>NC_039360.1:87369823-87969823 GCF_003573695.1 Papaver somniferum | reverse complement strand
ATGGTTACTTTAGATTTCTAATGATACATACGTTTTGATTTTGGTTAGGACGATGAATGAATTGTGACAGTGAGTTTCGATCTTCGATGTGAGAGTGAGGTTCCTCTTTGATTTCTAACTTTGATTTCTAATTATTGAGAAATCATACATGTGATTGTTTATTTTAATACTTATGTACAGAAATGGCATGCTTCCAACAGTGACATTTCAATCATCTAGCCACCATCTTTCTAATTTGATTTTTCATTAATATTTCTATTTGCTGGCCGCTATGCTTCTTCAAGTTCTTCGAAATTCAAGTTGGAAATTTCATACGGGTATTATCTTTTCAATGGTATGTTTTGCATTCATTACCTGCTAATTTTCAACGGGGACTTTTCAAACATCTTTCTAGTTATAGTTTTTGTCTTAGTGTTTATGTTTGGTGGGCAATGCAACTCCTTCAAGGCTTCAAGTTGCTTTCATGAGTTAAAAAAATTCATATAGGTATTATTTCTTTAATGATAAATGTAAGGTTCTGACTCTAAATTTTATGGAATTCGGGGAAAGTCCAATCATAACAAAGTCCACGGCTAACCAACAAATTCCATGGCTACATACAGGTATCTGAAACATGGAATCTACGCGGTAGTCTTATGCATGTCCTAAGTACAGGACAGTTGAGAGAGAATTTTGGTGATCCCCCGATCATAACAAAGTCCATGGATGCAGGGTTGTTCTTATAAAATTCAATCAACATAATTAGTAGTATTTTAAAGACCTAATCACCATAATGAGTAGTTTTAGGCATGTGTGGTTATTAATTATAAGTTACCTTTATTTATAATACTCCCTCCGCCTTTTTTTTTTACGGAAAATGGGTTATTTGTCCAAATTTTTTTAAAACATGGTTCTAATGGACGAGTAAAAAGTACGGAAAATGGGTCATTTGTCCAAATATTTTTAAATCACGGTTCAAATCGACGAGTAAAAAATAGTTTGGGTGAAATGACCAAAAAAGAAATAGCAAGGATGAAACTGGATTCATCCTAGCTTAAATTTAAAAAATAGCAAGGATGAAACTGGATACATCCTGTGTAAATTAAAAATAAGAAAAAATATTTGAAAATGGGCACGATAAAACTGGTTACATCCTGCCTATTTTTACATTTTTGTCCATTTAAACAGTATCAAAATCTAACTATCCATTTCACCCAGGAATTGTTGATTTTGGTCTTTTTAACCAATTTTATGTAAAAAATATTATGGATGAAATGGACACCGAAAAAATAGCAAGAATGAAACTGGACTCATCTAAACAATATTGAGGATGAAACTGGATGCATCCTGATGTAATTTAAAAATAAGAAAAACTATTTGAAAATGGGTAGGATGAAACTGTTTACATCCTGGCTATTTTTATATTTTTGTCCATTTAAAAAGTATCAAATTTTACATGTCCTTTTCACCCAGGAATTATTGATTTTGATCTTTTTAACCAGTTTTGTGTTTTTTTATTAGTCTTCTGTTCTATTGTCGTTTTATCTTAAAATATTTGTCAGCTCCAATTTGTAGTGATATTTTCACTAAACTATCAAATATACAGTTAACTTTTTACAACCATAAAATTATTTTAATATAATCAAAACTGAAATCTTAAACCGTATCTCCATAAAAAAAATAGCGAATCTGTTTATTCTCTTCTTTTTTTTTCCAATCTCTTGTACCAATATTTATTTATTATTATTATTTTTTCTCTAGGAACAAAGTTTTAAGATTCGTATAGAACCTGGGTTAGTAGCCTGGAAACAAGCTGGGGCTCCAACTCCTTTTTGAATAGCAACACCTAATCTATGAAAGATAAAACTGCCCGATCCACTACTAGCATCATTGCTAACTAAACAATTTTTCAGACGCTTAAAAAAACACAAAGTATCATCGCTAAGCTACCCTAAAGTAGAGAAAGTCAAAACACCCAAACCGTAGCCGTGCGAAACACATTTTTCCAAGTATTTAGTGTGTTTGTGAGAAACAACATTCGAAATGGCTTTTCCTGAGACAAAAGCTTGGACACCTTCACCAGTGAAGGGTGACACACCTGCAACATCCATACAAACATCTTGACCATTCTACCAGTTGAGAACCAGGATATCGGCAAGACGTAAATCTCTATCATCATCGGACAGGAACCCAAGAGAAACTTCTTTACGCGCGGACACACCAGCTTTGTAACAAATATCAACAGTAATAACCCGAACAAGGTCGTGACGAAACTTGAGTCCAACATCCTTGGCACAATGGAGGGCATGATCACCAAAGATGTCCATGGATCTATTACAACTTGAGCACATACCATTGTCAACAAACAAAAGGATGCCAAATCGATAGCAAAGAACCGACCTGAACTGTCTAGGTCTGAGGCATTGATTAACTCCACTAATGGGTACATCCATTAAGTAGTCTTGCGCATGCTTGACTTGGTTACATTTCCACAAAATTGAATCTCTTACAGACATGTGAAATTGGTTGGGGATTTGCTTCTTCACTGCTTCAAAATAAGTAACTACCAGGGAATGCATAGAAGGGGGTGCAGAATCATCAACGCGATAGGTAGAAGGTAATCCACATACCTGGATAAAATTCTGAAGAGCCAACTGATAATCAGAGCCTTTGTCGGAAGAGAAAGAGTTACCAAGTATCACCTCTTGAACCGAAGCGGTCTGGCTCTAAGAAGCAAGATAGCAGTAGGTATGAGTGTCCCCCATAGTATAAATACCAAGACCGCCATCTTTTCAATTTGTTTTCATTCTTTTCAAAAAAAAAGAAACATTTTTAGTTACAAACATTACATTCTTTATATTACTAAAAGTATTTATATATCACAAATGTTTATTTTTATTTTTAGAGATAATATAACATTTAAAAGTAGTGGATATATTCTTCCGATCTCCTTAGTATTCTGACTCTGTCAAAGTGGACTATAAAAAAGACGGAGGGAGTAATCGTTACCAGTTCACCATCTATATGTTAGAATGAGTATTTGTTTGTCTAATGAAGAATGGTCCTTCTCTCCAAGCTTGGAAAATGTATTAGGCTCTAGTATGGAAGACATCTTGATAACGAAGTCTGAGCACATGATTGTTGATAGAATTGTTGGACTACTGAGAGTTCTGGAACCTACAATCTAGAAGATACGTACAACGTTTTTAGATCCCATGCTCTGACGAAATTTTCGCAGTCTCTTTTTTCGTTTTTCCACTGCATACCTAGGTATTGTTCTGTTACTTGGATGGTTCTCCATGAGGGTTTGAAGACGAGATACAAGCTGCTATCTTGAGGAATGAGTGTCAATCCCATTTATGTGATGTGTAATTTGATGCTTGAGGATGACGATCACTTGGTATTCAAATGCATCTATGAAACAATTATTTGGAATAAGCTGATGCAGATGTTATGCATGCGTTGTGTCACTAGCTCATTCTGATAAGGAAGACAATATTCAGTGGTGTGCAACTCACATAAAATGGATAAGAGTGGTTGGGACCATACACAAACTCGCTTTCAATTATTACATCTATCACATTTGGGAGAGCGTAATAGAAGAATCTTCACCTAGATATCTATGTCAGCTGAATATTTATATCAAAAGAATTGTTGTAGAAGTTCGTCTTCGAATGGTTTCAATTAACACTTCTATGGAGGACACCAATGAGTATTGAGATATTTATGCTAGCTAGAGAGGGTTACAAATTTTATTTTACCAAACCAGATAGAGTTATCTTGGCCCAATCCTGACAATGGAGAAGTAACTAGTTAATATTGATAGTTCGTATAGAGAGGATATAACATTTTTGGAGCTATCATAAGAGATGAATATGGAAGTAAAATTGGTGTTGTGACATGGAGCTCTACTCCTATGTCTATAACTTTACAGGAGATGTAAGGAGTTGAAGCTGGCCTTAAGCTTACTAGCATAAAGGGATTCCCAAATATCTTCCTTCGGGTATGACTTAAAGACTGTAGTTTCTTACCTCACTGGATCTATGTAGTACCTCGATTCGGCAGGTTAGGTTCGCCGAATGGAATATAGGTAGTGGTTTCCTTTCCTAATACCGAAGCTTTTCATGACAATTAGCTCCAGAGTTGGCAGAAAACTCTGCAGTTAAATATGATCCAAGGATTGGGAAATTGGTGCGGATGACCGCAGTGGTGCCCGTTGAAAACCCCGCACTGACGGATGACCACAATGGCTAAGTGGAATATTGGTGGAGGGTCAGTTCATTACTGGTTCGTATTTTGGAAAAATAACTTGAGGTCGCAGGTTTAACTTCTTTGGTAAATATTTTGCCAAAAAATATAGGGGAGAGCAACACACCCGAACCTATGAATTTTACCCAACCCAATTAGCATTCTGGCGGGTGGACATCTGATCCATATTTTGGTGGATTTGACGCGGGTGAATTAAAATTGTAACACCCAGATTTGGTAGGTAAGATTCGCCGAATAGAATATAAGTAAGGGTTTCCCTTTTCTTAACATCGAGGCCTTTTCAGCACAATTGGGTCCAGAGTTGGCAAAATGCTCTGCAATTAAGCATGCTTGGGCACGAGTAATCCCAGGATGGGTGACTTCCTGGAAAACTGCTATTGGATGACCGCAGTGGTGCCGGTTGTAAATCCCATACTGCGGAATAACCGCATAGGCTAAGTGGGGCTCGGTGGAGGGTCGGGTCATTACAATATGAGACTTCTCCTTCCTGGATTTTCCATCACACTTGGAAGTGTATCAAAAAACTCGTGCTATCAAGGATGGGTGACCTCCCGGTAAACTTCCATTGGTTGACCGCAGCGGTGTCTGTTGGAAACCCCACATGCAGGATAACCGATGTGGCTAAGTGGAGATAATATTAGTGAAGGGTCACATCATTATAATCTGGGACTTCTTGTTAGAGCATTGCTCGTCTGAACTCACAAGTGTTGCTACCTCAATCTTGTTGTCAAATTTAGTTGTTGAGACTATATCTTGATTTCTAGTCTATATTTAGTTAAGTCTCGGATTAGGATAGAAGTGTGTAGTTTAGAATCGAATATCATTGCGTTCTACCGTTTGAAGGCGAATATCAACAAGAACTCTGGAGAACTTCTTCAACAAAGGTAAATGAAGACTGAATCACCTATTTCTCAATTTTTCATCTTTCTATCTATGAGATATTGTCGCATGACTAATTTAGACAGTATATGCATAACAAAAATTTCATGTCAAGTTTATTGTAAATATCGTTCTCGAAATATGCTAAGCTTAAAAACATTTGTTCATACTTGATGAATTAGGTGAAAAGCAATTTATTGTTTATGACCTAATTATGGTTCAAGATTAATCATTTGAAAATAGCCTGGAACAGTGATATGTGTCATTGATGTTATTCGGGAATGTTTCAAATCAATTATTAGAGAGATATAGAACTACTGTAAATCTGGATACAGGACAGTATGCATACCAGTTCACATACTGGGAGAATTGTTATAGGTCCGGAGTCGCAGTACATGTACCTAGTGTTAGAGCACTGCTCGGTCGAACTCGCAAGCGTTGCTATCTCAAGCTTGTTTGTCAAGTTTAGTTGTCAAAACTATAAGTCTTGATTTCTAGTCTATTTATAGCTATGTCTCGGATTAGGATTCGATGTGTGGTTGAGATTTAGGCTTCACGGCGTTCATCGATTAAAGACGAAGAACTACTAAGGGGAGCTTGTGGAACTTCATCAACAAAAGGTATGCGGAGACTTGAACTCATCTATCATTCAGAAGTCTATTTCTATTCTATCTCCTATTGAGACAAAAGTCGTATAGCTATATAGACTTTACTTTATACACATTTGATATTTCGAGCTGAGTTTAACTCGCTTACATATTTCTCGAAATATATGTTGGTAAGCTTTCTCTTTAACCAAGTTCATCTTTATTCTTAATGAAAGTCAAAAGATGATCATGTGACAATCGCCTGGTAACATTTTGCATGATTTGTGTGAGATAGTCATTTGATGTAGACTCGGAATGTTTCGTATTGTTCTATTGGTCACTTGAAAATTGCTTTGAAGCTAATAGTTTGTGTGAGACAGCTATTCCCGTCTTCCAAGAATGTTTCAATGATTAACATGGAGTTTAGAACGATTAACCATTGATTGGATATAACACAGTATGCGTACTTGTATGCTAACTATTGCAAGTTATTCCAAGTCCAGGAACCATAATATGTATACTCGTATGCGTACTGGTTTGATAGTTGAAGTACGGGAACTTAGTATGCATACCCGTATGCATACCGGCTTAACAGTTCAAGTCCGGGAATTCAACTGATTTTGGTCATGTACGACAGTATGCGTACCCGTTCGCATACTAGTGAACCCAGACCAAGTTCGGCTACTTAGGTATGCGTACCCATTTGCATACTTGAGTGGGTTAAGTTCTAAAATCGGATTTTTCATGAACAAATACATTTATATAAAAGGAATGCAATCTTTTGCAAACTGTGGCTATAATGTTCATGAATTGATTCGAGTGAATCAAAATCGATTTTGCTTCAATCGTGACTTGTATACTTCTATGAGAATATAAACAATTAAACAACTCTAGAACTAGTTTCATTTGAGTCATTTGAACTAGTTTTGATCAAGATGAATAAGTTTGATATGAAAGTGTTCATTTGGATAACTTCGGTTAACTATTGTTGAGCCAACCATGTGTACACGTTTAGGTGCGGTTACCCATATCTAAATGAAGTCACATTTCATTTGTGTATATCAAGCTAAGTTAGATCTTATGATTGAAAGATATTAGCTTGAATCTAACCAGGTTTTCATCTAACGGTGAATATTGAATGCTTTGTTACCAAGGTAGCATTGATTGCAAACCCTGATTTGAAGACTATATAAGGGAGAACTCTAGCAACCGGGAAACCTAATCTCCACACTTTATGTATGATAATAGTTGAGACTAGAGTCGATTCTCCTTTAACCTAGGTTTTTCTAAAACCATTATAGGTTAACGACTTAAAGACTTCATTGGGATTCTGAAGCCAGACCCAACTATTTTCTCTGTAGTTGCGTGTTCTGATTTTACTTTGTTCAATCGTATTGAGTACTATATTCTCTAAGATTTGCTCGAGATTCAATCTTCGATAGGTAAGATAAAAAGTAGTCAAAAACATATTCGTCTCATCGTTTGTGATTCCACAATATCTTCTTTGGGAATATAAGTCTGGTGTATCAATTGGTTCCTGTTCACCTTGATTTATCAAAAGACGGAACAAAAACTCGTGGGTATTTCTGTGGGAGATAGATTTATCTATTCAATCAACTTTTCTGTGTGAGACAGATTTTTTTATCACGTCTTCGACTTTGGGTCGTAGCAACTCTTTGTTGTGGGTGAAATCAGCTAAGGGAATCAAGTGCGCAAAATCCGGCGTGGTCCAAGATGCATGAGGAACGCGATTGTACCTTAATCAGTGTGAGATTGGTTAGGGCTCAACTACATTCCAGTTCGAATTTAACTTGTAGTAGGCTAGAGTCTGTAACGGCTTAATACAGTCTGATGTTCAAATCTGGACTAGGTCCCGGGGTTTTTCTGCATTTGCGGTTTCCTCGTTAACAAAATTTCTGATGTCTTTGTTATTTCTTTTCCGTATTATATTTTTTATATAATTAAATATCACAGGTTTGATAAGTGCTTAATTTACATGTTTAGAGTGCCAATTTCATACTTGTTTTAGTTAGATTTCTTGCATATTATCCTTGTATTACTCTTGTTTTCTATTTTATTTGTTTACTCAGGTGAATCATCCAAAGTCAGTGGAATTGAGGTTAAAAGAGCTAAGAATAGAAAAGAATCCATTCCAACACAAGAAAGACGAGTTGGAGCTTAATGAACCAGGTCAAGAGGAGTTGTCAGAGTTAGAGTTACAGCGAGGAAAGCATTCTCAACCAAACCGTGGAAAAAAATGAGAAGATATGAAGGATTTGAAGACACCATTTTGTAGAGGATTACGAGACAAAATAACGCAAAAAGAATGAGTTTAATCGGACGTCGGATGAAGAAGTGATGGCCAAAATGGTGAAGGAAGACAAAGGAGGAGATTCTGAATCACCTACGGTTGGGAAACCCAACCGTACGCAAACACAGGGGGACTTACGGTTGGGAAACCCAACAGTACGTAAAGTCAGGGGAAGTTATGGTTTAGAAATCAGAAAAACCCAACCGTATACAGTACGAGTTATGCGAAATTTGGACTTCTAAAACTGGAAAAACTTGGTCCCGGAAGGATTCTAAACCCTAGATATCGTGAGTACTATATAAGAAGACTCTCAATACATTAAGAGGATATACCACACCTTGGGAGACATAATTCTACCTCCCATATTACATCTTCTACATCAAAACCTAGGGTTTACCCCTTTAGGGGGAACCCAATCTCTTTTGTAATCATGTGTAGCTAAACCTTTGTTGATTAAGGATGAATTCGATGTTCTAGACGTGATCTTTATTGGTTAATACAATTTATTCGGAGTTCTTATCATAATCGTTTGTTTTCACTATTTCTAGGGTTTATGATTGATTAATTAGATTGTTTGGAGTGCATGCTAGATTAATCTATTGATCATTATTGCTAGTAAAGGGTTAGGATATCCGTGTAATTGTTGAATAATCCTTACACAAGTGGAGAACGTGAGACCTCGCAGAGGGATTCTGTGGAGCAATCGTGTGTGAAGACAACACTAGTAAGTGGACCTTGCGCTAAGAGTCTAACTGCTAGGATCAACCTAAGTTCATATAACTTAAATCTTCTGTTGGGTTACACCTCGAGTGCGCTACTACTTGGTGGTTCAGTTGGATAGAACTTGATATGTGAGCGCTTCGGTATCTGGTTACACAAGGAATTTTGGGGTTAGCACTGCGCCAGCTGCTTTCCTACGGTTGGTGATGAATGGTTCTAACGAAGATAGATAAGTATACTACTGAGTCAACGTTTGGTAACGGCGAAGGATTCCTTGATCATATTTTTATTATTTGTTTCTTTCTATTTCACTTTTAAACAATCCCCCTTTGTTTTGATTTTGCTAATATAAATAACCTATCAATTACACAGCTCTCTGTGGGAACGATCTCTTACTACCACTATATTACCAGTTAATTAGTGTGAAATATCTTAATTAATTTGTTGTGGTTATGACACGGATCAAATTTTGGGGCCGTTGCCGAGGAGCGGTTGTTAATTGATTTGTTATTTGTTTAACTTGTTTTTGTTTTTAGATTTTTTGTTTTGTTCTTGTGAGTCGTCATGTTTCCTTACGGACATAACATGTACGGATCACAAGACCAATCAACATATAATAGTGGTAATCAATATGGATTTCAATCTCACTCATATAACAACTACCAACCATACCCTACAGAGCTTTATGGATACTCTCATAGATATCAACAACCTTATGAAGGGTATGTAAGTGAGCAATCACAGGGATGGGAGGATAGTTATACTTCTGATCAGTTGTTTTCTAGTAATGTGAAGATGACAGAGAGTTTGGAAAGACCTACTCCTCTTTATCATGTTCTTTCTTCATTTATGTCAAAGGAAGAGATACAGTCTGAACATACCATCGTGAATAATGGTGGAAAACGTATTAATATCAGAAAACTTTCTAAGCAATATGATCAGTTAGAAGAAGCTGGAGCATCAGAAAAGACTCTCGAAGAAATTAACAAGGTAATACGAACGGAACTTCAACGTCGGTGGGATATTGAAGATTATGAGGTTGACGAAGACTCCGATGAAGATGAGCAACCTTTGGAAAATCCTTGCAATAATGGTAATGTTATTTCAACTCCGGATCATAATAAAGATTACTCGCCTATTCAAAAGGAGTAGAATGGATATGACATAACCGTTGTTATAAATGGTGTAACGTACTCAAACAATGATTTTAAGATTTGCACCAATGAACTAGACTTTCTAGGAGATGATTCTGATTCCGATGACGAGGTTGTTGAAGAGATATAGATTGAGAATGAAACCGAATTGGTTGAAGTTGTGGAAGACCCAATTGAGCTAGCTAAGAATTATAATGATGCTGAGATTTTGATTGAAGCAGAAACTGACGAAGAATGGCTAAATAGTTTGATAGAGGACCACGATACAAGTGAGGTAAATAATTCATTGCAATTCTTTAAGAATGGTGAGGATCCTGTAATACAAGAGATTGTGGAAGGTTTGTCTAATCCTTTGCATATTTCTAAATTTTTTGATCTACATCACTTAAGATTGGAGTTGTGTGCTTCCAAAGTTTTAATGGATTATTTTGCTTCTAAGTATCTACCACTTAATGTGTTTGATTCTAGCTTTGTGCAGGTTCACCAAGAGGAACCTGTAAAAGTTCCCTTATTTTATGTTCTATATCCACTTACGAGTGTATAAAGGACTAAGTGTGGGGGAAACTTCAATAAAGTGATAGCTTCAATATTTATATTTTGCACTAATGTTTTCATGAAGATGTTATTAGCATTGCAGATTGTTTTCTGGATAGACTACCATATTTTCAGATTGGTGGTGTATGGACGCTAACGAGAAGGTCAGGCTGAGGACGTTAAACTAAGTGTTGCATGGGAGGCAACCCATAGGTTTTGTATTTTCTATCCTTTTGTTTTTAGTTTTCTTCTTTTGCATATCATATTAGGATTTCCCACCTTGACTTTACTTAGGACAGTCAATTACATTGAGGACAATGTAAAGTTTAAGTGTTGGGGAGTGATTGGATATTTTGCATATAGAGTTTTTCAAAAAATTTGCATAAAACCTCCAACTTGTAGAGATTTTAGAGTCACTAGCATACTTCTAGGTATGTTTACATAGAGAATTCTGACCGACATAACTGAACTTGAAAGTGTTAGGTAACTACGTCCGGATTTCTTACTTGTTAGAGTGTTAAATAATGGATTTAATCATGTCGGTGATGCAAATGAGGAGCAGGTAGAAATGCATTATTAGAGTTGCTGATGAATCATTAGTGGAGACTACCTATTTTTCAAATCAACGGAGGCACCAGATCAAATTTTCTTTGTAGCAGACTAAAGAGCTTTCTTTTGAGTGTGTATCACCGTACGTTAATTCCGGGTACAATGGTGAGCTACCCAAACTCCCACCAATAGAAGCACTACTCTTTGATCTCTTAAGTGCTAATTTTGTCAATCATGAGGGTGACGTCTATAGATGAAAACCACCTTCTTGTACTTTGATTTGCAGTTAGCACCATTCTCTCTCTCGCCAACAATAGATCCATAGAAACACCATCATCATCAACAAGGGAGCGAAATCAAAATCTACAAGGAAAGTTGAAGACGTTTAAAGTTTACAAGCAACAATAGAAGGAAGAGCAAATTTCATATCTAAGTAAAGCAACATAGTTTGAACATATTTTTATATACATGTTGAAGACTTACATATAAGGAGCGTAATTATATATACAAGTATGGAGACTTATTACAAGAGCGAAGAAAATCAAAAGATGAGAATTATTGGAGTTTATGATATCGAAGACAATACAAGTTGTGAAGAATCAAGCGGTAAAGTACTTCACCCATGGCTATTTCCATTGTTATTTTTGTATTATTTTTCTTGTCTCACTTCAAACAAAAAAAGAAAACAAAGACGAGAAAAATTTGTTATTTTGTTTTTATTTATTTAATAAGGCCGTGGGGAAGGAAGAAAAATCTATAAGGAAGTTTCAAGCAACAAGGAATAGAGGAGAAGATTTACAAATTGTCAAAGTCTTATGAAGTTCAAGAGTTTATCATCAATAGTTGAAGACCGAAGACGAAGACCAAGAAGATGAAGAAGACGAGCTGAAGACTATGTTTCTATTGGATGCTGTGAGAGTGGTGTTATCATCATTGCAATCAGATGTGAAGGTGGTAAGTACTCTCATCCTCTATTTTTAATAATAATGGTTGAATTCATTTCTTAGAGATCATCAGAAAAAAGTCTTTTATTTTCCACGATTTTGTGGAGTCTCCAGAAATTATTTCGGAAGGTTTCCTTCCCACCATTCAACGTGTGTAGGATTTCTCTCTTCATTCCTACCTTCACATGTGAGACCCATAAAAAAGCCGTCTTATTGAGTGCAATTATCATAAAATCCTTTTAAGTGAGGCATAAGTCGAGGCGAAATTCTTATTGGTCGCTCTCAAACACGCCTTCTCTCGTTATGGTGTGGTTATTTCTCACTCAACATATAAGAATGAGAATATGTTCTTTGATATTTCTAACTTCTTATTACTAGCATGCAGAAACTTTATGTCCTCATAGCTTTTTGGATGCTTGGGACGCTGGAACGCTTTGAAGTTAGAGTAGGCTTTGTGGGTATATCTCTTATAAGCCATCACGAGACTATAACTCGTCCACTAGGGACACCTAGGGGTTTAAAGGCATGTTTCATTAGCTAAGTGCATCCGTATCCTCGACGACATGGAGTTTTTGTATTTTAGGTAGTTTGCTCGAGGACTAGCAAAAGATAAGTGTTGGGGAATTTGATAAGTGCATAATTTATATGTTTAGAGTGTCAATTCCATACTTGTTTTAGTTAGATTTCTTGCATATTATCCTTGTATTACTCTTGTTTTCTATTTTATTCGCTTACTCAGGTGAATCGTCCAAAGTCAGTGGATTTGAGGTTAAAAGAGCTAATAATAGAAAATAATCCATTCCAACACAAGAAAGAAGAGTTGGAGCTTAATGAACCAGGTCAAGAGGAGTTGTCAGAGTTAGAGTTATGGCGAGGAAAGCATTCTCAACCAAACCGTATACAAAAATGAGAAGATATGATGGATTTGAAGACACCATTTTGTAGAGGATTACGAGACAAAATAACGCAAAAAGAATGAGTTTAATCGGACGTCGGATGAAGAAGTGATGGCCAAAATGGTGAAGGAAGACAAAGGAGGAGATTCTGAATCACCTACGGTTGGGAAACCCAACCGTACGCAAACACAGGGGGACTTACGGTTGGGAAACCCAACAGTACGTAAAGTCAGGGGAAGTTATGGTTTAGAAATCAGAAAAACCCAACCGTATACAGTACGAGTTATGCGAAATTTGGACTTCTAAAACGGGAAAAACTTGGTCCCGGAACGATTCTAAACCCTAGATATCGTGAGTACTATATAAGAAGACTCTCAATACATTAAGAGGATATACCACACCTTGAGAGACATAATTCTACCTCCCATATTACATCTTCTACATCAAAACCAAGGGTTTACCCCTTTAGGGGGAACCCAATCTCTTTTGTAATCATGTGTAGCTAAACCTTTGTTGATTAAGGATGAATTCAATGTTCTAGACGTGATCTTTATTGGTTAATACAATTTATTCGGAGTTCTTATCATAATCATTTTTTTTCACTATTTCTAGGGTTTATGATTGATTAATTAGATTGTTTGGAGTGAACGCTAGATTAATCTATTGATCATTATTGCTAGTAAAGGGTTAGGATATCCGTGTAATTGTTGAATAATCCTTACACAAGTGGAGAACGTGAGACCTCGCAGAGTGATTCTGTGGAGCAATCGTGTGTGAAGACAACACTAGTAAGTGGACCTTGCGCTAAGAGTCTAACTGCTAGGATCAACCTAAGTTCATATAACTTAAATATTTTGTTGGGTTACACCTCGAGTGCGCTACTACTTGGTGGTTCAGTTGGATAGAACTTGATATGTGAGCGCTTCGGTATCCGGTTACACAAGGAATTTTGGGGTTAGCACTGCACCAGCTGCTTTCCTACGGTTGGTGATGAATGGTTCTAACGAAGATAGATAAGTATACTACTGAGTCAACGTTTGGTAACGGCGAAGGATTCCTTGATCATATTTTTATTATTTGTTTCTTTCTATTTCACTTTTAAACAATCCCCCTTTGTTTTGATTTTGCTAATATAAATAACCTATCAATTACACAGCTCTCTGTGGGAACGATCTCTTACTACCGCTATATTACTAGTTAATTAGTGGAAAATATCTTAATTAATTTGTTGTGGTTACGACACGCATCAAGGTTGTGCGTAGTTCAATCAATTGGTGAATCCAACTTTTGGTTATTGATTGACGTTTGGATATTGGTCTTTTGTACCGTCCAAGTTATTTCTCATATTAATCCGGCTCACAGATTTCTATATGTACGATTGCAGATTGATTTGAGAAATTGAGATATAACACTTGGATGTATTTTCCTTGATTGAGTCTGACTGTCTAGTTGATTCTTTTGAAAATATATTAGAATTAGTCCATACAGGTTGCCTAAACGAAATTTTGGGTGTGGTTGTTAGACCCCTCTTTTTCAATTGGGTTCAGAGCAGGCAAACACGATTAAGACCTCATAAGTCTGTGTTTGTAGCAATCTGACTCTATGGACAGAAACGTTATCTCTATAAACGTACCACCAGTCTTCGATGGCTCGAATTATATGTGGTGGAAAATTGATGTGCGTTCCTTTCTTCAAGCGTGTGATTTTGAATCATGGATTCGTGTAGTTAATGGCTATGTTCCTACGGTTGTTGCAGAAGGCGATGTAACTGTTCCTAAGGATATTGGTGCTTATGATCCTGCCGAGATTCTTGCTGCAAAGCAAAATTATAATGGATTGAATGTTATTATCCATGCCATTACCCCAGATCTTCAACACCATGTGACTACGTGCACTAAGTCTAAAGAAGCCTGGGATATCTTAGAAACTGTATTCGAAGGAAATTCCTCTGAGAAAGAAGCTAGGCTTCAAAACCTAAATTCTGATCGGTAAAACCTTCATATGGCTGATGAGGATTCATTTGATAAGTTTAATCACAAAGTGTCTGAAATTGTTAATGCATGAAAAGGTGAGGGTGCCCAAATATACCTTAAGCTAAAACTTTTCCTACCTATAAGTCCTTTCTCCGAAAGTGAGTGTCTATGGACTGAGTCGAGACAATACAAGTAATTGGTTCACACTTCGTATGATCGTCTATGGATACGAGATCGAGACAATACAACAACGAAGTATGTTTACTTGATACAAAGGTTCGGACTTAACCAAACACAATAGGATTGCTTATCAAGTAAATAGGAATTAACGTTTGTGTAATTTACTTTAATTATAATAAAACAATTATAATGCGGAAATATAAAGTAAATGACACAGCAAGATTTTGTTAACGAGGAAACCGCAAATGCAGAAAAACCCCGGGACCTTGTCCAGAAATAAGTCACGTACTTGGAACAATTCCTTTGGTTCGTATTTCAAACAGTAATGGAACAAAAAATCTGTTTGGTATCAACTCTATTCAACCAAGTGATATGAGTCGGACAAAGGTCTTCTGTTTATCTTAACATAAACTCCTTCGTCAGGTTCTTAGATCTATCTTATGTTCAATTACCAAAGGTAATCGTTAAGATTTTGCAATCAATACTTTTAATCACAAAGAATTGTATTGATGCCGATCTACACAACTAATCAATCCAATCTACCACAAGGATAAACCGATTATAGTTGGATCCTCTTATACCGAAACAAGTATTGTGCACACCAAAGATTATAAACCCAAGTCAGAAATCTTCAATCTCTTCTTTGTCTTCAAATCTTCTTAGATCTTCAATAAACACCTGCATACAACAACTTGAATCTCTTGTGATTAATCATGCACAGAACGGAGTCTGTTAATAATGGATTATCACAAGATCGTCTTTAGCACTGAAAACAGTCTAAAGATCCCTGTCGAAACTTCGATCTAGTTTGAGTGAATCTTATATCAGAAGAGAAGATTCTCAAGCACAAACAAACTAGGTGAAATCAAAGTTCAACCACTGTTAGTCAATCAAATCAATCGAAAACACAAGATAAACCGCAAAGTTTCCAACCAACAGTACTCGTAGAGATTCTCAATCCCAAAGAAGACTTTAAACTGAGCGGCCGTACGAGATTTCGCCTAATTAGGTTACTCTCCTCCCCGAATAGGCGGCTACACCAGTAACAACACAACCAAGGAAGTTTGCTGTCACGAAGGATTAGTTTGATAGAAATGCAAACTTCAAGTATTCATAGACAAGGAAGTTTGGACACCAAGGAATTTCCAAAACCGAAAATATTTTCAAAGATATTCCATACATTCCAAATTCGGTTTTCATAATTCCTGGAAATGCTCTGTCCAATATAATGACCGAAAATCTCCTTGGAAAATCTTTAACTAGTAAATGCACATTACTAATTCTTATTTTCCATATATAAAATTAACAACCTTAATTAAAAGATCCTTAACTTATTTAATTTCGATCCTGGGATTTTCTTCTTGTAGCTATTAAGGAATAACTTTGAACAATAAAAGATAAACAATACTGCATGTATTCAAAATGTGTTGACATCCTTACTTTGTAAGTCCTCTTTCATACTTATACCCTTGAAACCGATTTTCCACACTTCCAAACAATTTTAGAATTGGTTCATCTGACTTTCAAGAACTATGTGATTGATTAAGAAACACTCAATCACAAATCATGGGTTTAATGGTTCTACCAAAACAAGTTTCGGTTCTACCTCCATGTGAGTATTGTGCATAGTCACACTAGCTTTCCAAAATTCGGTAGACTAGGTACTAGGATCGGTTCCCCATATATATATGGTATCTAACTTATATGTGTTGCACATGCCCATAGGATCGGTTCCCCTTTGCCTAAAGACGTGTTGCACATGTTCATAGGATCGGTTCCCCTTTCTGCTATAAACCTTGCTGCACCTCATACAAGGATCGATTTCCCTTTGTGATGTACTGCACCTCTTCATAGGATCGGTTCCCCTTTACCCAGATTCGGTCCAGTCAATCACAAACTCGATCACACCTCACAGGTGATTATTTAAGATTGGTTTCACTAATAAAAGTCATACCAATACATAAGTCAGGCCTTTGTGAATAGTTTTACCAAGAACACAAACAAGTCGTGAGCGGTTATACTAAATCACACATATTGGATGTTCACAAGATATGCAATGAATAACAATCCCAATAACGCCTGGCGATTTATTTTTCGATTCATAAACAAGTTTATGAACTTACTTCCTTAAAACACATGTAAAAACATTGTTTCCTATGATGAAATTCTCACCTCATACCCATTCATAATCACAATAGCATTTAAACGATTATGCTGATGTCTTATCTACAAAGTTTAATGGTTAAGCAATAAACTTCATATTGTATTCCTTAATACTATGTCTATCTAGAGTTCAAACATGCTTCGCAGTTTTGTTTTCAATATGCACGACTTGAAAGATACGTTAGGGAATGAAACAGTTCAAGTCAAATATCACTAACCTCAAGTGGAAGGATGATGTTGTCGTTGTAGCTTCTTACTTCTTCACTTCTTAAAGTCTTCGCAATACTTGTAATGTCTCATATCCTAATACTTTCAATCTAACCTATATGAAGTTGACTCTAGTACATAATCAAGCGAATCTTAAATGAGTTTCTATTCACTAAAATATGACAACCAAACTTGACATACCAACGCTTGGTGGGTTCAACCGAGTTATTCTCTAACAATGCATCTTTTGCGTTGGGTAAGACTATTCATGAAAAGGACATTGTGACAAAAATTCTCAGATCATTGCCATCCAAATATGACTCTATGAAGCGTGCCATCGTTGAAGGAAATAACCTTAATACTTTATCTAGAAATACTCTTGTTGGGAAGTTAAAGATCTTTGATCATGAGCATACATCCAAATCTGGGAAGGATATTTCTTTCAAAGGACAAAAGAACACTAAATTGCTTGACAATAGTAAAAGTTTTGGCAACTCTGTTGTTGATCCTATTGAGACTGATTCATCAGATGAAGATCTTGACAACTCAGTTTCACTGATCACAAGACAGTTTAGGGATCTTCTTTTGAAGAGAATTAATGTTTCATCAGAGATAAACACCCAGGTCATCAGTCAAACCTCATGACCATTATCCTCCTAAAAACAGGGACACCGTCGATACTGATGATGAGGATATGCCAAAGTGCTTCAAGTGTAAAGGTTTTGGTCATTTTGCTAATGAGTGTCCAAATCGTAGAAAGTACATTGGGAACAAAGGTCTTGCTGCAACTCTTGATGAGATGTATGATCACTATGATTCAGATGAAGATGAAAAGTCAAGTGTTGTAGTCCTTGGTGAAAATATTGATTTTGATAATTGTAGCAATACGTACATCAATCTTAATATTCTTCCTGGAGAAACTTCGTCAACCACTATGGAGGATAAAATGGATTTTTCCCTGTCTACTGAAAATTATATTTCACATGTTTCAGGTACCTCATTTTCTTTAGCAGCATGCTCAGCTATGGTGTCTGAACCGTCGTCCACATTAACATGTTCTTATTACGGGTCATGAACTCTCTATGTGTTACAATTACAAATATAAAATAAGATATGTCAATAAACTTCAACAGAGAGAAAATCGATTAGCAAACAAGCTCAAACTTGTTTAAAAGTCTAATTCATCTGAGGTAAGTAAAAAACTCAATTCCTCTCCGAAAAAGTTAATTTCTAAAGAACTAATTAGACCTCTCCGGAAAAGAACAAGGTCTAAACATTATGTGAAAAGGGGTATTAAGAATTCCGTACAAGAAGTGTATGGTGGAAAGATTTCACCCAATACAGCTTAATTGTGTTGAAAGTGCATCTTGTCTCATGTGCCTAACTTCAAAGAGACAAGAGTTTGCACAATTGAGGCATTAGGAAAAGAATTTTTTTTCCTTTTTTGGTTGCTTTTTTCTTTGGAATTCTGTTGATCTTTTCATATCATAAATTGGTATTAAAAAGAATTTTCTTTTTCATTAAAAAGGGGTTAAAATCGACAATTCTACCTTCTTTATGATTATGAATTGGTCGTACGTGAATCTTACTTTGTATATAGGTGCCGCAACCCAACATTCCTTTTTCCTTCCCTGAAAAACTCTTTTTATCACAAGATTGCTTGTTGACCTTTATTTGTGTATTTCTTTCACAATTCCATACTTGTATGGAGACTCCAAGCATCATGTCTTCTGATGGAAAAGATGTTAAATATGATTGTTAAGCCATCAATCATGAAGGAAAAAAAGATAAGTCTCATTCATCTACAAATTTGAAGAGAAAAAGGAAGAATATGAAGAAACCAAGGGCTATCCCCTCTAATCTTCAGAGGTTTTCTAGTTTTCTTGAAGAGTTGAAGAAAACAGGGAAGGAGATTCAGCAAATAAAGGATATTGTTTTAAGGAATCTTGAGATTCAGAAGGCCGTGGTTCGACATAAGTCAAGAAGGTTTGTTGGAATTGACTCTTTTCTTCATGAACCTTATGTTCCAATGGATATTGACGACAAGGAGCTCGGGGACGATAAATAATTTTTCAGAGGTCTTAATGTCTAGGAAACTTCTTATTGTGTTTAGGATAACTAGGGTTTGGAATATCCTATATTGTGATTACACATTGCTATTACCAACGATTTTCATTTTGCAATGTTTTTAGATTTATTTATTTAAATTCTAACGTTTGTTTGGAAGATGATTTTGCAGTGTTAATCTTTATTGGTTTTATATATTGCAAAAAATGTTATGGGATATGTGTATTTGCATCCGTGAACTATGATTGTCCCATATATGTCAATAATTAAGTTTATTATGTCATTATGCAAATATTGATGGAAGATAGAATGAACTTTAGATAACAAACATTAAGTCTATTGTGTCATTATGCAAATATTGATGAAAAATATAATGAATCTTTGTATATTCCGCAGTATTGATCTTTCCCTGATCTACTTCTATGTGAAAGTATTGTATGGCTCTGTAAGTTCTCTTATGTTGAGCATTTCTGATTAAATTAATCATGGGTTCTCTTGTGGTTAATTTAATTGAGTTTTCTGGATAAAAATTCATGTTTCATGTGATTTTTTAATGTCCAAAGAAATCCTTCTTTTCTTGTGAAAGTGAGGCCGCTCTTGTTTGTTCTTTCGGGAATGACATTTTATGGGGGAGAATTCTTATTTGAACTTGTGTTTAACTGCCAATTTTTTGTGGGGAGTGCGGATGTGGAATATTGTAGGATTTTTCTTGTATCTTTATAAACTCCTTGATGAATACACTAAGTTTCGACTATGTGAAATCATCGAAACAAAGTTGATATGTTCTATTTTAGTCATGAAGTATCTCTTTGAGAATTTCATTATGACCCCGCTAGTTTTCGTACTGAAAAAGAGGGAGTCTAACAACCACACCCAATATTTCGTTCGGCAATCTGAATAGACAAACTCCAATATACTTTTAAGAGAATCAACTAGACAGTCAGACTCAATCTATAGAAAAGTATATCAAAGAGTTATATCTCAATTTCTCAATTCAATCTACAATCAAACAAATAGGAATCTACGAGCCCGATCGAATAAGAGAAATAATTTGGAAGGTATCGCAAACCAATATCTAAGTGTCAATCAATTCAATCAACAACCGAAAGGTCGGATTCAAGAACTGATTGAACTTAATGCACAACTTGTGATATTTCTATTATATAACAAAATATAATGCGGAAAAGAAATAACACAGACACCAGAAATTTTGTTAACGAGGAAACAGAAAATACAGAAAAACCCCGGGACCTAGTCCGGCTTTGAATATCACACTGTATTAAGCCGCTACAGACACTAGCCTACTACCAATGAGCTTCGGACTGGAATGTAGTTGATCCCTAATCAATCTCACACTGATCAAGGTACAGTTGCGCTTATTACGCCTCTGAATTCCAGTAGGATTCTACGCACTTGATTCCCTTAGCTGATCTCACCCACAACCAAGAGTTGCTACGACCCAAAGTCGAAGACTTGGTAAACAAATCTGTCTCACACAGAAAAGTCTATTGGAATAGATAAATCTATCTCCCACAGAAATACCTTTGAGTTTTGTTCCGTCTTTTGATAAATCAAGGTGCGCAGTACCAATTGATAAACCAGACTTATATTCCCAAAGAACAACCTAGTATTATCAATCACCTCATAATAATCTTAATCGTATGGAAGCGAAACAAGATATTGTGGAATCACAAACGATGAGACGGAGATGTTTGTGACTACTTTTAATCTTACATATCGTAGATAAATCTCAAGCAAATCTTAGTAAAGATAATACTCAATCACGATAGTAAAAGTAAGATCAGAACACGCAACTACAGAGAAAATAGTTGGGTTTGGCTTCCTAATCCCAATGAAGTCTTCAAGTCGGTAACCTATAAGGTTTCGTGAAAAACCTAAGGTTAAAGGAGAATCGACTCTAGTCGCAACTAGTAACACACAGGAGGTGTGGGGATTAGGTTTCCCAGTTGCTAGAGTTTTCCTTTATATAGTTTTCAAATCAGGGTTTGCAATCAATGTTTCCTTGGTAACAAAGCATTAAATATTCACCGATAGATGAAAACCTAATTAGATCCAAGCTAATATCTTTCATCTGTTAGATCAAACTTATCTTTTTATACACAAATGAAATGTACCTTCCTTTAGGTTTGAGTAACCGTACCTAAAAGTGTACACTAGGTTGGCTCAACAGTAGTTAACCAAAATTAGCTATATGAACACTCTCATATTAAACTTATTCATCTTAACCACAACTAGTTCAAATGACTCAAATGAAACTAGTTATAGAGTTGTTCAATTGCTATATTCTCATAGAAGTATACAAGAACAGAATTGAAGCAAAATCGGTTTGATTCACTCGAATCAACTCACGAACATTATAGCCACGGTTTGCATAGAATGCATTCCTTATTATTTAAATGTATTGGTTCATGAAAAAACTGATTCTAGAAGTTTAACCACTCAAGTATGCAAACGGGTACGCATACTTAAAGTAGCCGGACTGAGTTTGGGTTCGCCAGTATGCAAACGGGTACGCATACTTCCAAACACAGCAAAAATTCCTGGATCCAAACTCTTCGCCAGTACGCGTACGGGTATGTGTACTTAGGCTCTCGGAATTTCTCAACTAACAGGTACGCGTACGGGTATGCATACTATAGTTCCAGTCATGGATCACATATATGCAAGCACGCATATCATGTTCATAATCTAATGATGGTTAAGTGTTCTAAACTCTATTTCAATCATTTAAACATTCTTAGAGGATGACAATAGTTGTTTTCACGAACTATAAGCATCAAAGCAATCTTCAAGTTCTTGAAATAATCATAACGAAACATTCCAAGTCTACACCAAATGATTGTATCACACAAACCATGTAAGATGTTACTCGGCGATTTTCACATGATCATCTTTTGACTTTAATCAAGAATATAAGATGAACTTGGTTGAAGCGAAATCTTACCAACACATATTTCGAGAAATATGTAAGCGAGTTAAACTCAGCTCGAAATATCAAATGTGTATAATCAAATACTATATGGTAATACGACTTTTGTCTCAATATAGGAGATAGAGTAGAAATAGACTTTCCAAGTGATATATGAGTTTTAGTCTCCACATAACTTTTATTGATGAAGTTCCACAAGCTCTCCTTAGTAGTTGTTCATCCACAATTGATGAACGCCGTGAAGTTTATGCTCAACTACAGAATCTATCCTATTCCGAGACATCACTATAAGTAGACTAGAAATCAAGACTTATAGTTTTGATCACTAACATTGACAAACAAGCTTGAGATAACGACGCTTGCGAGTTTGACCGAGCGGTGCTCTAACAATCTCCCCATTTGTCAATTTTACTGACAAAACTATCAATACATATGGATTACAAAATAAATAAACTTTGTAGCTTCTCATCCAAATGCTTGATCTCCTTTGTTCTTCAACATTACTAGAAATCTTCGTCACTTCCAAGTACTCCAATGATTCTAAATGTGTTCAACCTAGCATCATAGTTGTTGAAGATTTGTAGCTATAACAATGAGAAAACGGTTGCTCTCAATCATTGATATACACTGTCATAGTATTATTACACAATATCAAAGTCCAATTGTATCACAACTTTGACAACAATACTATGGTGTTATGTATCACTTCCCCTTAGTCAATACTTCATCTCACAATGAAACCCCCCTCCCTTACATAATGATTTGTAAACCATATGTATTTGTAGTGTGAACTACACATTAATTCCCCCCATTTTTGTCAATATAAATTGGAAAAGGTACGAATACTAGTGGGATCCTCATGAAATTTTCATAGAGATACTTCATGACCAAAAGAGAACAACATATCAACTTGTTCCGATGAATTCACATAGTCGAAACTTAGTGTATTCATCAAGGAGTTTATAAAGATACAAAAAAAACTCCTACAATATTCCACAGCCGCACTCCCCACAAAAATTTGGCAATTAAGCACAAGTTCAAAAAAAGAACTCTCCCCACATAAAATGTTATTCCCGAAAGAACAACAAGAGCGACCTTACTTTTACAAGAAAAGAAGGATTTCTTTGGACATTAACAAATCACATGAAACATGAATTTGTATCCAAAAATCTCAATTGAATTAACCACAAGGGAAATGATCAATTCAATTGGCCATGCTCAACATAAGAGAACTTACGGAGTAACACAGTACATACACAAAGATGTGGATCAGGGAAAGACCAATACTACGGAATAATCAAAGATTCATTCTATTTTTCATCACTATTTTCACAATGACATATAATACACTTAATATTTATAAACAAAAGTTCATCCTATCTTTCATCAATATTTGCATAATGACATTGTTTGCACCAAGAAATATTTCCAGGCACTAAACACGATTGATGATGATGATTTATGTGTAATTAGGGTTAAGTTACTAATGAAGAAAAATAAAGAAGACAAATTTAACGTGGTTCGGCGATTGATGCCTACATCCACGGACGAAATCCCCTTAGGGAGAGATATTGTATTAATAAGTATTACAATGTTTTTCTCTGATTCTGAAAACTACCCTCCCTTTCCTTCTACCAGGGTGTCCCTATTTATACAGGTGAATAATTAATTTCAAGATAAACTTAAATGGCATTAATCTCCCCGCATGCCTCCTGGAATTAAATGTGCATGAAACTGCCTGCATGCCTCCTTGAATTAACTTTTCATGAAACTTCCTACATGTCTATTGACTTGCCATGCATGCCTCATGGCATTAATATCCCTGCATGCCTCCTTGTATTGATTTGCGGGCCTCCCGTGTATTTTATACACGGTACAAACATCGCCCCCTCTTAACCTCCAACTTGTTGAGGGTTAAGAATTTTGTTTTTCCTTCGCGTCGATCGTCGATGACGTAACTCGCCAGTCGCCTCAAGCGTGAGTAGAGACATTACATAGACGCCCCCAACTGTGATAACCTGCAATAAAATTTTCTCACGTGCTAGGCGTGACTTTTTGCCACGTGGTGGACTTGTGATGCTCGATAGCTAGTCGAGTCTTGAGTAGAATGTAGTGTGTGCTTGCGGCTGGGGCAAGGCTTTTTGCTCGCAACTTAACAAGGCTAGCACTTGCTGCTCGGGCAGGCTGTCTGTTGCTTGTGTTAAGTACGAGTCTTTGGACCAATATCAGGCATTGGGCTCGTGATTCAGACAAGACTTTATGCTTTCCAAGCTGCAATTCTTTCATACTCGCGTGCAAGACGAGATTTTATGCTTGCGATAAAAGCAAGACTTATGTGCTCACGTGCAAGATGAGGCTTTAGGTGCTTGCGAAGTGATGCAAGGCTAAATATTTGTAACCATCCGGGAGAGGCACCTTGGATTCTCAGCTTAAGCATATGACTTAGGTTGGGCGACTAAGGTAATAAGAACTCTCCCAAGGAGTGCAGATCTGATCAAGGCGCCGAGGTACACGGTTGAGTCAAGAGTGCCAGGGACGTTGAAGCGTACTTTGACATTCTTGACAAGTCTTGGCTTATACTGCACTCGGCCTGAAGAAAACCCCACTTAGGGTGCAGTCTCGTAACCATAAGCCCTATAGGTAAAAGGGATAAGAGGCTGCGAAAACAACCGGTTGTTGTTAAGACTGGATGGGAGGATCTAACCTTGTATGGTAGAAGTACGCCTCCTTGAAGGGGCAACCAGGGGGGAGATAAGGGCGGCACCCTCCATTAGGGAGATGATAAGTGTCTTAAGACGCAAATGTCATGAGGCTTTTTATTCGCAAGGGTATTAAGGCTTGTCATATTTGTGCAACAATCCTGAAGAGGCAATAATACAAAAGAAAAAGATAAGACGAGACGAGATCAATGGGTTTTCGCATGAAAGTGCGAAGACGTTCTGCGATTTCGTCGCACGACGGCAATATCATGGGGCTTTATTTTCGCAAGAATATTTAGGCCTGTCATATTGTCGCAACATTCCTCAAGAGGCCAGAATACAAAAGAAAAAGTTAAGGAAAGATCAATGGGTTTTTGCATGAAAGTGCAAAGACGTCCTGCGATTTTGTCGCAATGACAAGAGGTGGCATAGTAAGACCTTTAATTAGGAAGGCAAAATAAGACCACACAGGAATGAGATTTTTAAAAGAATCAAAATTCACTTCGCATAAGATTGCGAAATTATACATAATTAACTGCGAAATTGAGGCATAAAATAAGAAAAATTTATAAAATCTCTCATTTGGATACAAATAACAGAGGCAAGTATGGGAATGAATGAAATTAGAAAATGTTATTTGTCTCCATATGATAGATTTACACAAAAATTCAAAAATTAATGATTATATAGATTAACTGTATTGCAAGGAAGAATTGTTTTAATGAATGCAGGTCAAAATGAAAGAAATACAAATATACAGAAAGAAGGAATAAATGTACAAGTATTACAGAGGATCAAAGAAAGAAACAAAGACTACTTATTAGTTCATATTTCATCATCTTCATCAGACTTGTTTCCTTCTTCGTCTGCGTCAGAATCTTCATCACCATCAAAACCTTCATCACCATCAGATTCTTCATCATCAGCTTCGTTTTTCAGAAATAATCAGACTGGGAGTATTCTGTGGGATCTCTTCCAAGAGACAAGGATAATCAGAATCAGGGATACTATGGTCGTCACAAACCATTTGGATAGTTTGATTGCGAAAATGCATAGCATCATTCATAAAATCCGCAACAATGATCTTGATTTGATTCTTTAATCTATAATACTTGTCGTTGCGAGAAGAAAGATTCTTTGCGAGCTTCTCCTTTTCAGCTTCGAGTTCCTCAATCTTTTCACGATATCTACTTTCAGAATCTGCGAGCAAAATATAATCAATTATTAACTTGATAAAAATTCATAAGAAGCAAAAGATTAGTAAAGAAGAGCAGTTAATAACCTTCTCTGTCAGAAATCATATCTCTAATCAAGGTTGTATGCTCAACTTGGAGACTAACATTTACACCTAAATCTTTTCTGGCATCATCTAAGATTTTCGCAGCCCAAACAAATTCATCCTCATTACTTATAAGAAGACGAGAACGAATTTGGTTTTCCCTTTTGCAGAGCTCGATGTTCTTGCGGTTAGCCTCATCTCGTTCAAGTTGAACTTCCAGAAGAGTCTCTTGGAATTTCGCCAAAGACTTAGCACCTTGATCAGAGATACGATCCTTATCATCTATAAGACCGCTAATTTTGGTTCTCAACTCATTGATTTTCTCTGTAGAATTAAGGAGGAGACGCTTAAATCGGTTGGCCAAGCCTAAACTAGATCTATGGTCAATTTCTAAGAGGCAAAATTTGGTTCTAAGTTCATCTAGAGAAAGAGATGAAATTCTATCATTTGAGAAACTATTTAAAGAAATATTAAGACACTCAAGAAGGGTATCATTAACCAAGGCATTAGGAAATGAACGAAGAAGGGTAGCTTCATCAGAAAGACCATAAATGTCTGCAAAAAGAATCATTTAAATAAGATAAAACAACAGGATGAATGAATGAAGGGAAAGGAGAAAAGTAACATACCATAAAGTTGATTATTAGCTTGCTGAAGACTAGAGATTTTGTTCTTATACGAAGAAGAATCAATTTATAGTTGTATGTTTTTCTCGCGAAGACGTTTGACTTCAGCTTCCAATTCTTCATTCTTTGTGCGAAATTGAAGATTCTTCTTTTCAAGATTTTCGCGTCTCCTATCTAGATCTGAGGCAACAACGAAAGAAGATTTTCCAGCCTGCGAGAAAATATAAAAAGTATTAATATAGAAAGATATTTTGAGTTATGACAATGAAGAAGTAAAAGGATGAAAGTATACCAGACTATTAAGAGAATGCAAGAAGTCGGGAGTCACTGATCTAGAAACTCCACGAAGAGAACTATCACCATATATACTGTTTAAAATCATAAGAGAAAAATTTCTTACCTCATCTGTGTATGAGCGAAGGGCTAACAAGGTACTAGTCCTCCCAGTCTTGTTATAACTATCTTTCAGTTTTTGGATCTGTAGAATATCGCAAGGGTCAGCGAACAAAAGAATAAAGATTTGGAAATTAAGCACAAGTTCAATTAAGAACTCTCCCCCATAAAATGTCATCCCCGAGAGAACAACAATAGCGACCTTACTTTCACAAGAAAAGAAGGATTTCTTTGGACATTACAAATCACATGAAACATGAATTTGTATCCAAAAATCTCAATTAAATTAACCACAAGAGAACCCATGATTAATTCAATCGGAAATGCTCAACATAAGAAAACTTACGGAGCCACACAGTATATACATAAAATATGGATCAGGGAAGATCAATACTGCAGAATAAACAAAGATTTACTCTATCTTTCATCACTATTTGCATAATGACATACAATAGACTTAATCTTTGTAAACAAAAGCTCATCCTTTCTTCCATCAATATTTGCATAATGACATAAAAGGCTTAACTTTTTTTTGTCAAAAGTTCATTCAATCTTTTATCAATACTTGCATATCGACATATGAAAGACTTAACTTTTGACCACGTATGGGACAATCATAGTTCACGGACGCAAACACACATATCCCATAAAAAAATTGCAATATATAAAATCATAAATATTAATACTGCAAAATCATCTTCCAAATAAACTTTAGAATTTAAATAAATAAATCTAAAAACATTGAAGATGAAAATCGTTGGACATAGCTATGTGTAATCACAATAATGGCTATTCCAAACTCTAGTTATTCTTCTTAAAAACACAAGAATAAAATTCTCATAAGAAGCTTTTCTAGGCAAAATAAAATCATCAAGCTAATGAACAAAGACAGACTCCTAAACCATCAAAACCGAACACGAACTGAAATCACATAGACGTTTTGGAATCCTCACGAGCCTTGAGGTCTTTGAGCTTGTGATTGATAGAATCCACTGCATCTTCAGAGAAGATATCCTCATTGAGAAGTTCTTTAATGTGTATTTGTTTATGGGTGAAAACTGTTTCTGCAGTTTTTGGTAAATGTGGGTGTGTGGATGAGAGACGAATCTAAACCCTAAACAAATGCACTGCACGGGAGTGCTTTTGATTCAAGAAATTAATCTGTACAACTCTGGCCTAAACCAAGAAATGGCCGTTCCATACTTGCTTCGGTCACAAAGTGAAGGAGATGGGGTTGATCTTAGGGAGGGAAGCGAAGAAGGTGTTGAGATTGTGAAGGTGTTGGCTGTGTATGACTTGTATCAGAAAGCTGAACTGGCTTGAAGAATGTAAGCTATCAGTTCTGGTTTTTGGATACGGTTGTAACAACACTTGGTTTCTGTTGTCTTGTCCTGGAAATAGGGAGGAGAACCTATTTATACAAGTTATTGAGCCTTACCCACGTCTCTCGTGGGAAGTGGAGAAAGTGGAGTGATGGAGTAGTGGAGTTGCGTGTGTCAGTGTCACACAATCAGTCTTGCCCACTTCTCCCATCATCACTAACCGTCCATGTCTTCCTGACACGATCTTGTGATGGCGCGTTGTGCGCTGCACGCTGTAAATGTATCCTCCAGTTTGTGACATGATTAATATCTCGAGTGTGTGGATCGTGGGACCCACAAAAAGCATGTGATGCTAGGTTAAATAACTAAGTTATTTAGGAAGTCGATATTTATGAAATATTGTGTGAATTATATGCATGTAATGCATTGAATATATTCAATATGGAGAAAGCATCGTTGTTTTTAAGGCTTAACGGAGTTAGTCGCGAGCGTCTTAAAATAGATACATGTCTAGCCATCTTCATGTGATGGTTTGGAGGCTGCGCAGGCAAGTCCTCCCTTGGCCGACCACATGGTGTGGTAGAGTGGCCGATGGTAATCACCATGACACCTGATTGACCAGTTAACTCATGACCAGGCCTATATAACCAAGCAGGTGAAGTTGAACGGACGAGATGATCTTGTGACATTCATCTGCGACCGTTAGTGGAATTAGGGTTTTGAAGAGGTGCGCAAGCATCACTCTTCAGCTTGGTCGAAACCAAGCTTGGGGACATTTTTTGGCAGGACCGACCGGGCATGCGTGTGGACGGCACGCCGGTGTACATGTCCATACCTCACTGTCCTATGGAAGTGCGATCTAGGCCACTCAATTTGACCGGTGAAGAGGAGTGGTTGAGATCGATTTGCGACAGAAATCTCGTGCTGCAAAGAATTTTTAAAGAGGCGCAACATGCCATCTTTAGGGCGTGCGAACCAAGGCATCCAGCCATGGTTTGCCTTGGACGATCGAGCGTGGAGATATGTGGGCCCATGGTGATCGTGTTGATACTCACCGGACCTGTTTAGTCCATTACTAGACCCTTCATCCGAGCAGGAGAAAATGGATGCCCGTGATCGATTTGCGACATAAACCCTAATTAGGGTTTTTTTCCGGCCGTGTGTTAGCTAGTTCGGCTAACCGAAAATACATGTTATACACCTCATCTGGAGAGGTCGATTGTATGGGGCACTTATTAGGCCGATGGTGAGTGTGCTGGTATGTGTGCGACCACCTCAGGGTTAATCTAAGCCATCCAACCGTGCTGGTGAAGTTGGATGGTCGTGATCAATTTTAGGTTTTTAGTGGACTTTACTGCGACCCTCAATTCTTCACGCTGACACAACTTCGGACAATCGTATATTGCAATCTGGTCAGGTTAAGGAAGAGTCGGTCATGCAGGTAGGAAGAAGGTCCGCCGGTGTACACCACGACGCTTGTTCGATCGGCTTTGGGATGATCCACGTCGTCCAACCACGCTGGTGAAGTTGGACGGACGTTGTGAACTTGAGACTACCATAGGCGGCCTTTGTACGATTCTTCCAAGATTCTCCATACCAGTCTGGACATCCAACTTCAGGTTGATGTTTGGTGGTAGTTTGGGAGGCATGGTAGGTATTCGACCGACCAGGGCATAAGTGGGCCGTTGGTGGTCATTAATGTAGTAGCCTGCTCCTACTGAGGATCGTCTAGGGATGGTTAAATCGTGCGGCCAACTTGCGTGGTCATGATTGTTTCTGAGACTTATATGGACAGTTCAGTTTCGAATATGCTCAATCGTGTTAGTATAACACACCGAGAGATGTATCCTGTACGCGTATTTCGTGCATGCCTCACTATTAATACTTGGAGATTCGTGTTACTCTGCTGAGAGTAACACTCAGTCATCATGTCGCACTAATAGTGAGAGTTCTGCAGGAAATACAAAGCTAAGCATGCATTAATAATACTATAAATTCACAGGGTACATGGGATTGTTGCCACATGCTCCATTCTAGGTAAATTAGCGAAGTGAAGAAGTATTCATCATTTTTTCAGTGGCTTTATCCTTTGCAGGATGTCAGCGCATAAATTTGATTTCACAATTTTAGCCCTGAACTAAAATCCACCATCAACATTAAGTTCCCTGCCTAGCACATAATGGTTACACTATTGTGGGGTAGGCATTAGATGGTGACATATACAGATAAAACTTATGAGAGAAAGTTCGATGTTACCAAGAGAGACGAGTCGTCCTGTCCTTGGAGCATGTCACGTTCAAGAGGCGTCCAGGCGAGCGTTCCCCTAGCATGATGTCGGTCTTGCCTGCTTCGATCGAACTTGCTATGACTGCTTCGGTCGAGAGCGTGCTTCGTGATTGCTCCGCTCGAGCATGGGGCCGATGTTCCTGCTCAACGGACTGTTGCGCCTGCTTCGCTCGATCGTGGTACTCATCATGCACCTTCTTGCTCGAACGTGGGCTTGTTATGCCTGCCTTGCTCGAACGTGGGCTTGTTATGTCTGCCTTGCTCGAACGTGGGACCCTCCGCGTGCCTGCTTTGCTTGGGGAAGGTTGTGTCTGCTTCAACCAATCTGGGATGGCTGTGCCTGATCAAGTGGGACCCTCCGCGTGCCTGCTTTGACCAAACACCATACTTTTTGCCTCACCCCAACAACATACTTTCCCCTTGACCAACACCGGCCTTGCTGATTTGACGAACCCTGACCTTGCTGACGGACATCGTTGCTTTGATCGACACCGGCCTTGCTGATCTTGTTTCGTTCGGCCTTGTGACCTTGATCAACACCAGCTTCGTGGACTTGACCAACACCGCCTTTGTTTGCTAACGTGAACCAGTACCAACCTTGTGACCTTGATCATCCTTGACCAATACCGGCCTGACGTGACCCAATACCGTCCTACTTGCATGACGTGATATCAGTCTTGCTTGTGTGACGGGATATTAGCCTTGCGATATCGACCAACACCGGCTTTACGGACTTGACTAACACCGGCCTCGTTTGATGACGTGGCCCAATACCAGCCTTGTTTGCTTTTCCCAACCTGGTGTATTTTAACGTGAATGTATGTCCTGTCGTGCGTGACTACACATCCCATGCGTTTTCATACAAGTACTGACTCCCCCGCTTTTATTTTATTTTAGGATGAACAAAAGGGGTCCTGCTAAGATGTCTTCTGGGGATAATTCTGATGCCAAGTCAGGGAGTATTGACAGCTTCAAAGATATGCTTAACATAGATGATGAGTTGTTCACCGCGCTCTTTCAACTATCTGAAAATATCCGTTCCACAAGATAACCCTTATCCTATCGACTTCAAGGTTTGTCATGCTCCGCTGGGCCCTTATGAAGGATGGATGAGACATATGTTGAGCAATGATTACATCAAATATAACTTGACCAAAGCGCAAATTATTGATGTAGCTTGCGTGTTGAAACGTTTCAAGATGATGTTAAAGTGGATTCTGGTGCGAACGTTGAACCGGCTCCTGGAGAGAGTGTTGAAGCAGGATTCTAAAGCGAACGTGGGTCCCGGAGAGAGCGTTGAGGCGGCTCTTGAATAGACCATTGAAGCAGCTTCTGAAGCAAATGTGGAGGTGGCTCCTGGAGAGAGCATTGAAGCAGGATTCTAAAGCGAACGTGGGTCCCGGAGAGAGTGTTGAGGCGGCTCTTGAATAGACCATTGAAGCATCTTCTGCTGGAGGGAGCATTGAAGTGGCTTCCTCTTCAGTTTGATTTACTTTTGTGAATTCCATGCTTCTTGATTGACCATCTCTCTCGTGTTGAAGAAGTCCTTGACTGACGGTGAAGGAACTTCGTGCTGAGCCTCAGTCCCCAAGCGTGGTTTACATGGTTTATATTGTATGCTCGATGTGTCTTTTGTACGTAATGGTCGTTGATATGGTGAAGCTCTGGATGGTATCAATCGAAAAGCAACAACAGTTCTTGGCAGCAGCTGTGATCAGAATAGACTGGCAGGGAGAGACGTGATGGCAACTTGTACGAACTTGACACCCTCTTAAGTCGCAGGTGTAATCTCCTTTGGTAACATAACTACTTTTCCCACGGGAGACAAATTCTGAAAGCGTCTCTCATTGATGTAGTTACCATCGATCCATATATGGAATATCTTGGACGTTGTTTCATTATTGCGGCAGTCGTGCATGTGGTACTAGAGTTGAAGTTGGAAATTTTGGACGCGCATGATGTTGTATCTCGGTGGCTTTACTCTTGCTGCTTCAGCGAAACTGGTTCTTTCTAGCAGGGAAGATGCTGTTGTAGATGCGCGTTCAACAGCTTCACGAAGTCCAGAGGATGACCAAAAGCACAGATTCTCCAACATAGCACGATAGACATGCACCATCGTCTGATAGAGTGACTCGCCCGGATTTTGCTCGACATGACGCGTGGACATCGTTATCTTCTTGAGGCGGCTCTCTTGAGGTATCAGCTCCAGTTGAAGATTGCCATCATAGAGCGTTGATACGTTGCACCGACATTCTTTAAACCAAATGGCAATACAGTATAATAAAAATTTCTGAGAGGAGTTCGAAAAGCTATCTTACTTTCGTCATGCTCGTATATCCTTATCTGGTTGTAGCCGCTACATCCATCCATGTAGGAGAACATGCCGTGTCTGCTGGTTGCATCTGCTAGCATGTTGATGTTAGGTAGAGGAGAATCGTTTTTGGGGCGACATCTGTTCAAGTCTCTGAAATCCATGCAACACCTGATCTGTCCATTTTCCTCGTGTCTGAACTGCAACCGCCTTGGATCCGGGTATGACATGTAGATGATGGGTGACTAATCTAAATCTGGCATTTCTTCATACGTCCAGGAAAATATGTCCTGGTATTCCTTGAGAAGTTGCACAAGTATCGTGTGTTCCTCCGCAGACAAGGTCGAACTGATGGAGATAGGCCTAGGATATTCCTCATCCCCGATGTTGACCACTTCTATCTCATCAGTTGTGGAATTGGTATCGTCCTGCAGCTGTCGTGGAGCATCCGGTACTTCCTATCGTGGCTCGTCGTTGTAGTAGGCTTCCTTGGCGAACCTTGGATGTCCTGAGAGTCTTGCGAGTAATCACATTCGAAGACGCTCATGTGTCGATAAGGGCCCTCTTGAACTCTGAATCCTTGATGCGTGCGGTGACATGTAGGTCACGGTTGTGACCTTCCTCTGGTTGATTGCAGCAAAACGTCTCCGCCCGCTGATTCTTCGAGAGGTGTAAAAGTTCGCATAAACTTTCCTAGAGAAACTGCTTCCTGATCCGGCATCTGGTTCATAGTGAATTGAGGAGGATCGTTGTGAGGATCAGTCCCCGGTGTAGGAGTCTCCATGACAGGACCGCTCATATCTGATGTTGCTTCTTTGATCAGGTCCATGTAGGCACGTGCCGCTGAAGTACCTTCTCCGGGTGCGTTGAATGTGTTCCTTGTTGGCTCCAGGGGCTGTCGCGGCTCTTGTGGCAATCGATAGTTAAATTTTTAAGAAAAGTGAGTACCTCTTTCTGAGTTGTATCCATATCCGTTTGAGTCTTAGCAAGAAATTTCTGCCTCTCCATCAAGTCTGCGATGGTAATGGGAGATGGTCCTCCTCTCGTCCCTCTGGCTCCTCGTCCTGACGAAGGAGTGGAATCTGTTGCTCTAGTGACCACCAGAGGAATTACACTTGAGGAGATGTCGGGATTCACGGCTTCTCTGGCTCTGGTGATAGGAGGCGTTACACTTACTGGAACATCTCCTGCTCCGCTAGCGTTGGTGGTAGAAGTGACGGCTCCAAGAGATGTATTGACCACAGTAGCTCCAGTGACAGGTACATCAATACCGAGATTGTTATCCACACTAGCTCCATATTGCTGATCCAGACTTGAGTTCTACCATCTTGAAATGGATTGATGATTGAATTGGTCCTAAGATCTTCACTTTTCGAAATTGATAAAGTTGAATCGGACTTTGAAGAAATTGACTTTATGACCGAGAGATTAACCTCCCACTGTGGTCGCCAATTGTTTATGGGTGAAAACTATTTCTGCGGTTTTTGGTAAATGCGGGTGTGTGGATGAGAAACAAATTTAAACCCTAACAAATGCACTGCACGGAAGTGCTTTTGATTCGAGAAATCAGTCTGTAGAACTCTGGCTTAAACCAAGAAATGGCCGTTCCATACTTGCTTCGGTCACAAAGTGAAGGAGATGGGGTTGATCTTAGGGAGGGAAGCGAAGAAGGTGTTGAGATTGTGAAGGTGCTGGCTGTGTATGACTTGTATCAGAAAGCTGAACTGGCTTGCAGAACGTAAGCTATCAGTTTTGGTGTTTGGATACGGTTGTATTAACACTTGGTTTCTGTTGTCTAGTCCTGGACATAGGGAGGAGAACCTATTTATACAAGTCATTGAGCCTTACCCACGTCTCTCGTGGGAAGTGGAGAAAGTGGAGTGATGGAGTAGTGGAGTTGTGTGTGTTAGTGCCACACGATCAGTCTTTCCCACTTCTCACATCATCACTGACCGTCCATGTCTTCCTGACACGTTCTTATGATGGCGCGTTATGCGCTGCACGCTGTTGTTGGTGGTGGATTTTCATTTAAGGCTAAAATTGTAAAAGTCAAAACTATGCGCTAACATCCTGCAAAGGATAAATCCAATGATAAAGTGGAGAATACTTCTTCACTATAAACTTATAACATTACCAATTAATGCATGACCAGCCTTGTATTTCCTGTACTACTCTATTCTCATTATTGGTGCGGCATGTGGACTGAGTGATCGCTCTCAGCAGAGCAACACGAATCTCCAAGCATTAAATAAGGAGGCATGTACGAAATACCCGTACAGTCTATAACTCTCGGAGTGTTATATTAGCCCGATCGAGCATCTGGACTGTCCGTATCAGTCTTAGAAACGATCACGACCATCCAACTTCACCAGCATGATAGAATGGCTTAGATCGGATCCATAACCCCCAGGAAGGTATTGGAGTATTCACCACCGACCCAATGCGGTCCCCGCATGGTCAGCCTCCCCAAAAGGGTAGCACGGCTTTCCAAATCGTCCATCCAAAGCAGAGCGGACGAGAAACCCTAATTTAGGGTCTGCGGCACATTACATGTGTCGCAAAGCAGTCTCAACCATCCATCTTCGCATGCACAGATAGAGGGTGTAGATGTAGATTCAAAGGGACCAGAGAATGTCAACACAATCACCGTGGGCCCGCCTACATACATGACCGATCGGTCAGGACCAACTATAGTTGGTCATTCCAGTTCGTGCGCCCAAACAAGGCATGACGCACGGCCGGTAAAACCCTAATTACGGTTTGAACATCACGAGCGTCCATTTTCTCCTGCACGAATGAAGGGTCCAGGAATAGACTAGGCAGGTCCGGTGCGCATCAACATGATCGCCTTGGGCCCATCTATCTCCACACCCGATCGACCAAGGTATATCATGCCTGGTTGCCTTGATTCGCACGCCCAAACTAGGCGTGGTCACAACTCCCAATTGCAAACTAATCGCGACCACTCAAATTTTCCGGACAAATAGATCACGTTCTTATGGGACAATGAAATACAAGTGTGTACACAGCCCGTCATCTGCACACAAGTCTAATCGGCCAAGACCGACCAGGCTTGGTCGCCTCGAAACGTGCGCCCGAAGTTGGAATGATGCGCGGCCTTTGCGGCACCAGATTTCCGTCGCAAATTGATCTTAACCACTCCTCTTCACCGGACAAATCGAGTGGCTTAGATCATACTTTCACGGGACAATGAGGTACGTCCATGTACACCGACATGCCGTCTACACGCATGCATGATCGTCCTTGCCAAAATCGTGTCCCAAGCTTGGATTAGATCAAACTTAAGAGTGATGCTTGCGCACCTCTTCATAAACCCTAATTCCACTAACGGTCGCAGATGAGTGTCTCAAAGATCATCTCGTCCGTTCAACTTCATCTGCTTGGTTATACAACCCTGGTCAGGAGTTAACTGGTCAATGAGGTGTCGTGGTGATTACCATCCGTCACTCTACCACACCAAGTGATCGGCCAAGTCAGGACTTACCTGTACAGCCCCAAACGATCACTTGAAGATGGCTAGACATGCATCTATTTTAAGACGCTTAATCGTGACTTACTCCATTAAGCCTTAAAACAACGATGCTTCACTCATGCTAAATACATTCAATGCATTAATGCATAGAATTCACGTGATATTTTACAAGTATCGAATTCCAAAATAACTTAGTTATTTAACCTAGCATTACATGCTACTTCATGTGGGTCCCACGATCCACATAATCGAGACATCAATCATGTCACAAACTGGGGGATACATACTGGGGTATTAGTATGGAGGTTTACAGCGGACAACGCGCCATCACAAGAATGTGTCAGGAAGTTATTGACGGTTAGTGATGATGGGAGAAGTGGGAAAGACTGATCGTGTAACACTAACACACGCAACTCCACTACTCCATCACTCCACTTTCTCCACTTCCCATGAGAGACGTGGGTTAGGCTCAATGACTTGTATAAATAGGTTCTCCTCCCTATTTTCAAACAAGACAAGACAACAGAAGCAAGTGTTGATACAACCGTATTTAAACACCGGAACTGATAGCTTACATTCTGCAAGCCAGTTCAGCTTTCTGATACAAGTCATACACAGCCAACACCTTCACAATCTCAACACCTTCTTCACTTTGTGACCAAAGCAAGTCTGGAACGACAATTTCTTGGTTTAGGCCAGAGTTGTACAGATTGATTTCTCGAATCACAAGCATTCTCGTGCAGTGCATTTGTTTAGGGTTTAGATTCATTTCTCATCCACACACCCCAAATTACCAAAACCGGCGGAAATAGTTTTCACCCATAAACAATTGGCGACCATAGTGGGAGATTAATCTCTCGGTTGCAAAATTGGATTCTCAATGTTCATTCCAAACTTCTCAATCTTGGGATAGATCTTGGATCTGATTCAATCATTAACATATCCATTTTTGGTTTTTATCTCGGTCTTCATCTCACGATGTATCCTCGCACACTAGATTCTTCGGAAACCATAGATGATTCAAGTATCATGGGAAGTGTGGCTAGAATGCTGGAGGATGTCCTGGCAAATCAAGCTGGTATCGCTAGAAGGCAGAGCGAAACATTTCTCATTTTGAATGATATAACAACTCAATTACAAGAAGGTTCGGCAAGCATTTACCCAGACGGTGCAAGAAACGTTGAATCCTTATCTAGAAGTCATGCCTTTACCAGCGGAGATGCAGAGAGAGTGCGTAGCCACAGGGGACTCAGGAGAGAAGAACAACATGGTCCAGCTGGCGCAGAGACTCGGGACAACTCCGTAGAAGAAAATACTTGTCCGGGATGCCACATCTGCCGAATAAAGAAATGGAGCCTGCAGCTTACGGAGCCTTGCTGGAAGATTTATATCTCAAGACTCTTGATGAAGCTCAGAAAACTTCCCGATCCACAAATACCTTTCATCCAAGTGAAGAAATGCTCGAGGAGGGGGAAATCAACCAAAGGACGCGTGAGTGTGGCAGATGGGAGCATTCAACTCATTCACTCAGAAGTGATATTACAATGCCTTCCGCTTTCCGTCACCCAGTCAAGCGAGCCGCGGATATGATGACACATGCTGGTTTACCAAATACATCTCCGAAGCGTGCTCCATATCAGAACCACAGAGAGACGTCACGACGTCCACTAACGCAAGAGAAGCTAGACTCAAGATATCCACGTTTCCCGCTTCCAATGGAGAAGATATTGCTATTGCTGGAGGCATGGGTACGAGACGGAGAAGTGCAACTGCCTTCTGTGTGGTGTCCGCCGATTTATCAAGAAATGACAGACCCTAGGTATTGTCATTATCATCGATTCCTTCATCACACTACCAGTGGAAATTAATGCGTACGGTTTCGTACAAATGAGTACGGTTTTCTTGACGAGGTTGCTCGGGAAGATTCAGTTTCGTACAAATGAGACTCCAAAGAGCAAGTAAGTTCTATCAAACAATTCTACGAGAAAGATAGTTTTAGAATTTACTGGGGACTTGACATACCACACATGAGAAAGAGATTTGATAACCAAACACCATGTTTGTTTCCCTTTCATACTTCCATTTTCGTATGATATTTGCAATTTCATACGACATGTGCTATCATTCATAACCAAGATATAAATTTCATTTAGAATAAATCTCTTTCAGAAAAGTCATTCACAAAACTATCTCAAAATAAACCAATTCACCCACCTATTAGTTCAAAACCTAAAATCAAATTGTAAAAGGAAATCCTCACAATCACTCAAAAACATCTAAAGAAAGAAAGCAAGTAGGTAGCACGAATCCTTCAAGGAAAGTCCTTCAACGGCAACTCTTCTTTCTGAGCAAGAGAAGCTTTCATCTTCTGGAGCGCGTCCTGTTTCAGCTTCAACTCCATAGAAAACCTCTCAACCTCTTCTTCCTGGCGAGCAACGCATTCTGTGGAGGGAAATTCACCTTGCGATTTCTGAAGCTCCTGGATTTCGGAAAACCCTCTGAAGAACCAAGGAGCGTTGAAGTCATACTGGACAAACACGTCTGGATGGCACTTCCAGTCTTCGATCATCTCCTCAGAAACGGTGTGACCAGTCGTGACGCTCATCCCTTGAATGGAGAATAAATCTTCTTGGACGTGATTGACTAATGCAAGGCGCTTTTGAGCTTCGTGGTGGTAGCAATGTGGCCGTGCTTCTTCCATATCGCTGTGTACAACTCCTCGAACTGAGCCGACACACTGAACCCCCCAACCAACACATGACATGCACGAGGGACATCAAAGGGAAGATCGAAGATAGCCCTAGGAACAACAGGTTGCCATGCCAATGCTTCATCAGAAACCTTGTCAGCTGCAAGAGGCCTTTCAGAAAAAGTCACCATGGCTGCCTTATCAATGGGGACCGGATCAAGAAGATCTTTAAGGGGAGTCGCCTCGACAGTAACGATAGAAGATGTTTCTTCTCCCGCATTCTTCCGGATGTCTACTTCACTCTGAGTGCTGATTTCCATCACGACCTCGTCTACAAGATCACTAAGGTTACCACTCGGGGAAGCACTCCGTCCAGTCGAACTTGCACCATCTCTGTCATCTGGAAAAGTACCGGTATCACCAAACTTCTCACCTGTATCACCAGACTTCTCAGCATGAGGATCAGTGTCACCAGACTTCTCAGCATAAGGATCAGTGTTACCAGGCTTCCCAGCACAAAGGTCAATATCGCCAGACTTCTCACGAAGATCAGCGTTACCAGACTTCTCGTTCTGAATGCGCGCCAATCTTGTGAAAACATTCTCTTTCAGAATTCCTTGATTTCAAACAAGGATCACTCTTATAAGAAATTACTCTGGAAAAATGAGGGAATCGACAGAAAGAAATTTAAATACCTGCATATTGGAGGAATTGAGGATCACCGAGCCACATGCCTGCTTCTTACACCGCACTCCTGCTTGGGGACAGTAGTCGTCAGCTCTGGTTCGTTTACCTGGGAGTGGTTTCAATCGAAGATGCTCCTTCAAGACGTCAAAAGATGGCTCTCCGCGGGAATCTGTCACAACCTCCTCCGAGAATTTCTGGAAGGTTAACAATTACTCCCTCCAAAATTCCTTATACCTGCTAGTTATCGTCGTATTTCTTCCGATAGAAAAGAAATGAAGGCTTTGCACTGACGAAAATGTGTCAGCATTAAGAATATCTGGGAAAAGTTCTTTTGGAGCCTTCGACGGACGAAGAAATGGAACACCCTGGTAAAATCCCATTTGCTGAGCAGCCCTGTCAATATTGTACGGAGTCACGGTAAATTCTTCGTCAAATAAAGACGGGACATATCCCGGAGTGAAGCTGATAGACGCATTTATGTGTCTATTTTCATCTCTATTGTGTATATTGTTAGTACCCATTTTTGTACTTATTTCGGTATTTTATCTCTTTGTAGGTGTTTTTGGAGAAATAAGCTTTTGCGGCGAAATTGGCTCGAAAAGTTGTTAAAGGCACCTGGGAGGACATTTGCTATTCGGACTCTCGCTTTGGATAGGGGTACACCCTTCTTATTCACGTTTAAAACGGTTTTTGGCGGGAAAAATGCATGCAGACGCTGTTGATTTTGGATTGAAGATTTGAACGAGTTTCAGGGTGATTCAACACTGGAAATCGATTGGGCTGGACTTGATAGAGCAAAACAGGTTTAATACATGCGTTTGGATCGATCGAATTGGGCTGGAATTGCCGGAAAAGGAAAAAGAGTAAAAAAGGAAACACGGTCCCTGTCGAGTTTGTTTTTTGACATTCAGAGAGATTAAATACAAGAAACTCTTTCCAAAGATACATATATATCTAAGGAAGAGCTTGAGATAAGTGGGAAAGCTCAGAAACGCGTAAAAAAATTTCTGGAAGGAATTATTGCCGTGACTGCCAAGGAAGGAAAGAAGAGATTTCGAAGCGATTTGGGAGAGATTTAATCGCCCTGTGGTGTATAAATAGGTTTCCTATGGTCTCAAGAAGAGGTCTGTCGAGAGTTTGGGGTCGAGAGGAGAGCTTAGGAGGCGAGAATCAGAGATTACAGGAAGCCTGTCTCTGCTGCTGCTGCTGAAGAACAAGCGTTGCAGAACGAAAACAGCGTCTCAAATTCGCAACACTGCTACAGTGTTCTCTCTGTAACAGCTGAACATCCACATTTATCTTCAGTTAGACACACCTCCTGTAACAGTGAACTCTGTAACGCCAGTACGTCGTTGCATATTCACTGAATCATATCATCTCTTCAATAAAAACAACTTTTGAGCCATGATTTATTCTTTTGAGCCTGTTTTTGATATGAGAAGCTAAACCCCAACACTGGGATGACGGAGGAATCCCTATTTCACGCATGTGGTAATTCTAATAATTCTTTTATGACTATTTGCATTGATTTTTAATCGATTTATGATTTTTATTGAATGGGTGTGATTTCGTTTGATGGTGTATGCTTGGTCTATGTATTTTTGATACATCATGCTTTTGATTTACAATCATTGCTTTTCAAAAATCTACTTTTTGGCAAAGAATAAGAGTCCATATTTTTAATATTTGATCTATAATTGATTAGAATTATTATTTGAATCACATGAATGGAATTTGGTGGAATCCTGAGTCATCAGTCTCTCTCGATACTGTGACAACTTTATTGCATATATTTTATTAAGTCTGAAATCGAATCTTACAAGTCCGAGTTTGAACGATACTCTACTTACCACTTTCAAAATTACATCAATTTTTGGCACCGCCGGCGCGGATTTGTATTAGGTTTTAGATTTATTTTATTTCTTTTAGAATTTTTTTCTCTTTTACGCCTTTGGTATTTTTTGTTTCTTTTCAGATTTCGAGCGAAGCTACAAGGAAAGAAAAAGTGCTAGAAAAGGAAAGCATCGCCAAAGAAGGAAAGAAAAGAGGAATCTGAAAGGAGTGAAGAAGAATATTTTGTATATAGTTATTTTGTTTTATTTTTAGAAACTGTAAATAGGGTTTTAGTTTTTGTAATTTTTCTTTTTATTTTTGGACACTTTTTGGACTTTATTTTTGGACTGGACATTATTTTTTAAAACCCTACGGAAGGGTTAAGATTAAATATAAACTGTTTGCAGGGAAGGACGACAGTTACGATACTGTCTCGGCCCCTCGGGTTCGTACACTGACATCGAAGTCGGTAGCCTGAGTCGACTTCAACGGTTCATCGCCCGTCTGGTACGGGAGGTAAGACTCTATCCACCCACGAATCCCCTGTCAGTGGGTTTTATTTTGTGTGACAACTCACACCCCTGCAATAGAATGTCGAAATGGTATTACGATAGCCAATACAACGAATATCCGACTGAGTTTCAAAATGGACGTTACTACTTTGACCATAATGTGAATAGTGGTTGGGAACATCAGCCTTTTCAAGGTTATGGCTCATACCTTGATGAGCCCAATTACTATCCACACACGCACCGGTCATACAAGCAAAATTCTTATATTTCTCCTTTTGAAGAGTCCCTCAGGAAATTAGAGGAGTCGACACGTAAGTTCGCTGAGATGAATAACTTAGTTTATGACGAAAGAGAACTTTATATAGAGGAATCCTTCAAGCTGATTGCTGAGACGAATGAAAGAATTGCTCGAAATAATCTTAATTTCCAATACAATGTTTCCAATAATACCCTTGAAACTGAGGATAGTAATTTTCATAATCAAGATGACGAGGATAAAATTGGTAACACTACTTGTTTAGATGAGGTTCAACCATTTTCATGTTATTATAATGATGATTATGATGAGGATAGTGTTGATGAAGAATTTGAAATAAGTAGGCATCGCGATCAGGAATTTGTTACTCCAGTTGAGCTTAATAATAATATTATTTCTAGTTCAAATCCAAATAATTTTAATAATTATTCACCTATTCAAAAGGACGAGGATTTGATTAGAGATACTCCCGTTTTAGACGATGTAGTATTTCCTTATGATTACGAAGCCAACGATGGTTTAGAGGAACGAGTTTTTTCTGAGAATATTGTTTTAGAGTCTAGCGATTTAGAAACATTAGTCTTAGACAAAGAAAGTGAACTCGTAGAGATGAGTGAGGATGAACCATACTTAGAAGAATCAATTGACCATTTTCAGGAATCTAATGACCTTGAAATTAGGGAAGTTGTGACTAGTCTTTCTAGAGACACTGAAAACTCTAAGTTTGGGGGTGATTATCATTCTCCATATGCTTTAACTATTAGAAAGGTCCCTCACTTGGGACTTCACATATGTGCCTCAACCATTTTACAAGATTATCTTCACACACGTTTTCCTGAACCTAGTGATGTCCATAAGGAAGTTCAGTTGTTAGAAACCCATCCTCTGGTTGATGAGGTTAGACCAGGCTATGATACCAAGATCGACTTTGTTTTCCCACCAAATATTTTTCAACCAATTGTGGGAACGTATAAATTTTAGATGTGTCAATTATTTAGTTTTGAGACTAAACCTAATTACTTTAAGAGATTAGGGTCGATACATTTGCTTAAGATAGACCACCACTCTTATTGTGGTCAGCTGTGTGAGTCAAAACTGATTGACTTTAAGGATCCTCAATTATTCAGGTTATTATTATGTGCTTTTAAATTTTTACTTGAGTTTATTCAAACTCTAATACCTGAACCGGATCTTAGCTTTGAGGAATTCCAACCCATGAAAATATTTTATTTGGACCCAGTTATAGAACCTGAACCTGAACCACAGCTAGATGTAGTTGTCTTAAACAGGAAACTAGACAAGGGTGCGCTTTATTTGTTAATTTTCTTGGTAGGTTGCAGATTCCTTTTATTTGTGATAGCTCTATTTGGTTTTGATGACCCACACAAATTTCGGCTATTACTTTATTCTATGAGGTGACTAATCCTTTCTTAGTCTGGCTGAAGACTTTAAACTTAGCACTTCTTGGAAGGTAACCCAATATTCATGTGACACGGTAATATCTTTCCTTATCTCTTTTGCTTCAAATGGTAACAGTTTCTCCTTGTTCATGCTTTTAATTTCATCTTTAGAACATTGAGGACAATGTTAGATTTAAGTTTGGGGGTATGGGAGAAACGTTTTAGTTGCAGTATGAATAAATAAACTCCAGAGCTTAGAAATTTATGCCTATTTAGGATTGCACTAACTAATCTAAGTGGATGTAAGCATTTTGGTTGTAGGAGTTGAGGAACCAATCTGATTAGATGGCAACATCTAGAAGAGTCTATTCATAAAAGCACAGAGCTCAGGTGTTAGAAATAACATGATAGTTTCACCATATCTCGTTGAGTCCTTTTCACTTCTATTTTTATTTTATTTTGTTTTTAAACTATGTTTCTCTAAGTGATAGGTGGGGCCCACGATTCAAGTTATTACCAATGCTAGGGTGAATTAGAGTGATTGAGATACCATGAAAAAAAAAGTTGAAGAAGAAAAAGAGAAAAAAAAAGAGAGATGAAAAAATTAAAAATAAAATGGTAGTTACCAAAAAGTAGAAAAAAAAAAGAATAAAAAAATTGAGACCAGACCATTTGACCAAAAGGAACAAATTCAATAAAGTCGACCACTGGCCTTGTATATGCCAGTTGTGTTGACCTAGAGTTAGGTTATCGACCACTGGTTCCCTTGTATATGCCAATGTGTTGATATTAGTCAGACTAATATCTCAATCCATTAGGATAGGTTCATTTTGGCAGAGGCCTTCAGACAGATATGGGAAACGCCGTTCACTTAGTAAACATCAAAACCATCTATGTTTTTCTATATCCATCTTCTTGATCTATCCATGTGATTAGTTTTGACTCCGAATATGATGTCCATAGTGCAACTATCTGAGTAGAGCTCTGTCACTTATTATGAATTTTAGTATGCTTGAGTGCAAACTCGTGTACAACAATTGGAATTTCGCATCAGGGTACTTCCTCCTGTAGTCAATAAGTATGCCAACCAAGGAGATTCTTTAGTTCCTTCCAAGGTTATGTATAGATAGCTAGGGTCTGGAGTATAAAAGTTTTGTGGGTATATCTCTTGTAAGCCCTCCCAAGACTATAACTCGACCACTATGGCCACCTAGGGGTTTAAAGGCTTGTTGCATACGCTAAATGCAATCGACGGTGCCTGCGTTAGTGAGTTAGGATTTTATTTTTATTTTACTTTTTCTCGAGGACTAGCAAATAATAAGTTCAGGGGTATTTGATAGACGCATTTATGTGTTTATTTTCATCTCTATTGTGTATATTGTTAGTACCCATTTTTGTACTTATTTCGGTATTTTATCTCTTTGTAGGTGTTTTTGGAGAAATAAGCTTTTGCGGCGAAATTGGCTCGAAAAGTTGTTAAAGGCACCTGGGAGGACATTTGCTATTAGGACTCTCGCTTTGGATAGGAGGTCACCCTTCTTCTTCACGTTTAAAACGGTTTTTGGCGGGAAAAATGCATGCAGACGCTGTTGATTTTGGATTGAAGATTTGAACGAGTTTCAGGGTGATTCAACACTAGAAATCGATTGGGCTGGACTTGATAGAGCAAAACAGGTTTAATACATGCGTTTAGATCGATCGAATTGGGATGGAATTGCCGGAAAAAGGAAACAGAGTAAAAAAGGAAACACGGTCCCTGTCGAGTTTGTTTTTGGACATTCATAGATATTAAATGCAAGAAACTCTTTCCAAAGATACATATATATCTAAGGAAGAGTTTGAGATAAGTGGGAAAGCTCAGAAACGCGTAAAACAATTTCTGGAAGGAATTATTGTCGTGACTGCCAAGGAAGGAAAGAAGAGATTTCGAAGCGATTTGGGAGAGATTTAATCGCCCTGTGGTGTATAAATAGGTTTCCTAGGGTCTCAAGAATAGGTCTGTCGAGAGTTTGGGGTCGAGAGGAGAGATCAGGAGGCGAGAATCAGAGATTACAGGAAGCCTGTCTCTGCTGCTGCTGCTGAAGAACAAGTGTTGCAGAACGAAAACAACGTCTCAAATTCTCAACACTGCTACAGTGTTCTCTCTGTAATAGCTGAACAACCACATTTATCTTCAGTTAGCCACACCTCCTGTAACAGTGAACTCTGTAACGCCAGTACGTCGTTGCATATTCACTGAATCATATCATCTCTTCAATAAAAACAACTTTTGAGCCATGATTTATTCTTTTGAGCCTGTTTTTGATATGAGAAGCTAAACCCCAACACTGGGATGACGGAGGAATCCCTATTTCACGCATATGGTAATTCTAATAATTCTTTTATGACTATTTGCATTGATTTTTAATCGATTTATGATTTTTATTGAATGGGTGTGATTTCGTTCGATGGTGTATGCTTGGTATATGTATTTTTGATACATCATGCTTTTGATTTACAATCATTGCTTTTCAAAAATCTACTTTTTGGCAAAGAATAAGAGTCCATATTTTTAATATTTGATCTATAATTGATTGGAATTATCATTTGAATCACATGAATGGAATTTGGTGGAATCCTGAGTCATCAGTCTCTCTCTATACTGTGACAACTTTATTGTATATATTTTATTAAGTCTGAAATCGAATCTTACAAGTCCGAGTTTGAACGATACTCTACTTACCACTTTCAAAATTACATCAGCAGCTTCGCAAGTAAATATGTTCCCCAAGACTCGCGGTTTCGGCATCAGTACGCAACACAACATCAGGAACAATAGCAAAAGTATTTGGATGAATAATGAAGGGTGGATCGGCCCCCATGGACGAAACTTTATGGAGGACACGTTGTCAAAAACATCCACATGCTTCACACCGGTTTTTGGACGTCTCTTCTGCCAACAAAGTATTCTCGAACCACCATACAAATTGCTGAGTGAAGTTGCAGGAACAGGAGCATAGCTTTTGAAATGTTCCCATAAAAACGCCTGAAGAAAAGAAATGTGGATATGCGACTCCACCTTCTAATACCCTTTGGAAGCATGCATGTCCGTCGCTAAGGCGTCCAGATGAGAATACAGTGATGCAAGAAACAAGGCACCTAGGGGAATGACCTCACCTTTTGCCAGCTTTATAGCAAACATGACGAGGTCACCTCTTATGGTCTTCCTTCCAGAACCGTCGTCAAATATGTCTCTGGATAACCACAAAGATAGGAATGCAATCATACTGAGCTCGTCTTCCAACTCCTGACCGGGTTTCGGGTCTACAGGAGACCACTCCGACCCCCACCAAGTGTAAAAGCATTTCGTGTCTTTCTTCTCCTTCTCCAGATCATCGAATTCTCCTGCCATTCGAAGTATAGCATTATAAGACCGACGTTCTGCATCAGTAAGTTTGTAAAAGAAGCTTCCAGCAACAGGCAGGTTCATCAACGCAGCCATACTTTCCAGAGAAATGGTCATATCTCCCCATATGCATATAGATGTATAAGTAGAAGGACGCCACCGAGAAATGAAAGTCATCAAGCCTGCAACATCTTTCTTAATCTGAAGAGTGGCGGACGCCATGGCCGCAAGGATTTGCGCCTTAACTAAATTGGCCTTAATCTTTTTATTACTCAGCATGTGTCTCATCCATCCTTCGTAAGAGCCCAGTGGAGTGTGACAAATCTTGAAGTCAATAGGTGAAGGTGGATATTCATTTCTCCGAAGACAGAACCTCATCACAAGTGCTGAAGAAGAGGATGGATCAGCTTCCATATTTTCTGAACCAGAGAGCAGAACTATCTTGTGACTAGGATGTTTCCTAATGTTCGGAAAAGGCACAATGAACAACTCATCATCTATGTTATGCATATCTTTGAAGTTGTTAACACTCCCTGACTTGGCACCAGCATTATCTTCAGAAGGCATTTCAATAGGAGTCTTTTTGTTCATCCTACAAAAGACGAGAGAGTCAGTGCTTGTATAAAAACGCATGAGATGTGTAGTCACACACGACAGAACACACATTCACGTTGGAGTACACAAGGATGGTACTGGGTCCAAACACCGGTATTGAGCCACGTCAACAAATGAAACCGTTGGTCAATTCTACAAAGCCAGGGCTAATACCCCCAAATGAGGTTGATATCACGTAGTCGAGCGGGTATCGGGCCACGCAAGAAAGATCGATATCATGTTAATAGGCTGGTACTGGGTCATATCAAATCCGTATTAGTCAGGGTCGGTCAAGGTCACCAGTCTGGTATTGGGCCACGTCAGCAAAGGACGAAGTCACAAGGTTGGTATTGCTCAAGTTTCAAGTCTGGTATTGATCAAGTCACAAGGATGGTATTGCTCAAGTTTTAAGTCTGGTATTGATCAAGTCACAAGGCTGGTATTGTTCAAGTTTCAAGTCCGGTATTGATCAAGTCACAAAGGCCGGTATTAATCAGGACATAAGGCCTGTATAATAATATAGGTGCAAGATCGGTTTTCAGTCCAAGCACATCGTCCAAGTTCAATCGAGCACATATGGTGGGTCCGCACTCATTCGCACACATCATACCACGGTTTCACTTTGTTCATGGGGGTCGTGTCTACGAAATTCAATGGAAAGGTTTTTCAAGCCATAACCTAAAAGCTAGGCTTTGCATGCAACAATAGAAGAAAAGAAGCAAAAAAAATATATTCATGGATTCATGACTCGTTAAACAATCCTAGAAAATATCGGCGGTTTTTGCTATCAATTTCGGTGGAAGAACTAATCATGATATATCTTGCCAAAGGGTTTTACCTAAGAAATTAAGGTTTTTCCTTAAAAAAAAAAAAAAAAAACGGAAAACTTACCTTGCTGCGGACGGACGGCGGCGGCGTGAAGATCACGGACGGGAGATGGACACAACAACAAAAAAAGAAATTCGTGAAAAAAGAAAAAAAGGGGTCGGTCCCTTTTATAGACAAAAAATTGGAAGAATCTCAATAGAAAAAGGATTCCTCTTTTTAGATTCTTCTTTTGATTTAAACACCCAAGGAAGGAAACCGGTCCCACCAAAGGATTCCATGCTTGCACGGCGGTGTTTGCATGAACAATTACTAGCGGTCAGTCAAAATTCTTCCGGGTAAGCTTCCTTTATCCTGTCTTTCTCACATATGTATGTCACCATCTCATGCTTACCCCACAATAGTGTAACCATTATGTGCTAGACATGTGACTTAATGTTGATGGTGGATTTTCATTTAAGGCTAAAATTGTAAAAGCCAAAACTATACGCTAACATCCTGCAAAGGATAAAGCCACTGATAAAGTGGAGAATACTTCTTCACTATAAACTTATAGCATTACCAATTAATGCATGACCAGCCTTGTATTTCCTGTACTAATCTATTCTTATTATTGGTGCGGCATGACGACTGAGTGATCGCTCTCAGCAGAGCAACACGAATCTCCAATCATTAAATAAGGAGGTCTGTACGAAATACCCGTACAGGCTATAACTCTCGCAGTGTTATACTATCCCGATCGATCATCTGGACTGTCCGTATCAGTCTCAGAAACGATCACGACCATCCAACTTCACCAGCATGATAGGATGGCTTAGGTCCGATCCATAACCCCCAGGAAGGTATTGGAGTATTCACCACTGACCCAATGCGGGCCCCGTATGGTCGGCCTCCCCAAAAGGGTAGCATGGATTTCCAAATCGTCCAGCCAAAGAAGCGCAGACGAGAAACCCTAATTTAGGGTCTGCGGCACATTACATGTGTCGCAAAGCAGTCTCAACCATCCATCTTCGCAGGCACAGATGGAGGGTGTAGATGTAGATTCAAAGGGCCCAGAGCATGTCAACACAATCACCGTGGGCCCGCCTACATACATGACCGATCGGTCAGGACCAACTATAGTTGGTCGTTCCAGTTCGTGCGCCCAAACAAGACATGACGCACGGCCGGTGAAACCCTAATTACGGTTTGAACATCACGAGCGTCCATTTTCTCCTGCACGAATGAAGGGTCCAGGAATAGACTTGGCAAGTCCAGTGCGCATCAACATGATCGCCTTGGGCCCATATATCTCCACACCCGATCGACCAAGGTATATCATGCCTAGTTTCCTTGATTCGCATGCCCAAACTAGGCGTGGTCACACCTCCCAATTGCAAACTAATCTCGACCACTCAACTTTGCAGGACAAATTGAGTGGCTTAGATCACGTTTCTATGGGACAATGAAATACAAGTGTGTACACCAGCCCGTCATCTTCACACCAGTCTAATCGGCCAAGACCGACCAGGCTTGGTCGCCTCGAAACGCGCGCCTGAAGTTGGCATGACGCGCGACCTTTGCGGCACCGGATTTCTGTCGCAAATTGATCTTAACCACTCCTCTTCACCGGACAAATCGAGTGGATTAGATCACACTTTCACGGGACAATGAGGTATGGCCATGTACACCGACATGCCGTCTACACGCATGCATGATCGGCCTTGCAAAAATCGTTTCCCAAGCTTATATTCGATCAAGCTGAGGAGTGATGCTTGCGCACCTCTTCATAAACCCTAATTCCACCAACGTCGCAGATGAGTGTCTTAAAGATCATCTCGTCCGTTCAACTTCATCTGCTTGGTAATACAACCCTTGCTAGGAGTTAACTGGTCAATGAGGTGTCATGGTGATTACCATCCGTAACTCTACCACACCAAGTGATCGGACATGTCAGGACTTACCTGTACAACCCCAAACGATCACTTGAAGATGGATAGACATGCATCTATTTTAAGACGCTTAATCGTGACTTACTCCATTAAGCCTTAAAACAGCGATGCTTCACTCATGCTAAATACATTCAATGCATTAATGCATATAATTCATGTGATATTTTACAAGTATCAAATTCCCAAATAACTTAGTTATTTAACCTAGCATTACATGCTACTTCCTGTGGGTCCCACGATCCACACAATTGAGACATTAATCATGTCACAAACTGGGGGATACATACTGGGGTATTGGTCAGGCGGTTTACAGCGCACAACGTGCCATCACAAGAACGTGTCAGGAAGTTATGGACGGTTAGTGATGATGGGAGAAGTGGGCAAGACTGATCGTGTAACACTAACACACGCAACTCCACTACTCCATCACTCCACTTTCTCCACTTCTCATGAGAGACGTGGGTTAGGCTCAATGACTTGTATAAATAGGTTCTCCTCCCTATTAACAAGACAAGACAACAGAAGCAAGTGTTGATACAACCGTATTCAAACACCAGAACTGATAGCTTACATTTTGCAAGCCAGTTCATCTTTCTGATACAAGTCATACACAGCCAACACCTTCACAATCTCAACACCTTCTTCGCTTCCCTCCCTAAAATCAACCCCATCTCCTTCACTTTGTGACCGAAGCAAGTATGGAACGGCCATTTCTTGGTTTAGGCCAGAATTGTGCAGATTGATTTCTCGAATCACAAGCACTCACGTGCAGTGCATTTGTATAGGGTTTAGATTCATTTCTCATCCGCACACCCCAAATTACCAAAACCGGCGGAAATAGTTTTCACCCATAAACAGCTGTAAACCGCCAGACCAATACCCCAGTATGTATCCCCAAGTTTGTGACATGATTAATGTCTCGAGTGTGTGGATTGTGGGACCCACAGAAAGCATGTGATGCTAGGTTAAATAACTAAGTTATTTAGGAAGTCGATATTTATGAAATATCGTGTTAATTCTATGCATGTAATGCATTAAATAAATTCAATATGGAGAAAGCATCGTTGTTTTTAAGGATTAACGGATTTAGTCGCGATTTAAGCGTCTTAAAATAGATGCATGTCTAGCCATCTTCATGTGATGGTTTGGAGGCTGCGCAGGCAAGTTCTCCCTTAGCCGACCACATGGTGTGGTAGAGTGGCGGATGGTAATCACCACGACACCTTATTGACCAGTTAACTCATGACCAGGGTTATATAACCAAGCAGGTGAAGTTGAACGGACGAGATGATCTTGTGACATTCATCTGCGACTGTTAGTGGAATTAGGGTTTTGAAGAGGTGCACAAGCATCACTCTTCAGCTTGGTCGAAACCAAGCTTGGGGACATTTTTTGGCAGGACCGACCGGGCATGCGTGTGGAAGGCACGCCGGTGTACATGTCCATACCTCACTGTCCTGTGAAAGTGCGATCTAGGACACTCAATTCGACCGGTGAAGAGGAGTGGTTGAGATCGATTTGCGACAGAAATCTCGTGCTGCAAAGAATTTTTAAAGAGGAGCAACATGCCATCTTTAGGGCGTGCGAACCAAGGCATCCAGCCATGGTTTGACTTGGATGATCGAGCGTGGAGATAGGTGGGCCCACGATGATCGTGTTGATACTCACGGGACCTGCTTAGTCTATTCCCAGACCCTTCATCCGAGCAGAAGAAAATGGACGCTCATGATCGATTTGCGACATAAACTCTAATTAGGGGTTTTGCCGGCCGCATGTTAGCTAGTTCGGCTAAACGAAAATACATGCTATACACCTCATATGGAGAGGCCGATTGTACGGGGCACTTATTAGGCCGGTGGTGAGTGTGGTGGTATGTGTCCGACCACCTCAGGGTTAATCTAAGCCATCCAACCGTGCTGGTGAAGTTGGATGGTCGTGATTAATTTTAGGTTTTTAGTGGACTTTCCTGCGACCCTCAATTCTTCACGCTGACACAACTTCGGACAATCATATATTGCAATCTGGTCAGGTTAAGGAAGAGTCGGTCATGCAGGTAGGAAGAAGGTCCGCCGGTGTACACCACGGCGCTTGTTCCACCGGCTTTGGGCTGAACCACGCTGTCCAACCACGCTGGTGAAGTTGGATGGATGTGATGAACTTGAGACTGCCATAGGCGGCCTTTGTACGATTCCTCTAAGCTGCTCCATACCCGTTTGGACATCCAACTTCAGGCTGGTGTTCGGTGGTAGTTTGGGAGGCATGGTAGGTATTCGACCGACCAGGGCATAAGTGGGACCGCTGGTGGTCATTAATTTAGTAGCCTGCTCCCGCTGAGGATCGTCTAGGGATGGTTAAATCGTGCGGCCAACTTGCGTGGTCATGATTGTTTCTGAGACTGATATGGACAGTTCATATTCGAATATGCTCAATCGAGTTAGTATAACACACCGAGAGATGTAGCCTGTACGCGTATTTCGTGCATTCCTCACTATTAATACTTGGAGATTCGTGTTACTCTGATGAGAGTAACACTCAGTCGTCATGTCGCACTAATAATGAGAGTTCTGCAGGAAATACAATGCTAAGCATGCATTAATAATGCTATAAATTCACAGGGTACATGGGATTGTTACCACATGCTCCATTCTAGGTAAATTAGCGAAGTGAAGAAGTATTCATCATTTTATCAGTGGATTTATCCTTTGCAAGATGTCAGCGCATAAATTTGGTTTCACAATTTTAGCCCTGAACTAAAATCCACCATCAACAGTCTTTATGAGACCAAGGTCAGAAGTAACCTTTTTCAACTCAGTTCTTAACACATCAAGAGTATTCAAAGTATCAACGAGTTGCAGTTTTGCTTCCTCAAAGTATTTAAGAAAATCATGAACAACTTCAGCAGAGACCATATCCTCCTTCTCAATATCCTGATGTGTATAGGCATAGAAACATGAGGCATTAGGATGATCATCTTCTACTAGAGTTGTTTTCTTCCTCCCTTTGGATTCGAAACCAATACCTTTATCAAGAAAACCTCTTGCAAAGCCACCAGAGTATGAAGAAGAAGACATTCTTGACAATCCACAAAATAATCATGAGTATACGTACGAGATTCAAAGGTATCCATGTTACTGTCACGAATCAACTAAGGAAACCCTAAAAGTTACCTTCCCTAAGAAACCTTTTAAATACCAAACCTTCTTTTTTTTCATAAAAAAAAGACTCAAAGGTTTGGTATTTAAAAGGTTTCTTAGGGAAGGTAACTTTTAGGGTTTCCTTAGTTGATTCGTGACAGTAATATGGATACCCCTACGGACACAACTTGACCTAAAAATAAAAACACAAAGGGTCGTATTTTACGACACGACAAAATTTTTGCTACGTGAAAATTTTCACAAATTTTTTTGGCTCAATAAATTTTATATCTTCATCGAGACACAAAAGTAGCAGACAACATAGTTGCAACGAAAACTTCTTCTTAAAAGAAAAAATAAAGAAGGACGACAATAGACATAACCAATACTTAAGCAACGTTGTCTGCAGACAATAGTTAAGCTATGGACGATAAGAAAATAGCTCAACTAACAGACAAAAATTTTTCCAACGGTATACCTGATTATTAACACATCTTACTTAACAGGATTTCTATGAGTAAGTTCTTAACCCTTGTGATTAGTTACCACAAGTATGAGCCCTTTGCTCATTAGGTGAAATGTGTTTACGGTTCCTTTTCCGTTCGAATCTAGGAAATAATCTCTTTTGATGTGAACAATTATCATAAAACTTACTGTCATCAAAATACGAGACATAGATTGAGTTCTTACCAGACAGATTTTGACCAGAGGAAGTTCACAGCCTATTAACGATTTCCCTATAACCTTCAATTAACACCTTTAGGTTATTTTTCATATCATCATGTTTGCTTCCTTATCCTGAAACTTTGTTCACATCAAAAGTACCATTATCTCTTGTTTTGACAGAAGAAGATTCTTGATCTCTCCTCAAACGATTTTTGTTGAGTCGTCTGTTATGCTTTTGAGCATTTGAGGAACTCATCGAACTGAATTTCCTGGTAGAATACCCAGGGTGAGTACTGAAACCAATTGGTTTAGACATACGAATGTCAATTACACCTTTGAGGATTAAATCTAAGGTGTTTTGAAGACGAACAATGAAATTGTTATTCAACCGAGAGTTTCTCTTTTGCTTAACAGGCACTTTTGAATCACAAAAGAGACAGACTTTCTGATCACGAAGGTGATTAGATAGTACAGACTTAACATCATCTTTTGGAGATTTCTTTATTCCATGTGATGTGCAACATCCTTGATTAGTGGAGGTTATAGGCACATCTTTTCCCATGGGAAGGGATTCCGGTTTTACTTCTGAAACTGGAACTCTTTCAGTTATGATAGAAGTAAATGGTATAGAGGACTTTTTGGAACATCCTTGAATAGAAAGTTTACTCAAGCGATGTTCAATTTCCAATGCATCCTTTTTGAGGCTTTCCTCGAGTAGGATACGTGAAGATTGAACTTCAACATTTTTGGAATCACAGTCTCTTACTATACCAAAAAGAACATTGACATTGTTTTTCAACCGATTAAATCTATCAACTTGGATTCTAACAAGGTTTAGAATCAGTTTACTTTCTTAAGTTGCTTCCTTATCATTAACGAAGTTAGACTCTTTTGAAGGGTAATCGGGATAACAAATGTCAGTGTTTTTCTGTCTCGTCAGAATAACAGGTTCGTCAATATTTGAGATTGACGAATCTTTCTCTTTAATAGACATTGTTGAAACAAAACTTTTGTTTCTGGTGATGCGTTTATCAGAGATAGTACTCCTGTCCATAGAGTCAGATCACCACAAACACAGACTTGTAAGGTCTTTAAACATGTTTGCCTGCTCTGATACTAATTGAAAAAGCGAGGGTCTAACAACCTCACCCAATATTTCGCTTAGCAATCTGTATGGACTAACTCCGATATACTTTTAAGAGAATCAACTAGACTGTCAGACTCTATCTTAATAAAAAGTATATCAAAGAGTTATATCTCAATTTCTAGATTTAATACTTACTCAAGCAAATAGAAATCTGCGAGCCTAATTGAATACAAGAGAAATTAACTTTAACGGTACCAAAGACCAATGTTCAAGGATCAATCAATTTCAATCAACAACCAAAGGTTGGATTTACCAATTGATCGATTCAACGCACAACCTGTGATATTTCAATTATATAACAAAATATAATGCGGAAAAGAAATAACACAGACACCAGAAGTTATGTTAACGAGGAAACCGCAAATGCATAAAAAACTCGGGACCTAGTCCAGATTGAACACACACTGTATTAAGCCGCTACAGACACTAGCCTACTACAAACTAACTTCGGTCTGGACTTTAGTTGAAACCCAAGCAATATCACACTGATCCAAGGTACAGTTGCGCTCCTTACGTCTTTGATCCCAGCATGATACTACGCACTTGATTCCCTTAATTGATCTCACCCACAACTAAGAGTTGCTACGACCCAAAGTCGAAGACTTTAATAAACAAATATGTATCACACAGAAATGTCTACAATAATAGATAAATCTGTCTCCCACAGAAATACTTACGAGTTTTGTTCCGTCTTTTGATAAATCAAGGTGAACAGGAACCAATTGATATACCAGACTTATATTCCAGAAGAACAGCCTAAAAATATCAATCACCTCACAATAATATTAATCGACTAGCGAAACAAGATATTGTAGAATCACAAACGATGAGACGAAGATGTTTGTGACTACTTTTCTATCTTTCCTATCGGAGAAATTAATCTCAAGCTAATCTTACGATTGCACTCAATCACGATAGAAACAACAAGATCATATCATGCAACTACAAAGAAAATAGTTGGGCCTGGCTTCACAATCCCAATGAAGTTATCAAGTCGTTAACCTACAGGGTCTCGGTAGAAACCTAAGGTTAAAGGAGAATCGATTCTAGCTTATACAACTAGTATAATACAGGAGGTGTGGGGATTAGGTTTCCCAGTTGCTAGAGTTCTCCTTTATATAGTCTCTAAATCAGGGTTTGCAATCAATGCTACCTTGGTAACAAAGCATTCAATATTCACCGTTAGATGAAAACCTGATTAGATTCAAGCTAATATCTTTCAACCGTTAGATCGAACTTAGCTTGTATACACAAATGAAATGCAAGTTCATTTAGGTTTGTGTAACCGTACCTAAACGTGTACACCTAGTTGGTTCAACAATAGTTAACCAAATGGTTAGCCATATGAGCACTTTCATATCAACCTTATTCATCTTCACCATAACTAGTTCAAATGACTCAAAATAACTAGTTAGAGAGTTATTCAATTGCTTAGATCTCATAGAAATATATAAGACACAATCGAAGAAAAATCGGTTTTGATTCACTCGAATCGATTCATGTACATTATAGCCACGGTTTGCAAATTGCATTCCTTATTATATAAATGTTTTAGTTCATGAATAAACCAATTTTAGAAAGTAACACACTTAAGTATGTGTACGAGTATGCGTACTTAAGTAACTGGATTTGAGTTTGTTTTGATTTCCAAACTCAGCAGAAATTCACAGACGTGAACTTTGCGCCAATATGCATACGGGTACGCATACTTAGGTAACCAGATTGAGTTGGTTTTGATTTCCAAACTTAGCCGAAATTTACGGTCGTGAACTTCCGCCAGCATGCGTACGGGTACGCATACTTACCCAGTCTCCATCAACCATTTAGTATACACATAAGTATGCATACATTTGGTTCCCGGTTTTGGACTTATACACTAATATGCAAACACACTATATGCTTGTATCCAAAGATGGTTACATGTTCTAAACTCTCTATTTCAATCATTGAAACATTCTTAGAGGATGTTAAATAGAGGTTATTCACACATTATTTTTCATCAATGCGATTTTCAAGATATTGAAATAATCAACATGACTTTCGTCACTTGTAAAGATGAACTTGGCCAAAGCGAAATCATACCAACACATATTTCAAGAAATAGATAAGCGAGATAACCTCGGATCGAAATAGCAAATGTCTAAAATCGAAGTCTATATAGCAATACGACTTTTGTCTCAAGATAGGAGATAGAGTAGATGGACTTTTGAGTGATAGATAAGATCAAGTCTCCACATACCATTTTAGTCAATGAAGTTCCACCAGTTCCTTGAGTAGTTCTTCGTCTTTTTATGATGAACGTCGTGGAGTCTAGAGCTCAACTACACTTTCTATCCTAGTCTGAGACCTAGCTATAAGTAGACTAGAAATCAAGACTTATAGTTTTTGCAACTAAACTTGACAAACAAGCTTGAGATAGCAACGCTTGCGAGTTCGACCGAGCAGTGCTCTAACATGGTCCTTTATACGAATCATGTTTTTTAAAATTATCCAAGCCACCCTGGATAGTTAGTATAGGGCGCGATGAGTACACAAGTCTAATGGAGGCACATGGAATTGAGTAACCGTAAATTATTTATAAATATAGATAACTATTGTATTAGGTGTTTTATTTTATTATATTATAAGTATATTTATTTATTTTATTCAAATTTTATATGTGCTTAGGATAGTATTTAGGAAAATATTGTTTTCTTATTTTCTAAGTGATATAACTTATAAAAAGGCCTTGCGAATTTATTAAGAATTAATCGGAGAATTGAGAAAATTGTTATTGTTTGGTTTATTCAGTTTATAGTATCCTGACCTTATGGGCTTGAATCTGCTGGTCGTTGAATAAGAAACAAACCATTCTTTTCAATTGGTATCAGAGTAAGTTCTTTCAGACCCAATTTTCGCGACTACAATTATCTCTATCATCATCGACCATGGTCTCTTCATCCACCACGACCATCATGATTCCACCACGACCATCATGGTCGCTTCATCTACCACGACCACTACAAACATCATGATTCCATCAAACAAACAAATAAATAAAAACTACATTGATTAGTGTTGTATATGGCTCGGTTCGTCTCGGTTTCCAGTAAAACCATATTTGAAACCCTTACTCTCGGTTTCGACACCGAGCCATTAACAATCGGCTCGGTTTCTAGTAGGTTCTGATCGATTTCGGTTTATCTCTAGCGGGTTTCGGTTAACCGACTGCTATGTAAGTTTCCTGAAAATGATAGTTCAAATCTTTAAAGAAAATCACAGTTCAAAAAAATTTAAACCTACCTGCAGACATTCATATTTTATACACATTCCAAATTCATAAACATTCTTAATGTAATTAACACACAAGTCACACAATTCAGAATTCAAGTTTATAAACACAATTCAAAACATAAACATTACAAATTAAAAAAACTCCAAGTTTGACATGCTCCAAATTCCAAATTCCAAATTCATAAACTCCTTGCACCTCCAAACTTGTTTCGGCATGCTCCATGCATTTCATAATATTAGTCAGAAACATTGTCTAACAAAACTCAAATCTGATTAAGTCATTATTCAACAGGATTAGAAGTAATTCAGATCCTAGTCAAGTTGATTAAAACAACTTTGCTTGCAGTAGGTAAGAGACAGAGAGACAAGAGACTATTCATCTAAACATATACAAATAAAAAAAAACACATCTTCAAGTTGTTCGAGCACTGCTCGGTGGAACCTACCAAGCATTGGTATGTCAAGGTTGGTTGTCATATTTTATTATCAAAACTCATAAGTCGCTTGATTAGATTACTAGAATCAACTTCGTTAGGTTAGACTAAGAAGTCTGGAAATGTTGAGACATACAAGTATTACTCTGAAGACCCGAAGATTCCGAAGACGTATCGACAACGAAGATAACATCATACTTCCACATGAGGTTAGTAATACATGACTTGACTTGTTTCCATTTTTATATCGTTTGCTTTCAAGTTGTTTCTGATTGAAAACATAACATGCGAAGTTATATATGTGAAACTCTAGTATAATAGGGTGGATCATTATTTTGTGATCAAAGTGTCAAGGAACAATATATCAATAAGTAATAAGTGCTTTATACTAGTATATTTATTTACGAAGTATAATGCTTATCTTTTGGAACTTCGTAATTACGATCGACATAATCTTTGTAACTTGTTACCAGATTGTGCAGTGAACATAGGTTTGATTTCATACCTAAAGAAACTATGTTTAATTACATAAGTTTAAGGAAGCAGATGTATGGACTTGTTTCATAGTCGAAAGGAAATCAAAAGGATTATGGTCTCGTAGAACCTTCATTAAAGATCCTAGTATGACCGATCCTAACCTATATAGAGAATCAAGGTAGAACCGATCCTAACTTATGTTGGGATTCAAGGTAGAACCGATCCCTACCTATATCGGGAGTCAAGGTAGAACTGATCCTAATTTGATGTAGGTATCATGGTAGAAACGATCTCCATAGGCAAAACCGATTTCTATAAGTCACGTACACTTTAGGGTTTGTGTGATTTGGAAATTGGGTTTGCAAAATAGGAGAGTTCAAGATGTCGACATAGTGAGTAATTTGAACATGTGCTGAAATCTTATTTCTTAATTGTTCAAAGATATTCCTTGACACTCAAGGTGAGATCCCAAACCGAAATTAGTAGAGAATCTTTTTGAGATTTTTGAAAATAATATATTTTGTTTTACCAACAATCAAAACATATCTCTGGAAATATATATCAGTTAATTGTTATCTAAAATTGAGTTTTCCATTAAAATTTCGGTTGTACTGTTGGATATTGGTTGGAATTCATAAAACCGAATTTACGTGTTTTATTGCATATTTTTTGAATATCTTCGGTTATGCAAATTCCTTGGTGTCCAAACTACATTGGTCTATAAATAGTGAAGTTTGTTCTTCTTACAAACTTATCTTGAGCCGGGCAAACTTCATCTTTGGTGTTTCTGGTGTAGCCGACTAATAACATTGCCTTGCCAATGTCAAATCCTATGTAAGCTCTAGAATCTGATTAACTCTTGTAAATGATGTCGTGAGTGAATATGATAGGTCAATATTCACATAACTATTTCTAGTGAAGTTCTCGCAAATGTCTTTGTTTGTTCTCCAGACTTAAATTTTCAAACGTTATTTAGTGATGTCCACGGACTTGACTTTAGTAGACTAGAAATCAAGACACAGTTTTGTGCATATAACATTGATAACAAACTTGAGATAGCAAAACTTACGAGTGAGACTGAACAGTGCTTTAACAGGTAATGACTTTCAAATGGAAATTGTATGATGCCAATCATTCTGACACTTTGGTTCCACATCAACATCGACATCATCGATCCCTCGGGAATGAATGGATTGCATTACAACAACAACAACATATAAGGCTACTTTCTAGTTGATTGTAACAAAGCGACATGGCATACCATTTAGATCACGACTACTGATGTTCATAGTTTCTTCATATAATTATAGAAATACATATTCCCGCACATCTTGTTCCTTGTTGTTGGGCACCATTGATACTATCTTGTGTAAATAAACATTAATTTCTGCAAATACATTCATCTTCTGTAGTGACCTGTACCTCCACCGATATTGTCCCCACTTAGCCAATGCGGTCATCCGGTAGTGTGGGATTTTCAACGGGTATCGCTGCGGTTATCCAGCAGTAACTTCCGGGAGGTCACCCATCCCTGGATTGCTCCCGCCCGAGCACGCTTAACTGCAGAATTTTATGCCAACTCTGGAGCCAATTATGCTGAAAAGGCCTCGGTATTAGGAAAGGACAAATCATTACTTATATTCCATTCGACCAACCACTGCCGAATATCGGGGTATTACAATACCAAAACCTTAAATTGGAGCCGTCTTCGGCTCCAGAATATATTCTCAAGCCCAGATATCCGTCTTTTCCTGCCCCTCATGATAAGCACCTGGACCAACCCCGTCCAACATACCTTCCCACCCTCGACAAGTGATCCTTCGTCGGCTCTGATACCATTTGTAATGACCCGTCCCTCCACCGATATTGTCCCCACTTAGCCACTACGGTCATCCGGTAGTGTGGGAATTTCAACGGGTATCGCTACGGTTATCCAGCAACAACTTCCTGGGGTCACCCATCCCTGGATTGCTCCCGCCCGAGCATGCTTAACTGCAGAGTTTTTTGCCAACTCTGTAGCAATTTTAATGAAAAAGCCTCAGTATAATGTAGACATTCCTTGTCTCCTATGAGATCAGTATCTGGCATAATCCCCAGCATAATCCCCGACCCGAGTACAGGCGAACGACCCCTAGTTATATCCCAACTAACACCGATATTGTTCCCACTTACCCACTGCGGTTATCCAACAGTGTGGGATTTTTTAACGGCACTACTGCGGTTAGGGCTGCACATACCCGACCTAACCCGCCGACCCTACCCGTACCCGACCAAAAATACCCGCACTCGATTCAACCCACCTAGGCATGGGTCGACTATGGGTGAGGCACGCCAGAACCCACCTATCTTAGGTAGGTTGCGGGTAGAAACTTCCGTCACCCGAACCGACCCACCCACCCGCCCAAAACTAACATAGGATTCCTGACCCTTAGATTATCTAATCCTAACCTAGAATGAATTATCACAGCCATTGAATTGATGAATAAAATACCTAACCTAATCGTATTTTTCACGAACCCTTCACTTCCGCGGCCTCTTCTCTCCTTTTCAGAGTCTCAGACAGACTCCATTCTTTTTTCTTCGCTTAGTCTCAGACTCTCAGATTCGCTTTGTGGATCATCGGCATCACCAGAAGCAAACCAATAACGGAAGGTAAGATTAGGAACCGCTGTAAACTTGTAATTTTTTGATGATGTGATTTTTTGTAATTTTCAATTTAGGGTTTATCTGTTTAGGGTGTTGTTTTTTAATTTCAGTTTGGAATGAATTGGTATGATGTTAGAACTCAGTAATGAAGAGTTTAATCAGTAGATTCTAAGGATTCTTTGGGATGGTTATTGAGAAACCCAAATTGGTTTTGCTTATTTTACTGATCCATTGAGATAGTTACATGAGACGAATACAACTTGTTTGTATAAATGATAATATCAGGGAGAAGTATTACTGTGGACCTCGTTGTTAATGTTTATGTGTTTTTACAGGTGTTATTATTCTTCTAAGCTGCAACAATGAGTATTTGGAATTACTCATTTATGTTCAGAACCAGTAGTTTGATTTTAAATTTTAAATTTTAAATCAATCTCAGTTCTTTAGTACAACCTAGTTAATTTATTTGGTAATTGAACTAAGTCATGAGTATGGTGTTCAATTCAGTATGGTGTTAGTACTTTCAATTGTTTCAAATATTCAATTGAGTATGGTGTTAGTATGGTGTTTGATTGTAATGTGTTTTAACGATGTAACTTGTTTCTTTTGTGCAGGTTACCATGGTTGAAATCTCAGAAGATGATTCTGCTTCTAATCTTCCAATTATACATGGAGTGGCATCACAAATGGGACCTCCCCCTCCATGTACACCGCGTTTTGGAAAAGTGCATGGACCATCAGCAGGGACAGGGAGTACCGCTGGCTCATCTACACCAGCTTCTAAACCTTCACATGCTTGTGCCGCAGGTGAAACATTAGATAATAATCCTAATGCTAGTGTGAGGAGATCAAAGGTATGGGATCACTATGATATTTATGAAAATGGTGAGAGAGCGAAATGTAAATATTGCAAAAAGGCTAATTACAAGATTGGTAAGAAAAATTTGGATGGTAAGAAACATGGGACTTCTAATCTCCAACATCATTTGGATAAGTGTCAGAAGTATAAGAATGAAATGAATGAGGCTAGAGCTGACGGACAACAAACACTTGACTTCCATCCTTGCAAGCTTGGAGAGGAACCACAGTTGGTTGGGGTGTCTTTTTCTCAAGATGCGTGCAGGAGAGCGCTGATTAGATTTATCGTTACCGATGAAATGGCTTTTAGAATTGTTGAAGGTGAAGGTTTTATAGCTTTTTGTAAGTATCTTGAGCCTCGATTTAAGCTTCCAAGTCGTATGACAATATACCGTGATGTGTGCAAGCTGTTTTTGACAAAGAAGGCTAATCTGAAAAGTTATTTCAAAGCAAACAAGGTAAGAGTGTGCCTTACTACTGACACTTGGACGTCATCGTAGAATTACAATTATATGGTAGTGACTGCGCATTTCATTGATTATCACTAGAAACTACATAAAAGAATTATCTGTTTTTGTTTGATTGATAGCCATGAAGGTACAAAAATTGGAGATGCTTTGGCGAAATGTTTGCTAGACTGGGGACTTGAAAAGGTTTTCACTGTGACGCTTGATAATGCGTCTGCAAATAAAGTTGTTGTTGACTATTTGAGGAAGAGAGTTCAGAGTTGGGGTTCTGCATTACTCGGAGCTAAACATTTACATGTTCGATGTGCGGCTCACGTACTTGCACTTGTTGTGAAGGACGGTATGAAGAAGTATCATACATCACTTCTCAGGATCAGGGCAGTGGTAAAATATGTCACGAAATCTCCCGCAAGATATAAAAGGTTTACGGAGGCTGCTGAGTCGGAAAGAATAGATTGTAAAAAGGTTCTGATATTAGATGTGAGAACGCGGTGGAATTCTACTTACTTAATGCTTGTTGCTGCTGAAAGATATGAAAATGCATTTGAAAGGCTACGTGATTTGGATAAGGAATTTTGTGAAGAGTTTTGCTTTGATATTCCAGTACCAGATAATATTATGGGTGATGGTGATGATACTGTTGATCTTGATGCTGATTATGATATGGAATCAGAAAATGAAGAAGAACTTGATACTACTGAAGAAGAAGATTCTGCTGCTGTCAGGAAAGCCAAGAAAAAAAAACAGGCCAAAAGTGCATGCTCCTGAACGATACGATTGGTGCAATGCGAGAGTTCTGATTAAGTTTCTACACGTATTTTATGAAGAAACTGTTGCATTTTCAGCTTCTACTTATGTTACTTCTCATTCTTTCTTATTGGAACTTGGTACTGTTCGTCAAGAATTAGAAGAATGGAAAAATACACATGAGGACCCTTTCTTAAGCCACATGGGTGCTGTAATGTTGCTCAAGTACAACAAATATTGGGGAACATACAGAAAGATGAATTCGTTGATGTTTATGGCTGTACTTCTTGACCACGAGAGAAAGAACATGGATTATTTGTGACTGTTGAAGATTTAATTGTGCATTATGACCCAGCAATGAAGAAAAACCTTGTAGAAAAATGGGTTGAAGAAGTTCTGAAAAATTTTGTGGAGCTGTTTGCAGCTTATAAAGCAGAAAATGTTAGATGTGCAGTATCTTCATCAGAATCTGTGGGCGAGACTAATTCTAGTTCTACTCAAAGTTCTTCGAGTTTTGGAAGTACTATTTCTAGCAAGGCCAAGTATATGGCGGGAAGGAATAAACGAAAGCATCAATTGAGTAATGTGGAGGACAATGGGAGATCTGAGGTAGAAAGGTACTTGGCTGAACCGATCTACACACCCACCAATGAAAATGCTACTTTTGATATATTACAATGGTGGAAGGTAAATGCTACGAGGTTTGAAATTTTGCCACTTATGGCTAAAGATATATTTGCTATTCCTGTTTCTTCCGTTGCTTCAGAATCATCATTTAGTACCAGAAAAGGAATTTTGGATCCTTTTCGAAGCTCCTTAAATCCCAAGACACTTGAGGCCTTAATTTTGTTACAAAATTGGTTACGAACACCAATAGACATGGATTCATCTACCCTTGGAGTCGAGGAGGAGGAGATTGATATTGTTGAGTCTGGTATGTCTAAATTTTCCTTGGCTCTATTGTTTTTATTTGATTAAGCCAATATAATTTGATTCAACATTTATGGTACTTTAGCTCTGCGTAAATGATTAGCATACATGTTCAAAAAGTACTGAGCACATTGGAATATTGATTAGTGGACTTCTTTTGAATTTAATTAACCAAACATAATCATCTAACCATATGTGAATTAACATACCTGTTGCTGCCACTTCCAAGGATCAAATTCATAAGGGTTGTCATAATTCTCTTCATCCATGTGAACTGAACTAAAAGAAGCTAACACACACCATCCCTTAGGTATCAAGTAACCTGCAAATTATTAATTCATAAATTCTGATCAGTAGATAAATTAATAATTAAATTCCTTTGATCTGTAAATTATTTTTTACCTTTGATTTGAAGTTTTGAACATCCTTGAGAGCTTTTCTCCAGACCCCATTGATTATGTTTGCCATTCTCAGAGTTTCACTAATCACCTGTAATAATAATTTAGATCCAACATAAACTATAAACATCATTAAGAGTTAAACTACTTTAAAACCATATCTGTTTTCCAATTTAGAACTCACATTTTGAGTAAAATGGCAATGACATGTAATCAGTCCAAACGTAATCTTCACCAAGATTAGCCTTTTTATTCTTTAACTCCATATTTTCATCATTCGCTTGCAGAGCTATTTTAATTGTTTCAAGAAATTCATCTACCCTTTCATTCATTCTAATTGTTCATTTCGCTTGCAGAGCTATTCGGTGACCTTGCTGCTTCTTCCATTGTCATAGATGACTGATTCCTATTGGCTTAGACAAGGTAATGACGCCAAGGGTCATTGTCAATAGCTTGATATTTCTGAGTTCATCTTTGTTACTGTAAGTCTGTAACTAATTTACATACTAGGCTTTAGTATAGTAGGCAATACTCAATAGTAATGCACTCTTTTATCTTTTGAGCTTTGAACAATTGAACTCTGTTCCTTTTTATTGTTAGCTTTATCACTTTGTAGTTTGCAACTTTGCATCAACTTTATTATGTAAACAGTAAACACTATTAAGTAAACACTTTCTAAATCTGTAATGTCATTTTATTTTATGGTGGGTAACCCACCGCCCACCCGACCAAACCCGCCGTAATGTGGGTCGGGCGAAAACCGACCCATTGTGATGTTGGGTCGGTTGCGGGTGACAACTTCTGTTACCCGCCATCAGTGGGTTGGGTGGTGGGTGAGGCCAAAACCGACCCAAACCGACCCATGTGCAGCCCTAACTGCGGTTATCCAGGAGTAGCTTTTCGAGAGGTCACCCAACCTGTGACTACTCCCGATAGAGCACGCTTATTGTACTACCCCGATATTCTGCAGTGGTTGTCCGAATGGAATATAAGTAATGGTTTGTCCTTTCCTAACACCGAGGCCTTTTCAGCACAATTGGCTCCAGAGTTGGCAGAAAACTCTGAAGTTAAGCGTGCTCGGGCGGGAGCAATCCTGGGATAGGTGACCTCCCGGGAAGTTACTGCTGGATTACCGCCGTGATGCCCGTTGAAAACCCCACACTGCCGGATAGCCGCAGTGGATAAGTGGGTACAATATCGGTGGAGTGACGGGTCATTACAAATGGTATCAGAGCCGACGACGGGTCTCCTACAGAGGCTGGGAAGGTACACTGGACGGGGTTGGTCCAGGTGTTTCTCATGAGAGGTAGGGAACGTCGGAGATCTGGGATTGTATATATATTCCGGAGCCGATGATGGCTCCAATTTAAGGTGGTGGTATTGTAATACCCCGATATTCAGCAGTGGTTGGCCGAACGGAAAATAAGTAATGGTTTGTCCTTTCCTAAAAACGAGGCCTTCAACATAATTGGCTCCAGAGTTGGCAGAAAACTCTGAAGTTAAGCGTGCTCGGGCGGGAGCAATCCTGGGATGGGTGACCTCCTGGGAAGTGGCTGCTGGATTACCGCAGCGATGCCCGTTGAAAACCCCACACTGCCGGATAGACGCAATGGCTAAGTTGGGACAATATCGATGGAGTGACGGTCATTACATCTTCGGCTACGTCAAACCTTGCACCCCGAACTAATTTGTTACGCCAGCCAGTTTGAAAATCAGATTGAGAAGCCATATTAAAGAAAATTAGACAATAATAAACTGTAGAGAAGGTGGGAGTAAAATGGTGAATTTTATTTTAGATTATAACAAATTTGAGTGAGAGATCGAGAAGTGTAGAGAGATGTGAGTCGAAAAGATATTAGAGTTGAGTATTGCGGGGTCATATATTTGTAGCCATCGGATCTCGACTGCTGGAGGCTTCAACTTGACCGCGCGGTGTAGTCTCTAACGAGTAGTCAAGAATCTACCGCTCGATAGACACTCCACCTTGACTGAGTAAGTGGCACATTTCCTACTTAGCCATTTATGTTTATCACTTTGTTATGCCCATATACAGTGGTGCATAAATGGCAAACTGACACAAATGTCATGTGCATAGGAACCGACCTTATGGATCTAAATAGTGAGTTGGCTATAATCTCTATTTCTCGTTACCCATTTTCTTTACTTTTCCATTTTACTAAGTTTTTTTTTTTTTTTTGAGCAAACTCTGGGGATTAAATTATAAAGAAAATGAACAAGCACTTTATTGTTAACCTTTCTCACCTCTCTCTCCCCATTCTTCTTCTCCAACAAAAACACCTCTGGTAACTCTTTCTCTGCCTAGATCTGGTCTGTTTGGGGCTAGATCTGAGCAGGTTTCTTCATTTTTCTTGATTTCTAGGTTATTTAGTAAGTTTAGTTTAGTCGTTATCATGTTATTTAGTTATCTACACCATTATGGTGGTTTTATCCCTTTTTTGAAGGTTTATCCGCGCATTAATGAAAGTTCTTGGTTATTAGTTTGGGTTTTAAGATCAATCGAGATGTTCTACAATGAAGAAACCATCATCTTTGTTGTCTCCGGAGAAGAAATTTTCATCATTAATTTATCCGGCGACGGAAACTACGACGGTGATTTTTTGATGACGAAATCTCCATCCCTAATTACAAGAGATTTGAGCGGATCACTCCTATTTTGGGAGCACATCTTTCTATAGAAGAAAATCAAACTAAATGGTTGGAATTTAATTACGAAAAGAACTATTCTTCCTCCAATTTAATCGGATCTTATTCATACTTGTATTTGTCTTACTCCGGTAATCCTTCTCTTTCTCTAGTCAGTTTTCTCGGTATTGTACTCTTACGATATGATCTTGTTTCTTTGTATTCTCTTATTTTTGATCTTAAACTCATTGTAACCTCAAATTATCGCTAATGAAAAGGTTTCTTGTTTATCCAAAATAAATAAATAAATAAATATATATATATATGAAGAAAAAGATAAAATAAAGAGGGGGACATAAGCCTAACTTACTGAAAGGTGAGAGAAAGAAAAAAAAAACTAACAAAAATAAAATAAAAACGACAAGGATTAATGAAACCAGTAAATATCCATCATGTCACCTCCCATTAAAGGCTAAAGAAAATCAAATGAATTACTCCATCAACGCTAGACCAGCGGAGAATCCAGGATTTTAAGACAAGCGTAGCAAAAAGAATAATGCACAACAAAAAGAACTAGCAAAAAAAAATCAAAATCCGTTGCACATAATAGATTTTATGTTACAATTCCTACTAGCCTTTTATACACCTAGAGAAGCTTCAGATGCTCTCAAACGAACCAAAAGCATTTGATTAGGGATCCACCTCAAAAGCAGACAACATACGGTTATAGATGGGTGAAAATGATTTGCTGGTTTTGATAAAAAGTGGAGAGACGAGCCATTCCTCGATCGAGCAAATTGCCCAAACCTTTACAAAACAGATGCACTGCACATGAGTGCTTTGAGTTCGAGAGATCAATCTGTAGGACTCCGGCCTAAACCAAGACAATGGCCGTTCCAGAGTCAATTCGGTCACAAAGAGGGATGAGGGTCGATCTGTAGGAGGGAAGCTGAGATGTGTGAGATCAACAATGATTGAAGGATTGTATATGTGTTAGAGACTTCTGCAAGTTTGACGAAACGTCGGTGAATTCTGATAAGTTCGACTGAGTTCCATTGAGTTAAGTTTTCTTATGTTGTTCAATCGTGGATTGAGGAACCTATTTATATTGCAAGAGTAGTAGATACATTGACCCCAGTAAGTGTGACGGTTGCCGAGAAGTGAAAGACTGGTAAAGTGGAAATCGTGTTTGAACCAGTTCCACGTTATGCGGGATACTTGGTTGATTTTCCATCCATTACTTTGTTAATCATTCAACTGCTTACACGACTTACTCATATTTCTCGTCGTGGGTGTACACACGTGTTGTAGGCTTCCATAGAAAAACCCTAGTGAATATCCCCCATGTGACGTGATTTATGTCTCATGAATATGGAGTCTACAAGGCAGACGTGTATTTAATTGGTCAATTGTTGACTTAACTAGACATGAATCTTAGCCTTGATGATTCGAGCATAATGAAATAATGTGTTATGCTCTGAGACTCATGGATTGAGCATAAAGTGTCTGCCGAGACAGAATGATGGATATAAGTTGAGTCTTGATGAATTGTGATATATCATTTTACCAGTTGAGGTAGAACAATGCACAAACGTTAAGTCTTGATGAATTGTGATATATCATTTTACCAGTTGAGGTAATAATGATGTTTTGATAATTTGGATTGACGCGTCCGATGGGATTTCTCGATCATGGACCTATTCTGATATGTTGAGTATTCGACAGATGTTGCTGAATTATGCAGAATGCTCGTTCATGATCTAATATGTCATGAATGGTCGAATGACAAAGTACGAATCAAAGTATTGGATTTGTGATTATTGAACGGTCGTTTGTTCGAACCATGTTGCTCGGTCAAGCAAAAATGTTGGTAGCCGAACATTAAATATAAATTAAAATATTGATTGTTGGATAAATATAAAAGTTACCGACGTTTATCGAATTATCATAAATCCAGTACCTTAATATTGGAGAACTCTGGTTCCTGGAGATGGACAATTATCCAATGTGGGTGGAGAAATATCGATCAATCAATGGGCATGAGATCCGGCCATTGGTGGTGGGTGGACGACCGAGCGTGCGGAAATATCCTTGAACGAGGATTGATTATTGGAGAATCATGAAATATATGAATTATTATTATTAAAATATTAATGGAGAGACGTGGGACCGATCGGCCATGATGGCCAAGGGACCGACCAAGTTCGGTCATGGTGGTGCATGGGCCACCATGCCCCTCGCGCGTCCATTCCTGAGAATTTTAGGTATTTTTGTTGGACGTTCGAGCAATATTTTGGATTTTCAGAAGAGTTTGATGTTGACTGAAACTCTCAATTTTGCATGAATGATCAAGTAGGTATTTACTCGTGTGACCATTATTTTAAGAATATTAAAATAACGGAATTTTAACATTTTCCGCGAGAAGTCCGGATGGTCGTGGGACCATTTGACTTTTTCTGACTTTTTGGAGATTTAAGTAATATTAGAGAAATATGGAAACCAAAAGTATGCTTAAACGAGGGAGTTTCAAGAGATGAGAGAAATAATAATAAAATAAGGAATTGGAGGGGCATGGGACCGGCCAAGGCCATAGCATGGCCGGATGGCGGGCCCAGTCCCCTGTCTCTTTCCTATTTTTATTATTAGTTTTTCAACTTTCCAACTTTGAGAAATATTTAGAGAAATATGGAAAACTAGGAGTTTTGCTCAAACGAGAGAGTTTCAAGAGATGAGGGAAATAATAATAATAATAATAATAATAATAATAATAACATGGAGTTTTCCTAGCTCAGCTGGTCATCCCCGTTATCAAAAATTTCATGCGTTCCAGGAGGTCCCAGGTTCGAGTCCCCAATAGCGTAATATTGCAGATATTAACATGGAAGGTAGTGTTAGTTTGCCCCCCTTGTGACACAATCTCATCCCCCCCATCCGCTTCGGCTCCCTTGGCTAGGTTACCCATGAGGCTCGCTGGTAGGTTAGTACAACAACCTGTTCAATTAATGTAGTAGTATGTTGTTGGAGCTTAGCTTGTTAGGCTTCAAACTAGTTAATGTAATACTCTTTATCCAATAGTAATAATTGTTAGAGCATAGCTCGGTCAACCTCGCATGCGTTGCTATCTCAATCATGTTTGTCAATGTTAGTGATCAAAACTATAAGTCTTGATTTCTAGACTACATAGCTAAGTCTCGGACTAGGATAGAAAAGTGTAGTTAAGCTCAAGGACTTCATGGCGATTCCACATACAACGACGAAGATATGTACAAGGAACCATGGAACTTCACCAACAAAAAGGTATGTGGAGACTTGAACTTATCTATCACTCAAAAGTCTATCTCTTCTATATCCTACTTCTTATGAGACAAAAGTCGTATGTTATATAGACTAGATCATGCACATTTGACATTTCGAGATGAGCATTCATTGCTTATCTTTTATCTCGAAATCGTGTGTTGGTAAAGAGTTTCGCTTTGATCAAGTTTATCTTCACCTAGTGACGAAAGTCATGAAAAGTTTCAATCACTTTGAGAATTGCTCTGACGTGAATCGGTCTGTGAATAACGGTTACATAGCGTCCTCTGAGAATGTCTAAATGATTGAAATGAGAGTTTAGAGTACATAACTATGTATTCCTTGAACCGAAGTTTTCGAACTTTGTTGATCAAGAGAAACCGGGAGGATTGTGGAATTGGCTTGCCAAGTCCGCGAACTGTCGGAAGTTCTCGACCGAGAATTTCTGCTGGGATTTTCCAAAACTCGTTTGTGTGCTAAGTCCGCGAACTGGCGGAAGTTCTCATCCCGAAAATTTATGTTGAGTTTGAAAAACTCAACCGATTAACTTAAGTCCGCGAACTTGTTTGTGAACTTAAGAGGTTATGATCTAAAGATGTGCTCTGAACATGAAACATTAAATTACTAAGGAATGCTTTATGAAAACCGTGCTATAATGTTCATGAGCCGATTCAATCAAATCGAATCATCTTTCTTTCAATTGTGTCTTGTGTAGTTACATAATATCTCATAGCAATTGAACTACTCTTTAACTAGTTCATTTGAGTCAATTGAACTAGTTATGGTGAAGAAGAACAAGGTTAATATGAAATGCTCATATGGTTAACCTTTTGGTCTACGATGTTGAACCAACATACACGTACACGTTTGGGCATGGTTTTCACGAACCCAGTAAACGTCTACCCAAGTGTGTGTGACAAGCTAAGTTTTCGATCTAACGGTTGAGAAATATTAGCTTGAATCTAAATCAGGTTTTCATCTAACGGTGAATAAGGATTGCTTTATAACTAAGGCAAAACCCTGATTTGAAGGCTATATAAAGGAGACATCTAGCATTGTGCAAAACTAATCCCCACACGTCTGTGTGCTACTAGTGCGCCCGCTAGAGTAGATCTCCATTAACCTTTGATTTTCTTCTCTAAAATCAGGTTAACGACTTAAAAACTTCATTGTGATTGTGAAGCCAGACCGATACTACTTTTATCGTAGTTGTGTGATCTGATCTTGTATCTTCTATCGTACGAGTATAATCGATTGATTGACTTGAGATGGTGAGAGTTCTACGATAGGCAAGATAAAGAAGTCACAAATATCTTCGTCTCACTGTTTGTGATTCCTCGACAATCCGCTTGTGTAGTCAGGAAGGATTGTAGAAAGGTGATTGATTAATCTAGGTTGTTCTTCGGGAATATAAGACCGGATTATCAATTGGTTCCTGTTACCTTGATTTTATATCGAAAGACGGAACAAAATCTAGGGTTTATCTGTGGGAGACAGATTTATCCTCTTATAGACTTTTATGTGTGAGACAAATCTGTTTATTATCAAGTCTGTGATTTTGGGTTACAACAACTATTGGTTGTGGGTGAGATCAGCTAAGGGAATCAAGTGCGCAGTATCCTACTGGGATCAGAGGCGTAGGAGTACAACTGTAACTTGGATCGGTGGGAGACCGATTGGGGTTCAACTATAGTCCAGTCCGAAGTTAGTTTGCAGTAGGCTAGTGTTTGTAGCGGCTTAATACAGTGTGTATTCAATCTGGACTAGGTCCCGGGGTTTTTCAGTATTTGCGGTTTCCTCGTTAACAAAATTTCTGGACATCAATTGGAAATCCAACCTTTGGTTGTTGATTGATATTAATTGATCCTTGGACATTGGTCTTTGGTACCGTCCAAGTATTCCTTGTATTTGATAAAGACTCGCTATTATTTTTAGCTTGAGTAAAAATCGAATCAAGAGAGAGATATTAACTCCTTGAGATACTCTTATATAGATTGAGTCTGACTGTCTAGTTGATTCTCTAGCAAAGTATTTCGGAGTTAGTCCATACAGATTGCTAAGCGAAATATTGGGTGGTGTTGTTAGAGCCCCGCTTTTTCAATTGGAATCAGAGCATGCAAACACGTTTAAGACCTCATCAGTCTGTGTTTGTAGCAATCTGACTCTATGGACAAGAGTACTATCTATGATAACGCAACATCAGGTCAAGGTTATTCAGATAAGATTCAGAGATCTGAAACCTTTGAGAAAAACTCCTTCTCGTCTCCTTCTGCCGAATCTGCATTCAACTGGAAAAAATCTCTTGATGAACAGTTGGATGATCTTTCAGATGACAGTGATTCAGAAGAAGAATAGAGCGTTGATAAGGAATTTTCTCAAATATATCATGTTGTTTAATCGTGAATTAAAAGAAACCAAGACAACTGCTTTCCTGAGAAAATTCATGGGTCCTCTCTGTCAAGAAACCAGAAAATTGAGAAAACTCTTCAAGGGTTATGATGGTGGATACTAACTATTACAATCTAACGTTAAAGATCATGAAGAAGAGGTACGCTAAAAAAAACTGAATGCGATAATCTTCTTCGTAACCTCGATGTGTTAAAAGAAAGGCTTGACGAAACTGAAGCAAGATATGAATCTCAGCGTAAATGGTTCAAGGACAAAGAACATCAGTTTCTTACCAAAGAAAAATCCTTGAAAACTGAACTTGCCTCTGCGCTTGAGAAGGTAAAATCTCTGGAGGAAAATCTGAAGATATTTAACATTAACTCTACAAAGCTATCATCTATGCTTGGAGCATGTAAAGAACATCGTGATACCCGTTGTCTGGGATATAAAGGTATAGACATTCCAAGCACAGGTAAGATCAACTTTGTTAGAGACATTAATAATACTTCATGTGAAAGACCTGTGTCATCTTGCAAGAACAAGGATTCTACTCCAACAAAGTCTGCTAGTAAGAGAACCACTGAATATAAATCCTTTCACTGTTATTTTTACGGGAACAAAGTACACTCTGAGCAAAGATGTTGTATTCAGAAAAGGAATGAAAAACTTCGTAACATTCTTACGTGGATGTCTAAAGAAGTTGTTACACCTGTATCACAGATTGGCAGAATCAATGAATCTCGCTATCAAGGGAGGAAGTGTGATAAAGTTGATCCTTGCCATGTTCCTTCGAAGGATTTCTACAAAGGAAGAAAAAATAATGGAAAAAATCTAACGGATCTGTTAAATCAGTCTGAAAAGAGAAAAAGGAACAGAAGGAAGAAAAGGTCAGGTTCCTCAAATTCTCTCAAAAAGGACTGTGAATCCAAGACTTCCAATTCAGACTTCTTACATGTCAACAATCGTGTCTCTGATCTGAAGATTCACATAAACAGACTAAGACGGAATATCAAGAAAACATGGAATGCTGTTAACCCAGGTACTTCTAAATCTTATCTTGATAATACTTCTTCAACTAAACCAGGTAGTTTATTAAATACCGATGAAAAGGAAAAAGAAGAAGTAAACAATGATGAGCAAGATGCTCATCTTATTACACCCTGACATGTTCATGTTGCATCTCTTTTTAATTTCTGTCTTGTTAAAAAGGGATGCTCTTGATTCTCAGGATTTTTCGTCTTGAGAAAGCTGTCAGGATTGTACTGCATTTGTTGTTACTTTATTCCGTTTGCTCCTCAACATATATTTTGGGCTTCCTGGTCTATCATAGGCCCGTTTCTCTAGTACACGCACCAACCCTCACGAACTTCATGGTTCCTAGGGTTTGAAGGAATTTCTTATATATATATATATATATATATATATATATATTGTGTTCCAAAGGTGCAAAAAGATGTTCTAAAATCCTTTTTGGTGCACAATGAAGGGAAGCAACAAAGTTGATGATGTTGAGCTATGTCCTATTGATATCTCATGCTTTCATGCTCTTGATCATGAAAACGAAGACAAACTGCCAATTCAGATTTCTTCACAATTGGTAGGAAATCTTCTTGGATGCTTTAAGATCGTTCGCGAACAGCTTGGTATCGCAACATGGAATCTAGACTACCTAAAAGACGAACTAAGGAAGGCAACTGAGGAACTCATTTTTGTTCAATCCCTGGTTGCAGACAAGATTTAGCGTTTCGTATGATCTTGGTTCTAGTTGAATACCTAGTAAGTCTTATTTTTGGATTAGTTGGAAGAATAAATAGTGCTTTGAATAGCGATGATTGTGACTACACATAGCTATTTTTGTTTTCATCTTCTTATGTTATTTTTTAGGTTTATCGGTATTAAATTCTAAAAATATTTGGAGGGTGATGTTTATTGCAGTATTTTAATGGTTTTTGATATTGCAATATTTTTATGGGATATGTATTGTTTACGACCGTGAATTTGAAGGTCCCATATTGCAGTCAAAAGTAAAGTTGTTCATGAATCAGTATTCGTATTGATGAAAGGACGAATGGACTTTTGACATATACAAAGGTAAGCCTATGTAATTATTAATTTGATGGAAAATAGGATAAAATATTTTGTTCAACAAGGATAAAGTCTATTATGTCGTTATGATGGAAAATAGAATAGATCCTTGTATGATTATCCACGGTATTGATCTTCATTGATCCATTTTATTATGTTTTTCCGTGAAGGCTCCATTGTGTGTCTTATGTTGAGCACCTTACAACTAAGTCGATTTACCTTGGCTTTGTTGGTTGTTCCATAAGATGTTATATGTCGAGCATTAAGAACTAAATTAATCAACTTGTTTGGTTATTTAGTTTGTACTCCATATGTTTTCTTTCTTATATCGAGGACATGTACGGTTAAGGTTGTCATATTCTATGATGAACTTAGTCGGGGTTCCATAAGTTCTTTTATGTTGAGCCCAAAATAATTAAATTGATTACTTCAGTGATTAGTTTGGTTATTTGTATTCCAATTAGATTAATTATAGGTTCTCTTGTAATTAATCTAGTTGAGTTTTCATATATTCCACAAGTTCTTATGTTGAGTATATGAAAGGCTACACTATCATGTTCTTTGGTTAATGTAGTCATATATACCGTAAGGTTTTCCTTATGTTGAGTATTTGAACGGTTAAGTTAGTCATCTCCGTGTGATTGACTTAGTCGTAACTCCGTGAGTTTACTTATGTTGAGCACTTTCAATTAAATTGATCACTTTTGTGGTTTTTATTTAGTTGTGTATTCCAATTGAATTAATCATGGGTTTACTTGTGGTTAATTTAGTTGAGTTTTGGATATAGAAAATCATTCTCATGGTTTTTGGTGTCCAATAAAAAATACTTCTTTTCTTTCGAAATTAAGGTCGTTCTTGTTGTTCTCTCGGGAATGACATCAAATGGGGGAGAGTTCTTTTGAACTTGTGCTTAATGGTAATATCTCGCGGGGAGTGCGGCTGTGGAATTTTATAGGGGCTATCTTGTATCTTAAAACTCCTTGATGAATGCTTTTAGTTTCGGCTATTAGATTGCATCTAAATTAAGTTGGTATGTATTTTTCTTTTGGTCATGAAATGTCTCTTGTGGTAATTTCATTATGATCCCATTCTTGTACCTTTGCCAATTTTATTGACAAAAAGGGGGAGAAATATTGTAGTTCACACTACAAATACATATGGTTTTCGGATCATTGTGTAAGGGGGAGTGGTTTCCATGATCGAGATGGAGTATTGACTAAGGGGGAGTGATACGTATCACCGTAGTATTATTGTTAAAGTCGTGATACAATTGGACTTTGATGTTATATAATAATACTATAACACTGTATAATAATGATCGAGAATCTCGATTTCTCTCATTGTTATAGCTACGGATCTTCAACAACGATGGTGCTAAACTTACAGCCTTTGGGATCATTGGAGTACTTGTAAGGACGAAGATTTCAAGGAACGTTGAAGATTAGATTATGGAATAGGAGCCACTAAAGTTTATCTTTTTTGTATTCCATATGTATTAATAGTTTTGTCACTAAGATTGACAAAGGGGGAGATTGTTAGAGCATAGCTCGGTAAACCTCGCATGCGTTTATATCTCAAGCATGTTTGTCAATGTTAGTGATCAAAACTATAAGTCTTAATTTCTAGCCTACATAGCTAAGTCTCGGACTAGGATAGAAAAGTGTAGTTGAGCTCAAGGACTTCATGGCGATTCATCGTACAACGACGAAGATCTATACAAGGAACCGTGGAACTTCATCAAAAAAAAGGTATGTGGAGACTTGAACTTATCTATCACTCAAAAGTCTATCTATTCTATCTCCTACTTCTTATGAGACAAAAGTCGTATGCTATATAAACTAGATCATGCACATTTGACATTTCGAGCTGAGCATTCATTGCTTATCTTTTATCTCGAAATCATGTGTTGGTAAAGCGTTTCTCTATGATTAAGTTTATCTTCACCTAGTGATGAAAGTCATGAAAAGTTTCAATCACTTTGAGAATTGCTCTGACGTGAATCAGTCTGTGAATAACGGCTACATAGCGTCCTCTGAGAATGTCTCAATGATTGAAATGAGAGTTTAGAGTACATAACCATGTATTCCTTGAACCGAAGTTTTCGAACTTTGTTGATCAAGAGAAATCAGGAGGATTGTGGAATTGGCTTGCCAAGTCCGCGAACTGTCAAAAGTTCTCGACTGAGAATTTCTGCTGGGATTTTCCAAAACTCGTTTGTGTGCTAAGTCCGCGAACTGGCGGAAGTTCTCATCCTTAGAATTTGCTGAGTTTGGAAAACTCAACCGATTAACTTAAGTCCGCGAACTTGTTTGTGAACTTAAGAGGCTATGATCTAAAGATGTGCTCTGAACATGAAACATTAAATTACTAAGGAATGATTTATGCAAACCGTGGCTATAATGTTCATGAGCCAATTCAATCAAATCGAATCATTTATGTTTTAATTGTGTCTTGTGTAGTTACATAAGATCTCATTGAAATTGAACAACTCTTTAACTAGTTCATTTGAGTCAATTGAACTAGTTATGGCGAAGAAGAACAAGGTTAATATGAAATACTCATATGGTTAACCTTTTGGGTTACTATATTGAACCAACATACACATACACGTTTGGGCATGGTTTTCACGAACCCAGTAAACGTCTACCCAAGTGTGTGTGACAAGCTAAGTTTTCGATCTAATGGTTGAGAAATATTAGCTTGAATCTAAATCAGTTTTTCATCTAACGGTGAATAAGGATTGCTTTGTAACTAAGGCAAAACCCTGATTTGAAGGCTATATAAAGGAGACATCTAGCATTGTGAAAAACTAAGCCCCACACGTCTGTGTGCTACTAGTGCGCCTGCTTGAGTCGATCTCCATTAACCTTTGATTTTCTTCTCTAAAATCAGGTTAACGAATTAAAGATTTCATTGGGATTGTGAAGCCAGACCGATACTACTTTTATCGTAGTTGTGTGATCTGATCTTGCATCTTCTATCGTACGAGTACAATCGATTGATTGACTTGAGATCGTGGGAGTTCTCCGATAGGCAAGATAAAGAAGTCACAAACATCTTCGTCTCACTGTTTATGATTCCTCGACAATCCGCTTGTGTAGTCAGGAAGGATTGTAGAGAGGTGATTGATTAATCTAGGTTGTTCTTCGGGAATATAAGACCGAATTATCAATTGGTTCCTGTTACCTTGATTTTATATCTAAAGACGGAACAAAACCCAGGGTTTATCTGTGGGAGACAGATTTATCCTCTTATAGACTTTTCTGTGTGAGACAGATTTGTTTATTATCAAGTCTGTGATTTTGGGTTACAACAACTCTTGGTTGTGGGTGAGATCAGCTAAGGGAAGCAAGTGCGCAGTATCCTGCTGGGATCAGAGGCGTAGGAGTACAACTGTACCTTGGATCGGTGGGAGACTGATTGGGGTTCAACTATAGTCCAGTCCGAAGTTAGTTTACAGTAGGCTAGTGTCTGTAGCGGCTTAATACAGTGTGTATTCAATCTGGACTAGGTCCCAGGGTTTTTCTGCATTTGCGGTTTCCTCGTTAACAAAATTTCTGGTGTCTGTGTTATTTCTTTTCCGCATTATATTTTATATAATTGGAATAACACATGTTGTGCGTTCGTGATCATCAATTGGAAATCCAACCTTTGGTTGTTGATTGATATTGATTGATCCTTGGACATTGGTCTTTGGTACCGTCCAAGTATTCCTTGTATTTGATAAAGACTCGCTATTATTTTTAGCTTGAGTAAAAATCAAATCAAGAGAGAGATATTAACTCCTTGAGATACTTTTATCTAGATTGAGTCTGACTGTCTAGTTGATTCTCTAGCAAAGTATTTCGGAGTTAGTCCATACAGATTGCTAAGCGAAATATTGGGTGGTGTTGTTAGACCCCCGCTTTTTCAATAATAAAAAATAAAATAATAATAATAATGATAATAATAATATAAGTAATTGGAAAGGCGTGGGACCGATCATGGCATGGCCGACTGGTTGGTGGGCCCGGTCCCGTGACGCCTCTTCCAAACTTTTTTTTTTAATTATTCCTTATCTCTCCATATTTCCTCGTTCGTCTATATTTTTGGGTGCGCGTTCGTGTATTATTGATAAGTACACTCGCACCATTTTCTCGGGGCTTACTAGGTGGTGCCCATATGCCCGAAAAGTGAATATTTATTATTAACCCATGGAATTCAGCTGAGAAAAGCCGTGAATTGAAGTAATGAGATATTTTGATGAAAATATAATATTTTCTAGGAATTCAATTTGATGGGTTTAGCATTTGTAGGACTGTGACCCAAGAAAGGGAACCCTTATCGTTTTTGTAGACGCTTTTAATTGATGTGAACAGTATCTTTATTATTCCATTGTTGTGCTTCAACTCAGTTGCTTTGCTGAAGCTTGCATCCTGTATGAGTGATATACTGAAGTAGAAGCATTGTATGAATGTTACAACTACTTTGCAGAGATGTCAGGCACTAGCTATGATGATAATTCCATTGACGATGAAGGAGAAGAAGTATCAGTGATTAAGAATACTCCAAACACGGATGATGATTTCTTTGTAGTTCAGTATGGTACCGAAAAGTATCCTCTGGGTTATGCATTTCGTTTCCTCATAAATCCGGTTTTGTCTGTAAGGTGGACATTATTCTGCTTCGCCCATAGAATTTAAGCTTTCTCGAAAACCTTTAGCAGAGTTTTCTGGATGGACGAGGCATATGCTAGGTCATGACCACGTTCGATCCATGTTAGACCATGCACAGATAACTGAGGCCATTCGAGCAGTTGGATACTTGTTTGCTTATCATGACGTACGAGGTATAGTAGCCTTGCTCGCTCTTTGGTGTATTCCTACTCATACTTTCATATGAAGATGAGGAGAGTTCACCATTACTTTGGAGGACGTGGCAGTCTTGTTTCACCTTCCTGTTACAGGTAATCTTCCTGAAGGGGTCTCAGCAGAAGAAACTGTGATATCTGAAGTTTTGACAACTAAGATGCTTGAATTTAATAAATCATCTAGCAAATGTTATGCTTAGTGGTTGAGGTATTGGTGGCCGATAGATAAGGATCCTGACAGGCCTGCTGATGGTACATTGACCATTGATGCTTTCTTGTCTTTGTGGTTATTCAGAGATGTGCTTGAAGATAGTGGACACTTGTTGAAGCCATTTGTGATTCCTTTCACTATTAAAATGGCTAAAGGTGAGAGACTTCCTGTTGTTAGTCTGTTCTTGGGCTCATTATTCTCCAACTTAGACCCATTGGTTGTATATTCCAGTGTCTCTAATTGCTTTATGAAAATTGAGTCATGTATTATTTCAATGTTTCTCGAAGCATTATTGTGGGAACGCTTCAGAAAGTATGCGCCTATCCCCAGGGGCGGAGCCAGGATTTGGAGAGAGGGGGTGCAAGGTTTTTTTTCCAGCGCACATCAAAATTCATGTTGCAGTCACCTAAAAGAGACATACTTCATGTTCTTTCCAAAAACGAAATCTTTCTCGATATTGGCTTCATGGTTTAAAATAAGAAGAGATCTAGAAGAATAGAGAAATGAAGGAATATCGAGGGAGTTTTCTTCAATGGCAAATGCCGAAGTCAATAGAGGAAATGGGAGTATGGGACCAAACCTGCCTATAATTAATTTCCAAATAACTAAATGTGTAACTTCATTTAGTCATTTCTTCAAACATCATCTTTGCAAATTTGTGGATTTCAACCTCATTCTCAACTTCCATTATACAAGTAATTGCAAACAACAATCAAATGTAACTGATTTTCATAAACACCTCTTTCACGATGGAATTATGAAACCCCTTCGTAAATAAAGTATACTGTATTAGTGCGCAAAGACTAAAAATTTGAAATAAGAAGAGTTGCACTTCTTACATCAGTAAATTCCTCAATTTTTTATGAGTTGGAAGTACAACGAATCAGAAGAGAAGATTTACAAATGCTGGGTGAAAATCTTTGTTAGAGTTTAGATGTTGTGTACATCAATCAGTCAATTGAAGAATCACTATATTGATTCTATGATGATATGAAATAGAGAAAGCACAAACTCGGTAGTGAAGAAGCTGACACGAACACATCTCTGCTAATCCAAGTTATCTAACAATAATAATAATTGCTTTCCGTATGGGTTTTTGAGGGGGTGCAAACAAGGTCTCGTTTGTTTCTTTGGCTTTGAAAACACAACAATCAATGGAGATTTGAAAAATTAAGGGGGTGCAACTGCATACCTTGCATGGGGTTGGCTCCGCCCCTGCCTATCCCTCGTAGTGTCTTGCAAGGGCCAAATGTTAATAGTGGTGTAGCTCCGGTTTTTTCTCTCCCTCTTTTCTCTTTGCGTTTTTTAAGTTTCTTTTGATTTTGCGCTCTAATGGCGCAAAATCAAGACAATAATCCGCCAGTTTTTAGCAATCGTTATGATAATCAATCAAAAAGGATATGGAATCAATCAGGAACAAAAAGTATCTATATCCCTAGGAATCATCCCGCAAACCCTAATGCTATGATCCCTAATTCATCTGAGTTTGGGAGGCAGCACGAAGAACAAAACCCTAACGCGTTAAGGAATCAGATGGAGTCCGGCAATCATAACGCGTCTAGGATTGAAGATGGAAATCATGGCTCGTTTAGGAAATCGCATGAAGATGGAAATCAAGGTGGATCTTATGCGGCTATATTAAGGAGAAGAACTCATGTTTTATCAAGAATTGATGCTGAAACACTATCTCATCCTCCAATTCGTTCTACAACAAATAATGATGTTTTGATTAAGATCCCGCGCGAGACTCATGCAAGGATTAAGGCTGTGTGGAGTGAATCAATGGAAGCTATCTGGTTCGGTTCAATTTATTCCATGGAAGAAGGGATACTTTGTTATTAAGCTAGACAATGAAGATGATCGAAAACGTGTAATCTACGATGGTCCGTGGAAGATTAAGTCTGCAACAGGAATTAACAGCTTAAAATTCATCCATGGACGCCTATGTTTGATCCTGGGAAAGATAAGATTACTAGAGCTGCAGTTTGGGTTCGTTTCACGGCTTTGCCAATGGAGTTTTGGGATGAAGAGACGATTTTTAGGATGGCAAGAGGGCTTGGTAAGCCGGTTTCGGTTGATCCGCGTACTTTGCGCCATGAATATGGTTACTTTGCTGCAGCTTTGATTGACATAGATTTTTCTCAACCTTTGGGAAGGATTTTGATAGATGGTGAAGAGAATGACGAAATTTTTGTTCAAGATTATGAAATTTTAAATAGGCCTAGCTTTTGAGATTATTGCAAATCTATTGGTCATAAAAAATCTGATTGTAGAACAAAGAAGTTTGATGATTTGAAAAACAAGGCCGATGTAGAAACTGATCCTGAGATTAAAAAAGCAATAGAAGCTGATATGGATGAGCTTAAGAATTTCTGGCAAAAAGAAAGAATTCCTAAGGGTAAGAAGAATTTGTCGTCTGATGCTCCAATCCTGGAAAAAGACCAATCTAAGCCTGGTGAAGATCCAATAACTTTGAAGAAGAAGCATTCAATTATTGAGATGGCTACTGGTAAGCGTACAATCTTTCATGAGCATAGTGATAGTTATGGTGGTCCATTAGAAGAAGATGGTAAAGAATCGGAGATGCATAACGATGATGCTGCATTGTCCGTGCTGCATTCTGATGATTCTTCGATAGCTGAAGCTCACAATGAGGATGTTGTACAGTCCGTGCAGCTCATGGAGGATGGTGGCCTATCTAAACAATGCGAAGATGATGCAAACGCTGGTGGTGAAATTTCACCTGGGTTACGTAAGGAGGATGCGGAATCTGTCCGCAATGACGCTGTGGAATCGGTCTTGCGTAGTGCTGGTGCGGTTCTTGCGGAGATTGTGCATGATAATCTATCAAAGGAAGATGATACCACTTTGGAGATGCAGGAGATGGAAGCTTATAGGAATTATGAGGCCATGAAGGAGGCATCTAGGCAACGTGAGGCTGATGCTGCAGCTGCTAAAATTCAACAAGATATTGCTCGAACAAAGCTAGAGAATTTGAGGAAGCAGGTTTTAAATTTGCATCATTCTCTAGTTAATAATCCAACTACTATGGATGCTCATGAGGAGGCTAATTTTAGTGAGGCCACGAAGACTTCAAGAAGATCTACACCAGCTAAATCTTTAGAGAACTTAACGCTTTCTAATATGTTTGAAACTGGGACCGAGGAAATTGATAAGGAAGTTATTGAGGCTGATGATGATATTACAGATGAGATGGATATGGTTGCAACTAACACTTACAAAATTGTTGAAGACGAGGCAAAGAATTTGGAAGTCCTTGCTGATAAGGAATTAGATGATCATGAGAAGAAGGAGTTGGCTAACAAGAAGAAAAAATCAAAAGCTCCTAAGAAGAAGGCAGTTGCTGTGGCAGCTGTTAGTCAAGTTCAAACACGCGGTGGAAGATCTTCTAGACAGGGTTCGGAAAGCCCTACGAGGAATAGAGTTAATTAATGTGTGTCTTTTATTGGAATGCTCAAGGCTTGGCTAAAGATGGTGCAAGGGCCAAGTTGAGTGAGTTTTATCGCTTGCACAATCCTGATGTTATTTGTATTGCGGAGCCGCTGGTTCGTTGCACTACACGTTTTGTTAGGAATCTTAATTTGATTGATTTTTGTGAAGATGTTATCACTAATGAAGTGCATGGCCAGAGAGGTAACATTTGGGTCTTTTGGAGGAATACTCTAGCAAGGACGAGTGTTTTATCTTCTTCAAAGCAGGCTATCACTTTAGATTTTTTTGGTAGTTATATTACGGCTGTGCATGCTTCTTCTGATGCGGTGACAAGGAGGTCTCTTTGGCGGCAGCTGGGGCTGGGATTTTCTTCCATTCCGTGGTGGAAGGCCGATCAAAGAAATTTATATGAATGAGTTTCGAAGCTGGATCTCTGACAATGGTTTGGTGGAGGCAGATGCTATTGGGAAGAAATATACTTGGTCTAATTGTCGGAGTGGAATTCATAGAATTGTTTCTAAGCATGATAGGGTTGTTATTAATGATGCTTGGCATGATAAGTATGCTAACTGGAGATGCAAAGCTATGCCGCGAATTTGCTCTGACCATTCTCCTCTTTTGGGTTTTGTTTTTGATAGTCCAAGGCCGAAGAGGGCTCCTTTTAGAATTCAGAAGATGTGGCTTTCTCATCCATCTTTTTTGGATTTCGTTAAAGATAATCGGAGTGCTAGGTTGGATGGTGCTCCTCCTTTTGTTTTTACGTCAAAGTTGAAGAGATTGAAGGATGCTTTGAAGATTTGGAATAGAACGGTGTTTGGAGATGTTCAGTTTCGCTTAAAACAAGCGGAATTGAATCTTGATAAGGAGAATGATATTTTGGATCATAATGTTAGTTGTGAGCTACAATTTTTGAAGGTTGCTGACGCCAGGAAGGCTGTTGATGATGTGCGTTCTGAGCTGGCCATTATGCTCAAGCACAAATCGAGAACTAGTTGGTTGGAGGATGGTGATCAAAACACTCGTTTCTTTCACAATGCCATTCGAATGAGAAGAAGCCAAAACACCATCTCTGAACTGAAGATTTCTACTAACTCTACTTTGTTTTTGCAGGATGAAATTAAATATTACATTATTGATCACTATCGTGCAAAGTTCAATGGTTGAGCTGTGCATATCGATCCGAGGCTGTTTGATTATGATCATGAGAGCATCTCTGCTGCTGAGAGTGCTTTCATGGATGCTATTCCGTCAATGGAGGAGGTTAGAGAAGCTTTTTTTGATTTGGGAGCGGATTCTGCACCTGGCCCTGATGGATTTACAGGTTCTTTCTTTCGAGTCTGTTGGAACATTATTTCTAGAGATCTTTTTAATGCTATTGCAAACTGTTGGGCGATGAAGAAAATTCCTAATGGAATTAACTCTAGTTTTATTGTCCTAATCCCAAAAAATAACAAGTCTGATGCTATTAAAGACTATAGGCCAATTGGTTTAAGCAACTTCTTCTTCAAAATCATTACAAAGATTATGGCGCCAGACTTGGCACGGTGTTGAACAAATTGATTTCTGAAGAGCAAGTGGCGTTTATGAAAGGAAGAAACATTCACGAGAACATAGCATTGGCCTCTGAACTGATCAATGAGATTAGTGTGGAACGGAAACATGGTAATGTTGGCCTTAAATTGGATATAGCCCAAGCTTTTGACACGGTTAGTTGGGAGTTTGTTGTTGAAGTTTTTCGTCAATATGGTTTTTCTGATGCATGGTGTTCGTGGATGCTTAGTATTCTTAACTCTGCCCGTATATCTATTATGATTAATGGTAGCCCTGAAGGTTTTTTCAGTATTACAAGAGGCTTTCGTCAAGGTGATCCTCTTTCACCTTTGATATTTGTTCTTATTGAAGATGTTTTGAGCCGCAATCTCTCAAAGTTGTTTGCTACCAGAAGTATGCACCACATGGTGAGTAAGAAAGGTGCGGCTCCAACCCATTTACTCTTTGCGGATGATATTCTTATTTTCTGTAAAGGAAATCTTCATAGTTTGCAGAATTTGAAGGAGATGCTTGGCATGTATCAACGTGCTTCCGGGCAGTATGTTAGTTATGCTAAAAGCAAATTCTATTATGGTGGAGATAGACATTCTCGTGTTGTTGCTATTGCAAACTTTATGGGCATGGAGAGGGCGTTGTTCCCAGATAAATATTTGGGAATCCAATTAAAACCTGGTATTGTGCGTCATATTCATGTTCGTCAAGTAATGGAGAAGATTATGGATAAGCTAGCAGGTTGGAAGGGTAAGCTTTTGTCTTTTCAAGCCCGTTTAGTTTTGATCAAATCAGTAATCTCTAGTTATTTGCTTCATTCAATGGCTGTGTATAAATGGCCACGCACGGCCATCCAAACGGTGGAGAGAGACATTCGCAATTTTTTGTGGTCTGGGGATGCTGAGAAGCGCAAACATTTCACGGTTCTTTATGATGACTTATGCCGTTCTAGGCGTGAAGGTGGGATTGGTCTAAAGAAATTGAATGATGTTAATAAGGCCATGCTTATGAAGTTATGGGTTTCGATTCGAGACTCTAATAAGACTTGGGCCAGATTTTTGAAGGAAAAATATTTCAAGGTTAGTGGCAACTTGATTGATTATAAGTTGGGTTCTTCGGTTTTTCCAGGAATCAGATTGGTGCATAATTTTGTGCAAAGGCATACACGCTCAATTATAGGTAACGGTGCTAATACTTCCTTATTTTTTGATAATTGGTGTGCTGATTTTTCAATTGCACAACGTATTGGTATCACAACAAAGGGCCCTAATGATTTTAAGGCTAAAGTTAGTGATATTATTGTTGATGGCTCTTGGGTTATTCCTCCAAAGACTAAAGAATTTGATGATACGATGCAATATTGATGTTGATAATTTGCCTCTTATTGGTGGTGGAGATGATTATAAAATTTGGGACTTGGACAGTAAGGGGATTTTCTCTGTCAAGTCGGCCAAGGCTGCCATTCGTGGGCCTATCGAAGTTTCGCCAGTTGCAGCTCTTTTCTCTAGAAGTGTTGTGCATCCTACTTTGAGTGTTCAATACTGGAAGTTATTTCATAAGCAATGTTGTGCTACTGATGATAATGTTATGAAGAAGACAGCTAGGGAGATGCCTTCTATGTGTCGACTATGCAGGGATGATTGCGAAGATGTTAGCCATATTACTTGGCATTGCAAAATTGCTAAGCGGATTTGGAGTTGGGCAGCTGCTATTTTTAAGATAAAACCGAACGAGGATCTCGTGGCCTCTTACAAGGAGGCAAAGGGGCGGAGTAGAATGATAAAAGACCTGTGGCTTGTTGCTAATCTTGCAATAGTTACGGAATTGTGGAAGTTGCGTAACAAAGCTTATTTCGATAACATGCGGGTTCGTTGGCTGGAATTTAAAGGAAGGGTTCATCAGGTAATTCGTGATAACTCTATTAGAATGAAGGGCCATATGCATAATACTTTGGATGATCTGCGTATTGTGAATTTCTTTACAGTGAAGCATAGATCTTGCGATCACTCTGATCCAATTGAAGTTACTTGGATGCCACCGAATCCTGGTGAGATTATGATCTGTTGTGATGGTGCTTCTCTTGGCAACCCGGGGCAAGCTGGTTCTGGTGTAGTCATCCGTGATTCCAACTCGGTAATTTTGTGAGTTCTGTGCGTTGGTCTGGGCTGGCAGACCAACTTCTATGCTGAAGTTTGTGCGGTTATCTATGGTGCTGTCGTTGCTCAAAGATGGAGTGTGAAGAACATGTGTGTTAGATCGGATTCGATGAGTTGCCTCTTTGCTCTTCAAAAAGAGGAATTACCATGGCAACTGATGCAGAGGTGGAGAATAGCGAAGACTTTTTACAACAATATTAGCTATGTTCATAGCTACAGAGAGGCTAATTTTTCAGCGGATGTCTCGGCCAAACAAGCTTGTTTGTTGGCTGAGGAACATTATGAGTTTTATGAGGGTAGGCCAGGCTTTATTCAATCTGTTGAATGGCCTGGAGAGGTTTACTATCGTTTTTAGGTTTTTTAGCGTGCAGCCTTTTGGCTTAGCGCTATTATAGCCTTGCCCCTGTACAGTTTCGCTTTTTTATTCTATTTCCTTGACCGAGTAAAAAAAAAGGGTCAAATGTTAATAAAACCCCAAAAATTTGATATGAATTCTAGTCTTAGTTAAGATAGAAATTACAAAGTCAAATTAACAAAAGATGTACCTGCAGTTGTGGAAGAAAGAAAACAATAACTCAAATCTCATCAAATTTATCAGACTTACCTAATCGCATCATAGAAATTTCTGTGAGGACGAGATACGAGAGAGATATTTTGAGTTTTTGTGTGTTTCCTCGACATGGAATAATGGAACTGGAAAAATAAAGGAAAGAATTCATGTTTTTTTAGGCAGTAAGTTGGGCTTTAGGGGGCGCAACAATTTCTTGGGCTTGGATAACTAAAGTTGTTAGTGCCTAGTGGAGAATTTTGAAAGCAAGGGGTCTTAACTGCACACCCTTGCTTCACAGTAGCTCCGCCACTGCGCTCGACTACAAACTTTGCTCCCCATTTGGCTATCACATCCGCACATTTGTTTCCTTCTCTATATATGGGAGTATCAAAAACCTCTTCCGGTTCTTCCAGTGGAGCGGTAGCTTCCATGACACCAAGTTATCATTCAAGACCGCAAGATGAATAGCATTCGAACGGTATTTTCCTCGTATTGAAGGACTGAGCAATTCTAAACGCGTGAATAGCAACTAAAACTCGCAATCCGATTTAAAGCTTGGATGACTATTCACTTAACGAGACTGCTTTTACTCGGGAACTAACTGACTTTACAATGGGTAGGAACAAAATGCAGTAGTCAAAACTATTGGCTAGAACTATTTTATGCAGTGATAAATTTCAAGCTGTTACCACACAGGTTATATCTTACTCCTCAAGGAAATTGAGGTAAAAGTAGATACAAGAAGGAGGGTCACGAGAGGACCAATCTCCTGTTACATGTTCGCTAGATGCGAATTGGCAAAGTTCAAAATTCTGACGAAATTGAGCTTCGTCCCATTATTGATTACTATTCACTTTCAGTTTCACTTTGACTGAAGGAAACACATAAGCGATCATACCAACTGTCCAGCTGCCTGCAAAGACATTTTAATCCCCCAAATAAGCGCCTGAAATCCGTATCAAACTAAGGATAAGAGAGGAAAACTATATTCTTCGTTCGCTTTTTCGGGGGGTACGGAGTACAATTTTTGTCGTTTCGTTCTCCCTTCATTCATTTTCTGCTCACTCACTCTAAAGAAATTTCTAACAGGGAATTTTACAGGCCATCGTTGAAATTCTAGATAGCTCAGCAATGTTGAAAGTTATTCATCATCTCTAGGTTCGCTTCTTTTACAATTCTTTTTCTTTTCAGTTAATTTTGCAGAAATGATCTTCTTGGTTTTCTTTCTCTCAATCTTGCTTCCTTTTAAACCCTAGTTCTTTAGCTTCTGGGAAAGATTTTACCAATTAGTAAATCGAATGGATGTTTCTGAGGATTTGGAGTGTGAGAGAAGAAGAAAAGATGAAGAAGTTGATTTCTGGAAGAGGAAATTCTTAGATTTACAGAATCGATTTGTGAATGAGAAAAAAAATGAATCTAAAATCACTGACTTGGAAGAAAAATTGGAAGACTATAGAGTTAAGTATGATGCATTATATGTGGAACTTCAGGAGAAGAATGCAGATTTTGTTGTTGTTGAGGGTAAATTGAAGGAATCGACTGAGGCAAGGGTTTCTACTGAGAACGAACTCAAAAAGAAGAAGAATTTGTGTCATAAAATGAATCAGAAGATTGAGGAATTCATGAGAAGGTTTAAGGATTTGGAGGTTCAAGCAAATTTGAGGTTCAAATATGAACTTGATTTGGAGAAAAAATTGGAAGTTTCGCAAACTAAGTGTGATGAGTTGCGTATGAGGTTTAGGGAGAAGAAAACAAGAGGGATTTCTCTTGAAAGTGAACTGAAAGAGTACAAGCAAATGTGTGTTCAGCTGAAAGAGCAAATTCAGAGTCTTGAAGAAGATAAAAATGTTTTAATTGAAAGAGAGAAAAAGGTACAAGAAAGAATCAATTTCTTGGAGGAGGAAAATAAGAAGATGATGATGAAATGTGATGAGGGAGAAAAAATTATCCAGCTCAATGAGGAGAAAAGAAGAGCTGAGGATGAGATTGAACTCTTTAAGTCTAAGTTTAGGCAATTGGAGACTCAAGCAGACTTTTGGAAGAACAATGGAATTGAATTGGGGAAAGAATTGGAAGTTTATCGAACTAAGTGTAACAATTTGTCTTTGGAGCTTAAGGATAAAGAAATGAAGTGTGTTGAGTTTGAAGATAAATTGAGGAATCTAATGTCAATAAAAGTCGCTTTTGAAAATGAAATTGAAGGTTATAAGACGGGATTCAGTGGACTGGAAGAGCATATTATGTGTCTATGTAAAGAACTTAATGTTAGTTGCGAAAGAGAGAAGAAGTCACAGGAAAGAATTACTTACCTGGAAGAGGTAGTCAAAAAGATTGGAAATGGAAGGGAGTCGGAGGCGCAGGTCTTGAGGCTGGACGACGGTAATTCAGCTTTGAGAATATCACATTCTCATGGTAATAAAGAAAGAGAATCTGAACCAAAAGGTTCGCTGAATAAAGGAAAGAACGATATAAACGAAATACTTTGCAGTGAAATGGACAGCGCAGCCGATGATGCTCATGTGCTTCCGTCCACCATCAAAGAGAAGATGTTTAGTAACACTGAAAAGATTCTTACATCCGCCTTTCTACCCAGTTGCAACCCTGCCTCACTTCAGGGGAGCATAAATGAACATGGCTCAGGTAACAATGATATACCTCTTCTTGGATATGTCTAATTGGTATTACTTAGTATAATTGTTTTACATTTTCCCCTTGTATTTTTTTGTGTCTGTATATACCATAGGTGGATATTAACTCCTTCATCTACTGCATTCAAGTAGACCATTTCATGGTCTCTCTTTAACTAGTAAACATACAGGGAACAACCCAGTTGGAGTATCACAGTAGAAAGAAGGGTACCTATTATAAAAGCTGAGTAGAAAATTGGAATGGCTGCAAAGACTTGATCATCTTTTATTTTTATCCTCTTAAGTGCTATTTAAATTTCCCTTTGCAATTAAGGTTTTTAAACAAAAGGCAAACAACTCGCTAAAATAACCATCTCAAACTGATTTCCCTGATAGGACGGTGTATGTATTCTATTGATCTGCACTTTTCATACGTCACCCCTGCTGGGTGAATTTCTAATATTCCATTGACAATTTGGCATTCCTAGTGGGGATGTAGCAAGTACTTGAATTTTCTTATAATTTGGTTGCTGAGTTTCTTTTACAATATGGAGTTCTGTTCCATGATATTAGACCTTACTTGAGTTGAAATCTGTGGTTAAAGTGCATTGGATGTACTGTTTGCAAGGAACACTAAATCCACTGCCAGGAACTTAGTGCGTTGCCACCTGATATTATCCACTTCTTTGAGCGTTCATTGTATCAACCTACTGGCCAAATTTTTATTTTATGCATTGGTGTGCAGGAATCCTTTTCAAATGATTACAAGACATTAAGAACCTCAAGTTTCTCCTCGTCTTAGGATCTGTGTTTTTGTTATTTTATTTTTTATATGAGTGTATGTATAAATGCTTCTCTTTCAATATGATTCTGATTTTTAGCAAAACAACAAACCCTGTGAAGGCTGTTATGCCTTTCTCCAATGCCTCTTTCTTTGTGAATCGAATTCTCACCTTTATCTTGAAACCGTTATCTTCTCCTAAGGATGAATTCGCGCAATCATTTTTAGCATTAAAATTCTCTTTGATAAAAAGGTATAAGTCTTAGTTGTAAATTTGTAATGCATCATTCGTTCAAAGGTTTAGTACTTTTCATTATGGGTGTATAAATACCTCTTAGGAGTTTTTACTAAGAAGATTATCCATGCTAAACAATAACTTGCTCACTTGTTTTCTGCACTAGAAGATCTACTAAAGAACCACCTTATAAATCCAAGTAGATAGACCTAGGGTATGTGCTGCGGATTATGAAGATAAACTTAAAAGTTGATTGTACAAACTTACAAGTATGTTGTGCTTCTTAATGGGATGTCTGCACCACTGACCATTACAGTGAAAATAAACTCATAGTGCAATATAATAATCTTTGCTAATTTGTTGACTATATGCAGGCCCGTGTTATAATGTCAAGGACGATAAGATGAGTACACCATTAGCTTCGAGGGTGGGATTAGCGACGATAGTAGAAAAGCAACTAGGTCATGAGATAAAAGGGATATCTAGTGAAAAGCTACTTATACCCGAGCAAGGTAGTGTAAGAACATTGTCAAGAGGTCTAATTGAGATTGATGACAGTGACCATGGAAAGGAGATTTCTCCAAATCATACTTATAACATCACAAACAAAGAAATGGATCAGTTTTCAACTGATGTTACTTCCCAAAAAAATTTGCTGACTCCTAATAAGTGTTTAAAGAGGCCGCTGCCAGATCAGAGATGTGAGGAATATGAAAGCATCTTTGGAGAGGATGAGGCATTAATCCCATTACCTGAAACTGCGAAAAAATGTAGAATTACGGAAGCATTAATCAGTAGAACCAAAAGTAAAGATGATGTTACAATTCCAGTCAGTAGTACAATGAATTTGTGTGCCAGAGGTCAACAGATGGAAATTTCCGTATCCTCTTCGAGAAGGAGATCGGTTTCGCCGAGACAGTGTCTAGGCAAAAGTTATTGTGCAGAAAGTACTATAAAGCATTTGTACAAAGAAAATGTTGTGGATAAAGTTGGGTCAGACGACAGTGAGGGTAAAAATTTGGGTGGACTATGTGTAAAAAGCTCTGATAGTTCCGGCAGTGGAGATAGTTCTAGTGACTCAGAAGATTCGAAATGCATCGACTTGTCTTATAAACAGGTTCTAGAAAAACTTAAACGAAGCAGATTGAGAGAATCAAAATGGCAGTTTGAGGCAGACATGCTGTCTTCATTTGAAGAGGATCCGGAACTTTGTATGAAGGCTGTTTGTACTCTCTATCGGCAGCAAATGTCTTTCAAAAACTCAGAGACGAGATCTTCATGTTCCACTAACCGAGGCTTTAACAAGTATGATGTGCTCAGGTATGGCATCAAGTCCCCCTTGTTAAGCTTCTACATTTCTTATCTGATTTGCATCTCACCTGCTCCTAGTCCGACATCTGACCTTAAACCGAGACTAAAGTGGTCAGCCGGGTCAAAAAATTAAAAATTATCTTCACGAAACTAGATGAACTGTTAATCTTTTCTAAAATAGAAATGACCGTCTCTTCAGTGTTATAAATTCACTTGTAGGGCTACTTTCAATATTTCGTCCATGTTTATGCACCTATCAACTTATTCAAGGGGATATCTCTGTGTATTGATGTGAAAATAGAAATTTATCATCAATTTTCCTCAGACACAAGGTGCTTTAGTGACAAACTAGCCTTTTTTTTCTTCTTCTTTGAATTACAGTTAGCTCACGGGAATACGGAAAAGTGTGCTTTGCTATGTTTTGAATGAGATCTACATCTGACCAATTTCAATGTTTTTCTTCTATACAAACCCGTAGAACCATTTGCATGATCATTCCAGTAGAGAAATTTATTGATACTGTAGTCTCTGATATTTATTCGCAGGGGAGCTGCGTTAGCTGAATTTTTGATGGACGGAGGCCAAGAAGGTGACTTGAACAAATCTGTAAAGGACTTGGAGATGTTTGATCGGAAAGCCGTTGGAGACTGCAGGAGATTGGCTGCAAATTACTCAAAGCAATTATTCAGTATATATCAGAAGAAAGAAGATCCTTTCTTTCGTCCAACCTAGTTCAACAAATCGTTAAGAGATGAAACTGTGTGATTTGTTCGCACATAGTTTGTAGATATCATGGTGCCACAGTCATAGTTGAGTCTGTCCATTCTATTACAGATTTTTGCCATATTGACAGCCCCAGAGTTGGCCATTCTTCTGACGATACTAATAGTAATAGTGGTAACTTCAAAAGTAACAAGTCTTCTTAGATTGTTGTCTCCTGTATTAAACTGACATTTAAATGAACCCTTGATGCTAGTCGCACGGATCCAATTAGCATCTGAAGAGCATTCAAATTCCATTTTCTCAGTTGCCCATTGGACTTCCCAAGTCTAATTTGACTGCTTTGTAGCCATTTTAGCCCATTTGCACCCCTCAAATACGTGCCGATTGATGTCTTGCTCACCCATTCCTCAAATCCTGGCACCGCCCACCAATCAATTTTTCAAACCAAATGATTCTGAGAAACACAAGGGATACTATTCCACTGCTCTTCCTTTGACTCGAGAAACTTGATATATCGTTGAACCTTTGCATGAAGTACAACACGTTTGTTTGCTATTCACTGATTTAGCAACACTTTTTTCGTGTTTTGCTGTGTTCAACCCGAGATGTTTTGCTGTGTTCATTATTGTAGCTTAAAATCGTACAGTCTTCAACAAAGGTTTTTCAGCCGTATTCTTTGCAAACAATTGGATTACTTTTACGCACTAAGAACAAAATAATAGACGAAATGGACCTTGTAATAAACAAATAACAAATATTGTAATTGGAAAACAATGTTGGCAGAGACCGACTATTAGGATTTAGCAGGTTCTTGAAAGTCCTCGTGCATACTGGTCCAGCATCTAGTGTGTGAACTGTGGACGCAAACTTGTAATTTGACGCTATACACTATACAGTGGTGGCTACATGCGAGTTGGTGAATAGGTTTTGATTTTTTTCTTGTGTGTCACGTTCTTATCCAAAATTAAATGTTATGCAAGAAACTGAAAAAAGCCTAGTTTGTTAGTCGTGATCATTTGTCAACCCGTAGTGTTGAACCGCATAAAAATCATCCACTCACAACAAAACTCATAAATAAGACCTCGTATTTTTTCCCGGAGAGCAAACCCACACCTTATGTGTGCGAGCAGTTTTTATGTGGTTCAAAACCACCGTAAAAAATAATCATCATCTGTCAAAACAGGATCTGTTCTTACTCTTATATACACTTTCCGTTTTTCCTTTCACAGCACACCATATGAAACCAGCTACATTTTCATTTTTGTTATTTTTATGAAAAAATGACGAAAGTCTTAGCACGTCGCGCCTCAGAACACTTCACTCTCGTCCATTCAAATATATGGAGTGATCGGGTTCTATTTGGTGCTATAAATATATTTGGGACAGAACGTCTTAAATGAGATTGTCTTAACACTTAATTACAGTATCAAACACAAAGTTGAGTAAAATCATACTGTACATTTTTTCTGCATGAAAAAATCTAATCCAATCAGTTAATTAACGGGTGGTGTGTGTTATTAATGCAATAGAAACGCTTTCATAACCACATGTCCACAGCATACAAATTGTTACGAAAGGTATGCCGTTAGGAGAAACCACTTTTAGCAAATGTAGCCTTTCGTTAGCAGGAAAAGGATTTGTTTGCGCAGACAATATCTGAAGAAAAAAAGGTTACTTGCCAAAACGGTATACATGCGATATGGACAGGTAAAGTAGCAGATTAGGAAGAACCCACCTTTTGGAAGTTTAGCCTTTCATTAACATACCAACATTAACATACCATTAGGGGTGAGCAAAAAGTCCGTAACCGCGGATTTCATCCGTATCCGTCCGTAAAATTACGGATGAAACCCAATCCGCAAGATCTATGGGCCGGTCTTGGGTGGGATTCTCAAATCCAGATTTTTAACGGTTTGGTTGCGGATGGGTTTTGAAATCCGCGCATTCACCCGCACCGCAGGACAATAAGGCGAGGTATTTAGCTTAAAATTAAGAGGGATTTACTGTTTAGTCCAGAAAACCCGATCCGAGTTACTGGCTAGTTCAGCGCCAAAAAATATTTACTCCCTAGTCCAAAAAAGTTTTGAAAAGAGTAAATTTACTCTACTAATCCTAGTATATAACATTACGTATAATAATACATATGTAGTATACTTGTATACTAGTAGTAATTAGTAGTAACTAGTATGTAGTATGTAGTAATAACATATGTAGTATGTAATATACTACTAGTAACTAGTATGTAGTATGTAGTATACTAGTAGTAACTAGTATACTAGTAGTAATATGTTATGTATTGATACTACATATTGATATGTAGTATGTCATGTATTGATACTACATATTGACATGTAGTATGTTATATATTGATATGTAGTATGTTATATATTGATACTACATATTGATATGTAGTATGTTATATATTGATACTACATATGTAGTATAGTATACTAGTAGTAACTAGTATACTAGTAGTAATTAGTAGTAACTAGTATGTAGTAATAACATATGTAGTATGTAATATACTAGTAGTAACTAGTATGTAATATGTAGTAATAACATATGTAGTATGTAGTATACTAATAGTAATATGTTATATATTGATACTACATATTGATATGCAATATGTTATGTAGTGATACTACATATTGACATGTAGTATGTTATATATTGATATGTAGTATGTTATATATTGATACTACATATTGATATGTAGTATGTTATGTATTGATACTACATATCAAAAAAAATTTGTTATGTATTGATCCTACATATTTTACTACTAGTACTACTTTACTAGTATACTAATTTACTAGTATACTATACTATAGTAGTATACTAGTATACTAGAGTAGTTACATAATTTACTAGTAACAATAAGATATTTTTGTTACTACTAGTACAGTACATATTAATATGTAGTATCACCGTATTGATACTATTAGTATGTAGTAACATACTACTAGTAACATTTACATGTGTTGTTACTAATTAGACCTGGAAGGGTGTTTTAGGAATTTATAAAATATACTTTATAATCTCCACGAAGTTTTTGGACTAGAGAGTAAATAATCTAGTCCAAAAACATGTTTTTGGACTAGAGAGTAAATCTTTTCCAAGGATGGACTAGCCATTAACTGGGTCTGCTAGAACTGGACTAGCCAGTAATTCCTACTAAAATTAATTAAGTTTAATCAAACTGGCTACCATGGAATGTTATGGATTTTCAGCCTCCAGTAATTTTGTTACCCAACTAAGCGAAGTTCCGTGGGCCAAGTGGATAATGCGTCATCAATAGCCATGAAATAGTTCCATGTATGAAGGGCGATATAAGGTTGCTCATACGGTCACGCACACATCATAATTGGACTCCCAAGAATAAATTTATCACAAAGACATTTGAGAGGGGAAGAAATCAACAACAGTTGCATGATACCGTGTTTATCTAACTGAGTTATTCCAATCCATCATACAAACACGGCTGATATTGGACTCCTAACCACGTGTTTAGCCGATACCCATTGAATAAATCTTTCACTAATGGATTTTATTTTTTAAGAGACTAAACCGCGGTTTATCCGCATCCGGCCCGTATCATTTGTCGATCCACGGATGCCAAATCTGCGGATGATTGGGCCGGACACGGTTGGATTTTTAAAATCCACAACTTTGACGGATTGGACACGGGTGACCTCTAATCCGCAACCGTTCGTCCGTTGCACACCCCTACATACCAACCAATGAATTACGTACGCAGACGATATTTAAGAAAAAACTCAAACAAAAAAGGTAGGCCCAAAACAAGCAACAAGCCCCTATTGTTTACGGGTGATAAATGCCAACCATACTAGAACGGGCTCTATTCTTTCTCAACTTACTTCTCTTTAACGCGTATAATAGAGGGGATCATGGTTTTATTAGACCACCTTCCTTATAATTATAAGGGGTGTCCTAAAGCGTTGAAATGACTAACCTATCCTTAACCTAATTTAATTTAAAATCAACCTAATAATCACACACACATATATATATATAACCACCACTTCCTCCCACCACCACCGCCTACCATCGCCGATTACCACTACCACCACCTCCGATTATCACCACCACCAACCACCTCCTCCCACCACCACCGCTCACCGCCGCCGATTACCACCACCACCATCTCCGATTATCATCACCACCAACCACCGATACCACCACCTCCGGTTACCACCACCACCTCCGATTACCACCACCACCTCCGATTACCACCACCACCAACCACCACCACCTCTATATATATAGCTTAATTTAAATCATTAACAAAGATATTCTCACAAACCCATTACTTGTAATTTGTTTTTGGTTGAAAAAATGAGAAATAATCATCAAAATGAGTTGAAAATGGAAGTTGCAGAGAGGTTTAATGGATTTTTTTTTTAAGAGAAAGGTTCGGTTACGTAGCAAAAAACAAGTCTCAGCCGAACTTTTAGTTCGGTTACGTCGCAAAACGTTCTGTTTCATCGCAAAAAGTTCGGTTATCACGAATTAATTTTTTCTTAACCGAACTCACAGTTCGGTTGATTCACAAAAAATACTTTTAACCGAACTCCTTGTATTAGAACAACACAAGTCCATAAGTTCGGTTCCTTCGCAAAATAAGGATATCACTGAAATTTAGTTTACGAAAATAATGAAAAGTCCAAAAGTTCGGTTCGTTCGCAAAAATGTTAAGTTTTCCTTGTAACTGAACTATGGGCTAATTCTAAATAGGCATTTGCAAGTTCAGTTCGGTTGGATCACAAAAATTGTTAAGTTTTTAATTTAACCGAACTTTACTCTGATATTGAGTTCGGTTAGATATGATGTTGGGTAAAAGTTTGCGAACCAACCGAACTTCTTACACTTGGCATAAAAATTTTTTTTACGTAAAGTTCGGTTAGATAGTTGGTTGGTATGAAGTTTGCGAACCAACCAAACTATGTACACTTGGTAAAATCTTATGTTCACGTAAAGTTCGGTTAGATATTGTTTGCGAACCAACCGAACTTCTAGACCCTAAAGTTCGGTAACATTGCGGGGAAACCGAACATTACTATGTAAGTCCTATAAACAAAGTTCGGTAACATGTATGTTAACCGAACGACTAAAAACCTCCATTAACGAGGGAGTTCGGTAACCTGCGTGTTTGGAAAAAGTAACCGAACTACACTTTCAGATGTGTTCGGTTACATGTTCTTCACATAAGGTAACCGAACAAGGCCAAATCTACTTCAAAAATTTATATTTTTTTTGAAAATTTGGAGCAATTCAACCAACATTATCTAAGTTTGAAGCATACCTGGGTACCCAAATAGTCTTTCTCCGGTTTTGTTCGGTTACATGATTCAGATGAGCCATCAATTGAATCATCACTTGAATACTCAAGCTTAGTGAACTCAATTTTTTTTCCCATGTTTTTCTTCTTCATCTTCTCTAACTTTACTCAATAATTCTACTTCTTTTTAAGAAAACTCATCTGATTTTTTAATCTCACTAATTGTCTTTAACTTAATCATTTCACTAACTAATATTAACACTAACTAATCATTATCCAAACTTAATCAGGAGGGTAGTTTAGGTATTAATATAAATATCTAGATAAGGGGTGACCTAGATTTACTTCTCAATGTCTTACTAAAAATAGAACCATGGTCCCCCAAAAAAACCACGGTCCCCAAAAAATCGTTCTATAATAACTAGACATAGTCTTTAACTCCTGGTTTGCCTATATTAGACCGATAATAACAGACTGTAAAGTTAACTCAAAGAAGTTTAATTCTCATAATTCAAGCGCAAATAAGATTCTGTAAATTTCCACGACATGTCATGTTTTACTTTTTGGTTCGCAAATTTTAAAAATATGTTGAGTGACTTTCCAAGAGTAAATGAAGAGAGCTCAAAATGGCGTACAAACCAAGAAAAAAGAGTTTAGAATCCATCCAAAATCCCTTATCGATAACCTTCTCTGGAAAAACTTACGAGCTAAATACTACTTAGATTACAAAGAAGTTGACCCTGCTACCGATAATAAAGTCTAGACTTTAATTCCCCTAAACTTCTATTTTAGAAATATGTTTGGGTTTGAAGATTGTAATGTCAAGACTTATTTTCAATCCTCGAGATGCTTTCATCAAGGATAAGCTGATATTCGATGGAATTCTGATTGCTAATGAGTGTATTGATAGCAGACTCAAGAAAAAATTACCTGATATTGTTTGTAAGACATTTGACAGTGTGAACTTGAATGGTTTTTTTTCCAATGTTGAGAAAGAACGACTTCGTTTACAAATGGATTAGCTGGATTCATTGTCGTGTCACTGGTGCTCAGTGCTCCATTCTTGTAATTGGTGTGACAACTATAAAATTAAACTATCTAAAAGAATAAGACATGATGTGGCAACTATAAAATTTATACCATCTAAAAGAATAAGACAGGGTGACCCCATATCCCTTCTTGTTTTTACTTGTTGTTGAAATCCTATTTAAACTTCTATATGAAGTAGTAAGACAAAATAAAATTAGAGGGTTTAACTTTCAAGTAGCTTAGTACAATAAGTTTGCAGATGATACAATAAGTTTGCTTAGTACATCTAAATTTGAAGTGGAGGCTACATGTTATTCTCGTGATATTTTACGTTCTAACTGGGATCAAGCTTAACCTGAAGAAAAGATCAATGATAAGCATTGGTGCGGATAATGTTGTCAATGAGCTAGCTCTGAAACATGGGTTCATAGTTGACTCACTTCCAATTACTTATTTAGGAAGGCCAATTGGACTATGAAACGAAGCCTTACGATATGGGAGAGGATTGTAGAGAGAATGCAAAAGAAATTAGCACACTTTGGAAGAGAAAATTTCCCAATAAGGATGGGAAGATCACTTTGATAAAAATCTCATTAGCATGCCTTTACACTTATTTTCTTTCCTTACTTTATCTTCCTACTTCTATTGAGAATAAACTAAACACCATATTGAGAAAATTTCTTTGGGGAAAATAAAATGATGACGGTACCAAGTACACCACAATCTTTTCGATATGAACCTATTTAAGACACACATTGTGTAATCTAATTTAGACAAGTACTATCAAGGAGTTTACTTTGCAACAAGGTGACAATGAATATATAAAATAGGTAACCAAACCTAATTATTTGGATCAAACCCAAGTGTTGGATTTACGTACAAGTGCGTCCATTTTATTATAACAAAAACAATAATTGCAGTGCAGAAAGTAAAACAAATGCACACAACAAGGTTTTGTTATAGAGAAAACCGCAAATGTCCGTATATCGCAAAGCTAAAAATAGACTAATTATCAGTAATGCTAAACACATTATAGGTTTTGCAAATCTATAAATAGACTAATTATAGGTTTTTCAAAGCTATAAATAGACTAATTATTGGTAACTCTAAACACAACACCAGTTCATAACGAAAGGTAGCTTTCTACAAACCTTTCTTGGAGTTTTTTTCTCTTTCAACTCTCTGCAACTCAAAACTCTAGTCTCATGTCTTTCAACTTACCTGCATAGACCAACCCTATCTTTCTATTTATGAATGAAGCAGTCCTTGAACGAACATTATTCTTGGCTAAGGCAAGGCCTATTTGTAATAAACCTTACACACTGATACAAATCCTAGTTGTTCATACCTCTCTTACCCATTTAAGATTTTTCATCATTTACAACAACCAACTTGAAAGTGTTGGAAGAAATAATAAAGAGATGAAAATGAAAACTTTGTTCTTGGAAGAGATTTTCCCTTACTAATTAAGGCTAGTAAGCTAATTCTATCAAATAGTTTCATCATGTATTCCTATTTACTCTCTCTCTCTTTCTCTCTCTCTACTATGAGACTTGACTTAGTTTCGACAAATGGTATATCCTTTATTTCCGAATGGTGGTGGCTTCAATTAAGAAAAAAGCGTCGTGTGGCGAAGTATTATTGACTCAAAGTATAATTCAGCAAACTTTGAAAGAGAAACAAAGAAGCCTAGACTACTAAATAATTGTGGAATCTGGAAATGTATATTTTTCCTATATTTTTTTTAATCTTTGTGCAAAGATGAAACTGGGAAATGAATTTCTATCAGGTTCTGGGAAGACGGGTGGGGGTGGGTGGGGTAGGGGGCGATCAAACATTTTGTTTACAATACTTCTCAATATACACCATTACATCGGGAAATAGCTGTACTTCGATTAAATTTGCAACTTCTCTTACAAATGATGTTAGAGCGATGCTCGGTTGAACCCATAAGTTTTGATATCTCAAGCTTGTTGTAGATGTTAGTTGAACGAAACTATATCTTGATTTCTAGTCTACTAAGTCAAGTCTCGTACTAGGTTAGAATTTGGTAGTTGAGTATCAGACATCATCCTCGAAGACTGAAGATCAACGAAGACATTTGGAGAACTTGATTAATCAGGTATGTGAAGATTGAACCATTCCATTTTACTCACTATCTTACCATTGTATTTTTGAGACTATCGTATGACTTATAATAGATTTATCGCAAATAAGTAATTTCGAGTCAAGCATGTCTTGTTAAACATCTCGATATATGATTCAAGCATGAATTTCACAGGTCCTTAACAATATTATTTCGAAACAATTTATTGTTCAAGAACTAAGTTGTGGATCTATTGAAAATTGACCAAGCAAATGATTTTATCATTTGGGAATGTTTCAAACATGAAAAGAGAGAAAAACAAAACTTATATTATTTTGGTTCAGGGTAGGTTGGCGAACCACTTCACAAACCATAAATATTTGAGTTTCCTAAATATAGGGAAGGTTGGCAAACCCAGTTTGCAAACCGAAGGTTCAGTCGGAGACAGTTCACGAACTGCGTGTTTTCGGGCAAAATTGACTCACAGATTTTCTGGTAAAAAATAGTGAAGGAGGCAAGTTCTCGATGAAGCAAATTGTCTGAACCTTTAAACAAATGTACTGCACGAGAGTACTTTGAGTTCGAAAGACTAATCGGTAGGACCCTGTCCTAAACCAAGTCAACGGCCGTTCCAGGTTCAATTTGATCACAAGATGAGGAGAAGGGTCGGTCTGTAGGAAGGGTAGCTATTGGGGGGAGATCAATGGAGATTGATAAGTTGATGATGTGATGTGTTAAACTTTTTTGAAGATGATTTCTCTGTATAGACGAGACAAATTCTCTGTAAGTGTTTGATAACTGACTGCCATAGGTTTGCTTACGTTGATTCATGTTAGTCTAATCTAATAATAGGTTTAGAAATCTATTTATTGGAGCAAATCGATCTCCTGTAAGTGGTGACAGTTGAGGGAAGTGGAAGAATGGGGAAGTGGGAGAATGTGGAAAAACCATTTTCACTTTGCGTCGAAGACTTAGTTAATTGACCATCCACTATTCCATTTACTCCTTAACTTTCAGCACGACTTACTTATATTTCTCATCGTGGATGTATTGCACATAACACATGTTGTAGGCCGCCAGACCAAAGCCCTAGTGATATCCCCCCATGTGACATGAGTTGATGGCTTTTATGAATGTCTTCTTTGTAGACATATTTTTATGTGTGGTCAACCTTTGATCTATTTAGACCATGAATCTTAACTGATGAACTGAACAATCGAAGTTCTGATGGATGAAGCAAGAAGTGCTTGCTGGAACAACAACATGCTTTGTAGACCATAGTTGTTGAATTAGGTCATTGATGACTGTGACATATCATTATGCTAGATGAAGCAGTAATGATAGTTAAATGACTTGGATTGATGAGCATATGTTAGTAAGATTACTAGATCGTAAACTATTATGTTGGTGCATTGAGCACTTTAAATTAAGTCGTAAAAATAATCATTGCTGAATGATCATAGGAGGTTCATCTCGATCCATGTGTAACGAGTCAGTCGAATGAAAATGAGAGATTTAAAATAACTGACAAACCAAATGTTAGTCGATGGACCAATTGAGTATTGGTTGAGGAACCAATAAAATACTGATAGTTGCATCAATATAAAATAATGTTTCTCAAATATTGATAGTTGAATCAATGTTGCCAGAAGTGGCAGGGACGGTTCTGAACCTTGTTGGCTGAACCAACTTTTTCCACTGGAGATTTTGGAATTTTTTCAGCTTTAAAAGCACTTCCCTTAGCCTGATTAGGCTGAGATTTCATGATCAAAGATCTTTAACTTTCCAACAAGAGTAATAGGTGAAAGAGTTGAAAGATCATTTGCTTCCATGAATGCATGTTTCTTAGACTCATATCTGGATGGTAACAATCAGAGAATCTTGCATATTATATCTTTTTCAGAAATAATATTTTTAAGAGAGAATGATGCATTGACAATCTCAGAGAGCTTAACAAGAAACTCTTCAAAAGTATCGTTATCATCCATACAAAGGTTTTCCTAATCATAAGTGAGGGTTTGATGTCTAACTTCCTTTTGTGATGTATTTCCTTCGAATACAGTCTGAAGATTATTCCAAGCTTCCTCAGAAGTTCGACACATGGAGACGTGATGTTGTAGATCTCATCTTACATCATGTATGATAACATTCAAACCATCTGAATTCTTCTTTGCAAGAGCCTTTTCTTCACTTATATAATCAATTAAGCGTTTGAACTCAGTTTCTGGAACTTCTATTTTCGGACGATACCATCAATGACTAATAACCAAGTATTAAAATCGCGTGATTGAAGAAAAAGTTTCATAGCAGATTTCCACCACAGATAGCTAGTTGCATCAAATCTTGGCGGTACTTTAGCTAGTTGATTCATGTGAACTCGAATTCATTTCTTATAGGTTGGATCACATAGATTGTTAGATATTTTCGTTTTTGCCTACTCTGATACCAATTAAAATGACGAGGGTACCCAACTACATCATAAATTTTTCGTTTTCAACCTATAAGTCCAACACCAAGTGTGATCGTCTATGGACAAAGTAGAGACAATACAACAACGAGGTATACACTTGATAATAATTAAGATATGAAACCGATGTACTATAGGATCACAATCAAGTGTCTTGGATTAATGCACTAGTACTTTTAATTATAATAAAACAATAATAATTACAGAAAGTTAAAAGAAAATCACACAACAAGATTTTTTTTACGAGGAAACTGCAAATGAAGAAAAACCCCGGGACCTAGTCTAGTTTTGAATACTCTCAGAATTAAGCTGCTATACAAAGAACAAAGCCCACTTCTTATAGTTGAGATCAAGTAATATACCCCTAGTTACTTAATTCCCTCAGTATCCATGCGCCTACAATCGTCTGGCCAACGTACATGAATCCCAAGATAGAAATCACTACCTTGAGTTGCTTTACCGATATAAAGTCTTAAGCACTCAGTTATTTTTGATCGTATTCCAAACAGTAAAGGAACAAAGATATTTGGTAACCACTCTATTAATCTTTTAAAAAAAAATATGTTGAGTTTTAACAAAGGCTCTTCCATTTAAACAAGTAAACTCCTTTGTCTGGTAAGATCAATCAAGATCCGGAATAATCATATCTATACTCACAACTATGAGATTCAGATACCGAAGAATACCACCAAATGATAGTTACTGATCTATACGACTACTTGATCAAATATACCAAAGATAAATTAGATCTTAGTCAGATCCCATCCAATCAAGATGTGTGCCTAAGGTAAAATCACAAGATGCGAAACAATCAGAATTTTTTTTCTTCAAATCTTAAGTTGTCTTCAATTGAACTTGCACACAAAAAATTGATTCCACCTATGATCGATCACACACAGAACGTACTCTGTTAGCAATGGATGATCACAAGTTTTCTTCAAATCTAAAAACAGTTTTGAGGATCCCGTCGATACTTTGATCTAGTTTGAGTGACCTTATGTCAGAAGAAAACTAGGTGCAATCAAAGTTTCAACAACCGTTAGTTAATCAAATCAAAAATCGAAAACTGAGTAATAATGTTCTTGTCTAGTTTCCCACCGATGGTACTTTCTAGAGCTTCTTGATACCAAAGAACTTTTTAAATAAGTGGACGTAAGAGATTTTTCCTAATTAGGGTACTTTCTTCTCCGGTATAGTATTACAAGTAATACTAGTAGTCGGCTCCGCCGGAAACAGTATGAAGTACACCTGGCTGAGGATAATTTGTAAGAGTAAAAAACTTCACTATATATACACCAAGGTTGTTTGGACAACAAGGAAATTCCAAAACCTAAAGATTCTCAAGATATGCAATAAAGTACTTAATTTCGGTTTTCATATTTCCAACTAATATCCAACCCGTAATTCCGAATTCTCTCTTTAGAAAATATCTAATATTATTTTAGCATTAACTAATATAATTCTTATAGAGATATGTTTTGCTTGCTGGGAAATCAAAATCATATAATGCGAAAATCTTATTTAAAAGATTCTCCAATATTTTGGTTTGGGATCACCTTGAGTATCAAGTTATATCTTTGAAAAATCAATGATAAGAATTATGTACAGGTTAACATTATGTCGACATCTGGAACTTTCCTATTTAACAAACCCTAATTCTAAACTCATACAGAACCCTAAAGTGATATGTGAATATTGAAAATCGGTTTTGCTCTTGGGACCGGTTCCACCATGACTCCTAACATAGGTTAAGATCCGTTTTACCAAGTCTCCCAATATAGATAGGGATCAGTTCTACCGTGACTCCTAACAAAATCTAGGATCGGTTCTACCAAAACTCCCAATATAGGTAGGGATCGGTTCTACCATGATTCCCAACTAAAAGATAGGATAAGTTCTGCCATGTATCCCAAGATAGGTAAGGATCGGTTCTACCTTGACTCTCGACATGAGTTAAGATCAGTTTCACTAGAATTCCCACCTTAGGTTTGAACTGGTCATCCAAAAGATCTTCATAGAAAAACTGACTAAAACACCTATTGATTTATTTTAGATACGAGTTTGTATATGTACTTCCTTTAAACCAATGTGATAAAACATAGGTTCCTAGGATGAAATTGTTAGAGTATTGATCGGTCGAACTCACAAGTGTTGCTATCTCAAGCTTGTTTTCAAATTTAGTTGTCAAAACTATATCTTGATTTCTAGTCTATAATTAGTTAAGTCTCAGACTAGGATATAAATGCAGTTGAGAAACAGAGGATCACGACAGTCATCATTGCGTTCTACCGTTTGAAGGCGAAGATCTACCGAAGATTTTGGAGGTATTCATCAACAAAAGGTAAGTGAACACTGAACCACCTATATCTCAAGTTATATTCACTTTTCTATCGTATGAGACGATGTCGCATAACTAATTAGACTAGTATGCATAGGCAAGAATTTCGAGTCAAGTTTATCTTGATAATTTCTCGAAATATAATGGCTAAGATTAATGAATATTTGTTCATACTTGATCAATTTCGGTTAAGGACAATTTATTGTTCGAAATCAAAATCATGATTTAAGTTTATCATTCGGAAATATCCTGGAATAGTGATATGTGTCACTGATGTTATTCAAGAATGTTTCGAATCGATTTAGAGAAATATAGAACTACTATTGATTCGAATACAAGACAGTGGTATCAGTTTTGCTGGGAAAACTCTTATAAGTCTGAACCCGTATTACATGTATTCGTACAAGCAGCGGAGTAGTTATATACGTATCGACTTACGGATTAGTGATAAACATATTCTTATGTATATCATATGAAAATCTGTGTGACTCGTGAACCGTATCGGTATGCATACTCGTTTGCAAACCATTCTTGAACTATGGTTACGAAACCGGGGGTGAGTCTCCAAACCGGTACGCAAACTTAAATAGTTATGTCTTCCTGAACTCGGTAGAGTTTGCAAACCAGTACGCAAACCGATTTAGTTCTGTGAACTACGGAACCGACGACAATTTTAAAGTTTCCAAACTGGTACGCAAACCTTAAAAGTTCTGTGAACTCCAAAACTTAGGTTTGGTGGAAATTTTGCAAACTGGTATGCAAACCTAAAAAGTTCTGTGAACTCCGGAACTTGATTTTGGTTTAAAGTTTCCAAACCGCTATGCGTACTGTGACTGAACCGGCTCATGAACTACTATGTATTTGTACTCGTACATCTACTAACCATGTCGATTATATTTTCAAGTGTGTTTAAATTATTTCTTCGAGATAATTAGCATTTGATTAATTTTATATAAATACTATACTTAATTGATCACATGTTTGCGACTCAGAGTTAATGTCTTATGTGTTTATGAAAATGAAGATTAAGTTCAAACCGGCTAGTTTCGGCTAACCATGTTGACCATAGTCTTTGTACACGGTTCGGTTACGGTCTCACCTAACCAGAGTGTATATCTTGCTTATGTAAATCAGATTCAAAGATTCATATAACAATGGATATTGTTTGCATGGTGCCAAAGCTATCTTAGCCTAAACCTAAAGCAACCTATGCTTTGAATGTCTATAAAAGGGGAACTCCAAACAACTGGGATTTTTGATCCTGACACTACTTTTTGGTGTGTCCTAGTTGTATGTAGAGGCGTCCTCTCCAGAAACCCTTTTACGGTTTAGTGACTATAAAGACTTCATTGGGATTCTTGAATCCAGGTCCACACTACACCAAATTCAGGTTTTAGCAACTCAGATTCACAACAGAAATGTAGCTATTGCGAATTTTCGGTTGCGAATTTATGTTGCTAAATATTTATAACAACATTGGGTTGTTGCGAATTTCGCAACTGCTGCTGCTCAGTTGCTATTCGCAACTGTTATTCTTTCACGCATGCCAGTTACGCGTGTGGTAGAAAACACCTGCAAACAATTTTTCAGGCATGCCGATTTTTCGTGTGCCATACACGGTTTTATCCTAAGAAAAAATATCCATCGTTCGTTACAACCACTCGTCCTCTCTCTCAGTCTTTATTTCTCGTCCTCTCTCTCTCACTCTCTCAGGAGCAAATCTAAAGAAAAACTCTCCCGTCATTGAGACTCTTCCGCTGTTGAAGCAAGATAGGTATGGATGATGATTACTAGGGTTTGATGATGCTATTTATGTTAGGGTTTGATAGTTCGGGTTTGGTAGATTGATTGTTAGGGTTTTGTGTATTTTGTTTAAATCGATTAATGGTGTATTTTGGTAGTTTGATAGTTAGCGTTTGATTAGTAGTTAGTGTTTTATTTTATGTTTGTTGGTAGTTAGGGTTTGGTTTCACTAGGTTTTTGTTTATGATGTTCTGTTTAACATAGAAAATCCTGTTATGCAATTGATGATTATTTTTAGGGTTTGGTCAATCTAACTGTTCAATTTGATGTGAAAAATCTCATTCTGAAGAGTTAAGACTCAATTTGAAGTCTTATCCATTCTTATTTTTCAATTTGAAGTTCATATTTATTGTTTACTGTAATAATTGTTCTCATGGGTGAAAATTGATTGACTAGTGAGTTCTTACTTGTTTGAGGCTGTGGATTTTGTAGGTTGAGTATTTTTAGGGATGCAAATTTGGCGAAGATGTTAGAGCACTGCTCGGTCGAACTCGCATGCGTTGCTATCTCAAGCATGTTTGTCAATGTTAGTGATCAAAACTATAAGTCTTGATTTCTAGCCTATTTATAGATGCCTCGGACTAGGACGTAGATAAGCTTAGTTTTCACGGTGTTCATCATTTGAAGACGAAGAACTACTAAGGGGAGATTGTGGAACTTCATCGACAAAAAGTATGTGGAGACTTAAACTCATGTATCACTTGGAAAGTCTATTTCTATTCTATCTCCTATATTGAGATATAAGTTGTATTACGATACAGTTTTCTATATACACATTTGAGATTTCGAGCTGAGTTTAACTCGCTTACATATTTCTCGAAATATGTGTTGGCGAGATTTCGCTTCAACCTAGTTCATCTTATATCATGTGAAAATTTCCGAGTAACATCTTACATGGTTTATGTGATACAATTATTTGGTGTTGTCTTGGAATGTTTCGTAATGATTATTTCAATAACTTGAAAATTTCTTTGATGCTAATAGTGTGTGAAAAAATGACTATTGTCATCCTCTAAGAAAGTTTCGATGATTGAAATAAAAGTTTAGAACACTTAACCATTATTGGATATGTCATGTTGTGCACTCTTACACATATGTAATCCATGTCCGGGAACCATGGTATGCGCACCCGTTTGCGTACCTGTTGGTTTGAAAAATCCGGGAACCTAAGTATGCGTACCCATTTGCGTACTGGCATCATGTTCATGTCCGAGAATTTCTGCTGGGATTTGAAGTTTACGTACCCGTTTGCATACTGGCGTAACTCAATTTTAGTCCGGGTATTTCAAGTATGCGTACCCATTTGCATACTTGAAGGTTAAAGTTCTAAAATCGGTTTTAAACATGAACATAAATATTTATATAATAAGGAATGCAATCTGTGCAAACCGTGGCTATAATGTTTATGATTGATTCGAGTGAATCAAACCGATTTTGCTTCAATTGTGTTCTTGTATAATTCTATGATAATATAGCAATTGAACAACTCTTTAACTAGTTTCATTTGAGTCATTTGAACTAGTTATGGATAAGATGAATAAGATTTATAGATAACTATTTGTGAACCAACATGGTGTACACGTTTAGGTACAGTTACATAAACCTAAATGAGGGTACATTTCATTTGTGTGTAACAAGCTAAGTTCGATCTAACGGTTGAAAGATATTAGCTTGGTTGAATCAGGTTTTTCATCTAACGATGAATATTGAATACTTTTTTACCAAGGTAACTTGGATTGCAAATCCTGATTTGAAAACTATATAAAGGAGAACTCTAGCAACTAGGAAACCTAATCTCCACACCTCCTGTGTGTTACTAGTTGCATGACTAGAGTCGGTTCTCCTTTAACCTTAGGTTTCCATCAAGACCCTATAGGTTAACGACTTCAAATACTTCATTGGTATTGTGAAGCCAGACCCAACTATTTTCTTTATAGTTGCGTGTTCTGATCTTGCCTGATTCTATCGTATTGAGTACAATTGAAATACTTGACTCGAGATTAATTTCTCCGATAGGAAAGATTAAAGTAATCACAAACATCTTCGCCTCATCGTTTGTGATTCCACAATATCTTGTTTCGCTAGTCGATTAAGATTATTTTGAGGTGATTGATAATACTAGGATGTTCTTCGGGAATATAAATCCGGTTTATCAATTGGTTCCAGTTCACCTTAATTTATCAAAAGACGAAACAAAAAACTCTTGGGTATTTCTGTGAGAGACAGATTTATTCAATCGATAGACTTTTCTGTGTGAAACAAATTTGTTTATCAAGTCTTCGAATTTGGATCGTAGCAACTCTTGGTTGTGGGTGAGATCAACTAAGGGAATCAAGTGTGTAGTATCCTGCTGGGATCAGAGACGTAAGGAACACAAATCTACCTTGAATAAGTGTGAGATTGATTAGGGTTCAACTATAGTCCAGTCCGAAGTTAATTGGTAGTAGGCTAGAGTCTGTAGCAGCTTAATACAGTGTGGTGTTCAATCTGGACTAGGTCCCGGGGTTAGTCTGCATTTGCGGTTTCCTCGTTAACAAAATTCGGGTGTCTGTGTTATTTCTTTTCCGCATTATATTTTGTTATATAATTGAAATATCACATGTGGTGCGTTAAGATCAATCAATTAGAATATCCAACCTTTGGTTGTTGATTTACATTGATTGACACTTGAACATTGGTCTTTGGTACCGTTCAAGTAACTCCTCTTATATTCAATCGGGCTCGCATATTTCTATTTGCTGATTGCGGATTGAGTTAAGAGTTAGAGATATTAAGATCTTTGATATACTTTACTCTAGATTGAGTCTGATTGTCTAGTTGATTCTCTAGAAAGTGTATTGGAATAAGTCCTCTCAGATTGCCAAACGAATTGTTAGGTGTGGTTGTTAGAGCCCTGCATTTTCAGAAGACTTCGAAGCTGGTAAGCGTTTAATTCATTTAAATGTTTTTGTAATATGTCCTGTATATTAAAATCATATCTACAAGTTCATTCTTATGATGTTTTGGTGCTGAAATATGCAGGTTATAAGTGAACGTGGGAAAAAGTTCAGGCATCAAAATCAATTCACCGAGTCAGATATGGAAGAATTGCAAGTATACTTTGCTATCGTTTGTTGTATTCTAGGTTTCTTGTAACACCGTGAACATTTTTCGAGGGGTTTGAGCCCATCCCAACACATGTCATTTCACTTCCATTATTTTTCTACTCAATAAAATCTCTAGAAGAGAATGGATTGTGGCTAGGGGTGCACATATCCTACCCTTAACCGCCATTTCTACCCTATCCACCACTGTTTTGTCCGTACCCTATCCTCCCCGTCAAACGGCGGATAGGGTGATGGTTAAAGATTTCTTACCCGCCATTAAATGGGTAGGGTGACGGGTAAAACTCGAAATTATCCTACCCTACCCGCCTACCCGCCTAATATCTGAAAAGACTAAATAGTCCTTTCATTTTTTTTTCCTGCGTAAATTTTTGTTGTTTTCATCGATATCAGGGGTAAAAAGCTAACATGTTTTTGCTCTTCCTTCTTAAGTTCTTATCTTTCTTCTTCTCCCAAATCAAACGCACACCCCATACCTAATCGAACACACAAAATACTTCCTTCCAAATCTATCAGAAGAAGTGGAGTACTCATTCGATTGAATTCTTAACGAAACCCCTTTGTCCTGTTATTGCTCCATCTCCGTGTAAAGAGGAATACAACATGTAAATTGGATTTTGTTTGATTAATTGGTGACTCTGATATGTCTACTAATTTCATACTCTGCATGTTTATAAAATCATCTCATTTGAATTGATTTATGTTCTCCCTCTCGCCACACTACCCTTCTAGTATCTGCATCTTCACTGCTAATATCATTTCAATGGTTTTCTGTTTTGTAGAGTAACGATTTAATCGCAGGAGGAAAAAGCTAGAGAACCAAAAGGATAGCACCAAAATCCGATGATATCTACTTGAAACTTCTTGTCAAGGTATAAATCTAGAAACCCATTTCTGCAGTTCTTATTGTTTTCATATTCTCACTTGAAAATCTCATTAGATGTTGTATTTTGGTTCTGTGATTGATTTAGTTGTTTCTCTCGATCAGAAATTAGGGATTTGGTCATTTGTAAACTGATTGATAAATTGGATCTTCATGATTTCTAGCTAAAACCCATGTCTTTAAATGTATACATTTTCAATATTTCAAACAATTTCAGTAAGATTTTGATTATTTGACTTTGAACCCATGTCTTTAAAAGAAATTGCTGCTCTTCAGTTGTTTAGTATTTTTGTATTCACATTTTGGACTTTTGGTATGAATTTAAGTTTTCTAAGTGAGCGAAAAACGAAGGGCTCTCTGTTTATTGCAACGTGGAGGGCTAAACCAACAAAGAACGAGAGTAACTGAACTTATCCTACATCCGAATCTTTGTAGGATGATAAAACATAGTCAAATTTATTCCTATCTGTGGTGGTGTTTCTATGTGACTGCACAACTAGGGAGGCTAGGTTATACAATAAAAGGTTTTCGCATGAGTACTATACGTTTCTATCTGTTATTTTTTGAAAATCCTGCATTAACGATCAAAATTTGCAAACGAATTTTCTAATACAGTAGTGGATATTCTAGATTACCCGGCAAATAATTCAGTATAGATACTTAGTTGCTATAAAATAAATATACTATGTCAGTCATATTGTATATGGTCTTTACGTACGTTCTAATGCTTGGTGTTTCATTTGTAATTGAAGAAATTATTTGAGAAATTAACATGCATGTTAACTGATTGATGAAATTTTTCATAGGAATTTGTTCCACATGGAGGACGAGTTTTAATGGGATTCTTAATTGGACATTTGTTGATTTTGGGCTAAGGATTCTTTACCAAAAAAGTAAGGTTAGAGTCTTGATTTCCTTCTTATTACAGTAACTGATTTTGAAATTCTTGTGAATTCCTTACCACCCACCAATTCCAGTTTTGCCTGCACTCTCACCAAACAAGATGGTAATTAGAATTTTTAAGCTTGTAGTTTGTACTCCATTTACTGTCTGCTAATTGAGTTCTTCGTCATTTATCTATAATTACTTATTCGAATATGCATCTTATTGGTAGTATCGTTCATCAATGGCTTCTTTCAAGCAGTTCTTCTCCTTGCCCATCTTATGATCACTCTCATCTTTGGTTTCATGTTGGTCTCCTCCTTTGTTGATGCTGGCAGAGCTTAAACTTGTTGCAGGGTAAATGACAGTACCACTTAATCAACATTTGTTGGTTCTCCTTCGATGCAAGGATTTCTATTTTATCATGTTGTTGTAATCAAGTGCCATGTAGCTTGAAGTCAGAATTGCTTTACAGTTCGCAGTGCCTAAATCAGATCTTTTGATGACTGTAAAGGATGATTCAAGCATATAAATGCATTGTATTGTATTAGGTGTTGTAGAACTACCTGGCATGTATCTAATTAGGAAACCGTGAAGTTGCAGATATAGCTTTGGTGTCTTTTTATTGATGTAGTGGTGATATATGCAAAGAGATGTGAACTCAGAAAACAAAAAATACATAAATAATTGTTCCTGATAGATCTTAACTTTTTAGCAACCTGATTAATAAGGACACTCGACCTTCTACATATTTCCATGTCGGACATCCAGGTGCCTCTTGGACACTTCGATACCGTCACATGTAACGGTGTCATTGTTACAATGTGGAATACAGTGCTCTGAGTTGCATGTTAGTTCTAAACCTATCAAAGGAGCAGTTTCTTCTTCTTCTTCTTGTTCTGTACTTTTTTTTTGAAGTATAGTTGCTATCTCGAACTCATAGAATTTAGCAATTTCCTAGCCTCTTATTTTGTCTTTCAAACATTAACAGATACAAAACTTGTTGTGATATTATTACTTGATGTTGGTATTATGACTGAACTTTGCATCAAATCATTCACTATTATGACTGAATCTAACAAGAGATAACTTGTATACAGATTTATTTGGTGATCTTAGTACTTATTCCATCATCGTAGATGATGATTGAAGAAGAAGGTCAATATGAAGAGCTTTTGGTGATGATATTGTTATATGAAGAACAAGGTCACGTGAAGAACATGGAATTGGGCTGGGATTCATCGTCTATTTCAAAAAGAATAGAATTTTTTCTTGAGAATACTTTTGTTTGTACATTTTTTATGGTTATACTTTTGTTTCTTGAGAATAGAACTTGTTCGGAGTCTGAACTTCAGACTTCAGAAAGTCATGGAAAAAAAAAACGGTTATACCCGCCACCCTACCCTACCCGACCCGCCAGAGACTGAGTTGGGTAGGATCTTACCCGTTTAATGGCGGGTAGGATGGCGGGTAAAATTTTTCTTAACCGCCAGTAAACGGGTAGGGTGACGGGTATAGGCCATATCCTACCCATCCTACCCGTTGTGCAGGCCTAATTGTGGCTTTCAAATCCAAATTTTATGGCAACCACCCTCCGTATTCATTCAGCTGAAATTGCCTTCTACAAAAAGTAGAGGTCTTTTCTTTCCTTTTGAACTATGGTTTTAAGTTTTTCTAATCAATCTTCTTACTGATTATATGATGAAATTGTTGATTGATAATACGCGATTCTTAGTGGAATTTTAACCATTTGCAGTAGGGATTTCTCTCGTAACTTTTCAATTGATGTCTACTTTGATTCAATGTTCTGTTCATGCATAACATCATTTTCATTTTTACTTTTCTTTCAAATCAATGCTCTGATTATTACAGATGGTTTCTTAACCTTGGTTTGATATATTTTGCTCATAAACTTCGTCCACGGTGAGAAATTTTTTGATGGGGGCGTTTTCTGATGGGGTATGGGGGACAAATAAGATGCTGACATGTGTCATTCTTTTCACATATCATATTTCCAAAAATACAAACATAAAATTTAAGCAATTAAGATAGAGAAGATTTTCTCCAAAAATACATGTTTTTTATATTTTTGGCAACAAAATTTGTTGTAAGCAATTAATAGGAAATACATGTGTCAGCATCTTATTTGTTCCCCGTGCCCCCATCAAAAAACGCCCCCATCAAAAATTTTCTCAGAGAAAGTTTTTGATGGGGGCGTTTTCTGATGGGGGTATGGGGGACAAATAAGGTGCTGACATGTGTCATTCTTTTCACATATCATATTTCCAAAAATACGAAACATAAAATTTAAGCAATTAAGATAGAGAAGATTTTCTCCAAAAATACATGTTTTTTATATTTTTGGCAACAAAATTTGTTGTAAACTATTAACAAAACTAGCCATAAAAAACCAAGGTGATACTCTTTGAGTTACACAAACACCAGCCATATTTTTTGGGCTTAATGCAAACCATATCCAAGAAAAATGAAACAAAAACTCCATTTCAATTTAAAAATATTAAATTTAGTTTTCATTACTCTTTCAATTTCCAATCCTGCCCTTCACTGGTACGCATGTGCGTATAAATTTATCTTCTTCTCTCTTAATTCATTTTGTTTTCCTCCTTCCCTAACAGCGCCACCACCTCCAACCGTCGCACCACCATAAACCACCACCAGTTTCAGATCTAATACCAACCTTCTTTTTTCTGCTACTACCATTTACATCGTCACCAACAGTACCTCCGTGACCACCAACCAGTTACGACGTTCAGATATGACATCAACACCAGATTCACGGATCTCTTCCAGGTTAGTAACTTCATTCTACACATTCTTTTTTTTTTCCAGATTGATCTCAATTTTTTTCGATTGAAGTAATCAAGATTCTACAATGAAAACTAGGTTTTGATTTTGGTGTTTAAGAGGTTCGTCATTATTGAAAGAATATTTAGATCTGTTAATTTCAGTTTCAGTTTCGGATTAAATGTGGTGGAATTCGAGGTTTAATTTCCAGGGTTTTTAGATCTTTGAAATTGGATAAACACACAGAATTTGACTAACTTTAATTTCATCGCTTTGAGTGCCATTACTTGTATTATGTAATTTTGAAGATGATGTTAAAACATTGTTTATTGCCGGTCTTGGTGGATTAAATTTGGCTTCGAATCCTCCATCACCAAGGAATACAGTAGTGGTGGTGAATGGATCTCATGAGGGAAATGAACTAGTGATGGAGATTTTATTTTGATCTGCTTGTGTTAGGGGAAATGATGAATTTTAGAATGGTAATTCGAAGTGGGTAAATAATTATAATCTTATTTTCATTGATTTTTCTATTATAGAATTTGTTTTGCCATTTTTTCCCAAACAACAATGGAAGCAATTCGTCCGTCTGTTCTGTTGAAAGACTCGTCAGTAACCGTCTCTATTGCAGATAATTGCTTTATAGGGGATGGCAATACCAAAGTAAGTTCCTTTTTCTTTTTTCATTTGATTTCATTTCATTTCATGGATCTTTCTTAGTCTAAAATGTTTTTTTTTATTCTGCAGATTTGTAAATTTCCTAATCAACATACAAAATTGAAGGATCGTCAATTTACCGCTATTCTCATGGAAACTTGGTGTTTATTTCTTCAATTTCTGCAGATATGTCGGCAAAATTCTCACAAACTTTACAAATCAGTGATCTCAATGATTACATCGCACCATCACAAGCTTGCATAGTCTCTCTAAATGGGACTACGACTGCTAAGAAGCAGGAGACATCCCAGGTGGTGGTGACTTTAGTTTCAATAAGAATTTTATTGATTTCTAATTGTTATATCAAATGATTTTTTTTTGACTAATTCTTGTTTTTGTTTTTACAGAACCAAGTGGTGATTGCACCTATTTGCTTTTTCCAGGAGGTGACAAAGCGATAAAGCTATGCTTAGCCTATTTGCTTTTTCCAGGAGGTGACAAACGAGAATTACAGTGCCAGAAAAGACATCACAAGCTTTGGAATCTGCATGTTGGCTAATGGGACCTGGTGGACTTATCAGCGTCATGGTTTACGTCGGACATCCTGGTGGAAGGTAATAGTTCTGCTACAGATATATGGTGTGTCTTTTTTCATAGCATTGTTAGCTCACATGGAAAAGCACACCGTGTTGATTTTGTTGCCCTCTGGACTTGCTTAAGTCCACAAGTAAATCCAGGTAGAGGGTCAATGGTTTTTTTTTTCAAATGTAAATTGGCTATTATTTGTGGAATAAAGTAAGAAGGGGCCATGTTAAGGTGACTGACCTCATTGCTGATCATGTCTTAGCACCTTAATTGTTGATCAATAAAAAATATCTTGATATTTTACTTTTGAAACCTCCCAATTCAACCTTCCTTCACCGTTGAGGACTTTCTGATCTGTATGTTAGCAAGGCCTTGCCCAACTTCCATACTTGCAGAAACAACTAACTTGATGAAACAATAACTTGAGGGTTGCCACTATGTTCATTTTTGCTTTTACACAAGCTAACATATTTTTTCTTGCTTCCAAATTTTGGGGACACTATTTCTTATGCTAAAATATGAATACCATTCATGTTTGTTCTCAGGTAGGAGTACGAGACAATCCAATCCTTTGCTTCTGGATTACCATCCGAGAGTTGGGTTTGCTGTAAGTTTGAAATGTTAAATCGACCACTGGCGCCAGTTCTTGTATTGTTATTTAAGAAATGAATATATGTTTCCTGTATGATATATTCATATAAAAAGAAAAACAGGGTCTTATAAGCATCAGAAAGAGTTGTGTTTATGTCTCCTTTAGTTATAATTAGTTCGTTAATTGCTAGACTTTGGTCGTAAAGAAGGAACATTTTTATTTTTGAAAGACATGGTGGAAGGTTGGTTGTTCTTTTTGGTGAATGAGTATGTTGCACCAGTCTAAGGAACAAAGTCATGTTCATGTTTAAGATTTAGTTATGATGATTTAGGAGCTAAATATGTAACATATTGATTTTTGATGTAGCATAGAATATGGATCTGTGTTGCTGTGTTGTTGTTGTCTTGGCTAGGGCTACAAGGATGAGAAGAAGATGGTCAATGAAGCAGATGGTGCTGCTGTGGATAGACGGAGGATGAAAGTAGAGCTGATTTATAACAGATGATGTTGTAAACTAGAGAAGAAATGAAGCTTAAATGAAGTGCAGCTACTGATGAATTCTGATGAAACCAATTATGGTTTCATCTTATTTATGATGAAACCATAATTGGTTTCATCGTATTTATGATGAAACCAAAATTGGTTTCATCTAATTTTTGGTCAGTGGTGGTGGTGGTCGTCGGCAGGTGTTGGCGATGTTGCTGGTTTTAGTCGGTGGTGGTCGGCGGTGGTCGACAATGGTGGTGCTGGCAGTTGATAATATGTGTTGTAGCATAGAGCATGGATCTGTGTTGTTGTGATGTTTCTATATCCAAGAGAACTGCAACATAAGATCCTTGTTGAATTCTTCTTGTAGTTGAATTCTGATGAAACCAATTAGGGTTTCATCTTATTTTATGATGAAACCAAAATCGGTTTCATCGGATTTATGATGAAACAAAAATCGGTTTCATCTAAATTTTGGTCGGTGGCGGCGGCGGCGGTGGTCGGCGACGGCGGTGACAGTCGGAGGTGGTGGTCGGTGGCGGCGACGGTGGTGGTTGGTGGCGGTCGGAGGCGGCGACAGCGGTCGGAGGTGGCGGCGGCTGTCGGAGGTGGTGGCGGCGGTGGTGGTCGGTGGTGGTCGGTGGCGGTGGTAGAAGGTGGCGTTGCTTGTTGGTGGTGACAATATAATAAGAATTAAAGTAGGTTGATTTTTGTTTTTGTTGGGGTGATTTAAACTAAGAGGGTAATATAGACCAATTATATTAAATGGGGTTTTTTTGAACAATTTGTTTTGTTGGAGTTTTCGTGTATGGATAGTGACATCTTTGGGGTTTTAACTCGCGGACCGAACTATTAATAGGAAATACATGTATCGGCATCTTATTTGTCCCGGTGCCCCCATCAAAAAACGCCCCCATCAAAAATTTTCTCATGCATGCTCTTTAACAATTTTGCTCAAAAGCAATTTAGTTTGAAGCTATTTCGTTGCATTTAAGCTTGGTTGTTAATCTAATATCCATTTCACTCCTTTGTCGTTACAACTTCTACTTGGCATTAACTCACCCCTTCGTTTTGTTTTCTCCTCACACATTACGAAAGGATTTTGCTGCAGTAAGCTGGGAAGAGCTTACGGCAGGCCTGTAACACTTAGAAAGTTAGTATTTTGTTTAGATTATGATATGTATATGATGGGGCTGATCTGGGTAGTTCTATATTGGTGTTAGCTTGTGGTTTTGTCTTGTTACTTCTTGTACATACATGCAAGATCTGATTTTTATTTTGAGTACGAGATTGTATGTTGGACTTTCTTTGTTGTCATTTACAAATGTATTAGCAATTCCCCTTGTTGTGTATAAATTTTTTTAGAATTCTGTCAAAGGTGGCACTACTGTAATTGCATTTATCGAAGATCCAGATGGTTAAAAGTTTGAGCTTCTAGGGAGGGGGCCTACACCAGAGCCCCTGTGTCAAGTAATGCTTCTTGTAGATGATCTTGATCGCGCCATAAATTACTATAAGAACATAAGGTTTGTTCGTTAAGGACATGCTACCACTTTGAACTGTCTAAAAATGGTTACGTTATTCCCCCCAAATCTGCAGGCTTTTGGCATGGAGCTAGTCAGGAAAAGAGATAATCCAGAGTACAAGGTAACTTGAGATTCTAATCTATCTGCTTAGGAAAAGAGATAATCCAGACTATGAAAATGATTAATGCATGTATCGTCTTCTTTCCTGACTGATCAATACTTTCAGTGTGACAAAAAGATATTAAATTATTATTTTTGATTGCCTTCTAGGTTCTCTAACGTGTTTCGGGTGGCATAAGATTGCCTTATACATGTTCATGTTTAGATACATTTCAGTATGATAATTTAGAATAATAATATGCTAATCCTGATGATTTTGAAGCTAGTAACCAAGTTGTTGCATTTGTTCATCTTCAGCTAACTTGTCGTCTTTGGTTTCTCTCATGTTTAAGATTAATTGTTCTTTCTTTATGTCTTTCTATAACTTAGATTTACACTTAATTCATTCATTGTATACGTCAGGTAGGTGCTACATGGTGTTGTATTTACGTCATTGTTGGACTGATATTCTGTTTTTCTGACGATTTCAGTTTACAATAGCCATGATGGGATACGGTCCTGGTCCTGAAGATTGCTGGCGTCTTATCTCTGGCAAGGTATGTCAGACCCCTGCCCTTACGCTGTTTTTCATTTGAATTAATCACTTTGAAATTTGGTATCAGATCTAAAGGTCTCGCATATCTTAATTACTTACATACAGTTAACTAGATGGCGATCAAACTATTTTCAGGTCTATGATGTGACGGAATTCAGGGACGATCATCCCAGAGGTGATCAAGTCTTGCTAACAGCAGCTGGTAATTAGTAAGTGTATTACTCTTACAGTCTTAGTAATCCCAGAAGCAGGAAAATTAGGATACACAAGTTTAACCATTACTCTTACAGTCTTAGTTATTAGTGAGTGTATTACAGTCAACATTTACATGACATTTTTTTATGGGCTCTCAGGTTGATGAAGTTTTACAGCTTGATATGGCAAGGACTGAGAGCTGGTATTCATTTTCAACCTCTTCTCTCCAAAGTGCTCGAGTCCATTCATATAGTGATGCTGGTACACCACTCATTTGGGTTGATGGTCATGGACAACCTCCTGCTTATTGATGATTTCCACACTAGCAACAACAGCTGGAGTTCAGTTGGATCATGCTTGCAGATTTGTGGTCGTTGATGGATGGGAAGGTACTTCATGTATTTGTCTTTCAGCTTTCATTTTTCTATTGAAGATAAAATGTTACACTTCTTTATTGTTTGAAACATTATGTAATATTCTATTGGTATAATATGGAGTGTATAGACATTATCCAAATGAAAATTTTTGTTGTATCATGATTCTTGTAATGTTTTTCTAACTTTGTTGTGTATGTATGATTGATTGACTAAATCAGTGGGTTAATGGGTAGTAGCAGGATAAAATAGAATGGGGGAATATTTGACCAGGTCAATAAAGGCTTGAGTTTCTTTTTTTTTTTTGTTATTATTGCAAATTTAGCAACAACTGCCATCTGTTGCGAAATTTTTACTGCGCTTTTTGGGGTCAGTCTTCGTTGACTCAGTCCAGATTTAGCAACTAATAGTAAAAAATTCGCAACTGCTACAAGGCTGTTGCTAAATTTCTGCGTCGCAACAACTTGAAACTGTTGCGAAAACAGTTGCGACTCGAAAATCGCAACAATTACATTTTGTTGCGAAAATTCGAGTCGCCCCCTCTCGCAACAGCTGAGCGCAGTTGCGACCCCGATTTGTAACAACGGGGGCCCGTTGCTAAAGTCCATTTTTGGTGTAGTGCCAGTTATCTTTCCTTGATAACTCGAGTATCCTGATCTTGATTGTTTATAGAGCTTGGTCCAACGATTAAGATAGATAGTAATCATCAAAGTTCTCTTCGTCTCAGATTTTTTTGATTCCTCAAGTTTTATACTTGTGAGGTGAATAATAATCTAGGATGCACTTCGGGTTGCATAAGTCCAGATTTTGAGGATAGCTAGACTTTGTCAAATTGCTATCGATTTCCATCACCTTGATCCTACGTTTGATTTTGATCATACGTTTCGACCGTAATCAGGAAATCAATTTTATAGGCTGAATCTGTTGGAGGGAGATTTGGTTTAAAGTCTTCAATTGAGTTGAAACAACTCTTAGTTGGTGTGATGTCATCTAGGGGAATCAAATGCGTGGAGTCCTGTTGGGATTCAAGAGTTGTAAGGAGAGCGACTGTACCTTAATCGGTGGGATACCTTTTAGGGCTCAACTACATTCCAGTATGAAGTTAATTGGTAGTAGGCTAGTGTCTATAGCGGCTTAATACAGTTTGGTGTTTTATCTGGACTAGGTCTCGAGGTTTTTCTGCATTTGCGGTTTCCTCATTAACAAAACTTCTGGTGTTTGTGTTATTTCTTTTTCAACATTATGTTGTTTATCTTTATAATTGAAATATCACAGGTTGTGCGTTGATCAATCATAGTAGAGACATCCAACCTTGTTAGAGCATTGCTCGGTCGAACTCGCATGCGTTGCTATCTCAAGCATGTTTGTCAATATTTGTGATCAAAACTATATGTCTTGATTTCTAGTATACTTATGACTAAGTCTCGTTCTAGGATAGTTAGGAATAGTTGAGCTCCAGACTCCATGGCGATTATCTTGCAAAGACGAAGAACTACTCAAGGAACCAGTGAAACTTCATCTGATCAAAAGGTATGTGGAGACTTGAACTCATCTTGTCACTCAAAAGTCTATCTACTCTTTCTCCTACTCTTGAGGCAAAAGTCGTATAAGTATGATAGTTTTCATACATACACATTTGCTATTTCGAGCAGAGTTTACTCGCCTATCTTTTTCTCGAAATACATGTTGGTAAGCTTTTTCTTTAACCATCCTCATCTTTACCCGTGACGAAAGTCATGATGACGTTTCAATCTTGAAAATAGCTTTGATGATGATAGTCGATTCTTTATGTCTAAGGGCAATTCCTATGGAATGAACAAACTTGGAGTTTGTTCATTTTGCTCCCACTATGGAATGAACAAACACAGAAAATTGTTTTTCCAATGAACAGATCTATTCATTTGAACATCGAGTCGGAACATCAGGCGCGCGTCTATTGTAAGGACACGTGTCATCCCTACTAACGCTGGCGTCAGAAGAAATGACGCGCGTTCATGCAAAAAACGCCAGCGACACTTGGATTGACGCCCGCGACTCTTTGATTGACGCCAAGTACAATCCCTGATTATTTTACTACTTTTTAACCTTATTTTATCTCACTTTATCCTATTTTATCTCACTTCATCCTATTTTATCTCACTTAAATATTATATTTTTATTTTTCATCTTTATCCTACAAAACATTTTATATTAAAAAGAAATACTAGTGGGGCCCTAGAAAACCAAATCTTTTCATTTTGCCCTGCTTTACCAGAGTTGAGAAACACGTTTGACCATCCACGTGGCTCAACAAAACTTTGAGTTTGAACATTACCATAGGAACTGCTCTAACGACTGTTATAACATTATAGAAGAATTTTTCAATGATTGAAATTTAGAGTTGAGAATATGTAACCACCTATGGATGTAAGCATATAGTCTGTTCGCACATTAGTGTATAAATCCATGTGCCGGAAACCAAGTGCATGCATATGTGTGCATGCGGTATTGGTGAAGGAGACAGGTTGGGTACGCGTACTCGTACGCATACTGGCGGAAATTCACGTCCGTGAAATTCTGCTGAGTTTGAAGTTTATGAACTCAAAAACCAGTCACCTTAGGTACACGTACTGGCGGAACTTTTTCACCCGAAAAAGTCTGCTGAGTTTGGAAACTAAAACTAACTCAAAATCTGGTAGCTAAGGTACGCATACCCATACGCGTAACCGAGGTAGTTATTTCTCAAATCGGTAGTTCATGGACTTAAAACAATAAATTATAAGGAATGCAATCTTTTCAAACCGTGGGTATATTGTTCATGAATTGATTCAAATGAATCAAACCGATTTTGTTTCAATTGTGTCTATGTATAAAGACCTAAGCAATTAAACAACTCTTGAACTAGTTCTTATGAGTCATTTGAACTAGTTATGAAAAAGATGAATACAGTTAATATGAAAGCACTCGTATGGCTAACCATTGGTCAACCATTTGTGAACCAACCAATGTACATGTTTAGGTACGGTTACCCAAACCTAAATGAATACATTTCATTTGTGTGTGACAAGCTAAGTTTCGATTTAACGGTTGAAAGATATTAGCTTGGATAAATCAGGTTTTTCATCTAACGGTGATTATTGAATGCTTTTTTACCAAGGTAACCTAGATTCCAAACCCTGATTTGAAAACTATATAAGGAGACGTCTAGCAACTGTGCAAAACTAATACCCACACCTCCTGTGTGATACTAGTTGGTTTGCTAGAGTAAATTCTCTTTTAATCTTAGGGTTCTTCTCGAGACCCTTTCGATTAACGAGTGAAAGACTTTATTGGGATTGTGAAGCCAGACGAAACTAATTCTCTTGTAGTTGAGCGATCTGAACTTGCCATTTTCTATCGTACGAGTTCAATTGAATAATTGACTTGAGATTATATCTCCGATAAGGCAAGATAAAAAGAAATCACAAACATCTTCGTCTCATCGTTTGTGATTCCGCAATATCTAGTTTCGCTACCATACAATTCAGATTATTTTGAGGTGATTGATAATACTAGGCTGTTCTTCGGGAATATAAATCCGGTTTATCAATTGATTCTTGTTCACCTTGATTTTTATCAAAAAAAAAGAACAAAACTTTTAGGTTTATCTATGGGAGACAGATTTATCTATCCCTGTAGACTTTTCTGTGTGATACAGATTTGTTTACTAAAGTCTTCGACTTTGGGTCGTAGCAACTCTTGGTTGTGGGTGAGAACATCTAAGGGAATCAAGTGTGTAGTATCCTGCTTGGATCAGAGACGTAAGGAGCGCAACTGTACCTTGAATCAGTATGAGATTGATTAGGGTTCAACTACAGTCCAGACCGAAGTTAGTATGTAGTAGGCTAGTGACTGTAGCGGCTTAATACATTGTGGTGTTCAATCTGGACTAGGTCCCGCGGTTTTTCTGCATTTGCGGTTTCCTCGTTAACAATATTTCTGGTGTCTGTGTTATTTCTATTCCGCATATATTTTGTTATATAATGAAAATATCACAGGTTTTGCGTTTGTATCGATAAATTGTGAAATCCAACCTTTGGTTGTTGATTGGAAATTGATTGATCCTTGGATATTGGCCTTTGGTACCATCCAAGTTTATTATCCTTGTATTTGATAGAGACTCGCAGATTTCTATTTGCTTGAGTAAAATCAAATCAAGAGAGAGATATTAACTCCTCGATATACTTTTCTCTAGATTGAGTCCGACTGTCTAGTTGATTCTCTAGAAAGTATATTGGAGTTAGTCTATATAGATTGTTATTCAAAATATTGGGTGTGGTTGTTATACCCCCGCATTTTCAATTGGTATCAGAGCAGGCAAACACGTTAAAGACCTTACAAGTCTGTGTTTGTAGCGATCTGACTCTATGGACAAGAGTATTATCTCTGATGAACGCGTCACCAGAAATAAAAATTCTCAAAGAGAAAGATCCCTCAATCTCTCTTTTAGACGAACCCAGTGTTCAAAAGAAACAGATTAACACTGACATGTGTTTCTCTAATGAATCTGACTCTGTTATTCAAGAGGAAACAACTAGAGAGAGTAAAGTAATTCTAAACCTTGTTAGAATTCAAGCTAATAGATTCAAACAGTTAAGAAAACATGTCAATGTTCTGCTTGGTGTAGTAAAAGACTGTGGATCCAGTGAAAAGGATTCTTATAAAGAAAATCCTGAAGTGCGATCAAATCGTATCTTACTTGAGGCAAAACTTAAAAAGGATGCTTTGAATATTGAACATCTTCAGAATAAACTCTCCATTCAAGGATGTTCAGAAAAGTCTGATATTCCATCTACTTCTATCCAAACCGAAAGAGCTCCAGTTTCAGAAGTAATTTCAGATTCTCTTCCCACTCAAACTAATGTACAGGGGATTCATACATCAGTTGGAACAAAGAATTCTCCGAACGATAATGTTAGGTCTGAAATATCTAATCACTCATGTGATCGAAAGTGTGCTTTTTTTTGTAATTCAAAAGGGCATACTGTGCAAAAAGGGAAATCGAAGTTTAAAAACAAATCGTTGGTTCAACTTCAACACACCTTATATTTAATTCTTAAAGGTGTAACTGACATTCGTATGTATAAAACAGTTGGTTTTAGTACACACCCTGTGATCCCTACCAGGAAGGTCAGTTCGATGAGTTCTTCAAATACACAAAAGCATAATAGACCTGTTAATGTTTATCGTACAAGAAGAACTCATGTTCTCTAGAGTTTTCCCTTATATACACTTTCAAATAAGGGTTTGCAATCAATGTTAGCTTAGTAACAAAGCATTCAATATTCACCGTTAGATGAAAACCTGATTAGATTCAAGCTAATATTTCTCTACCGTTAGATCGAAAACTTAGCTTGTCACACACAAATGAAATGTCCAATTTTGGGTTTATGAACTGTACCCAAACATTAACATTTATTGGTTTAACCAAATGGTTAGCCATATGATTACTCTCATATCAACCTTATTCTTCTTCACCATAACTAGTTCAAATAACTCAAATGAACTAGTTAGAGAGTTGTTCAATTGCAAGGAAATCTTATGTAACTACAGAAGACACAATTGAAGCAAAATCGGTTTGATTCACTCGAATCAGTTCATGAACTTTGTATCCACGGTTTGAAAACGCATTCCTTAGTTTATTTAAACATTAGTTCAAGAACAACCGACTTTAAATATAACCTTCTCAAGTTCGCAGACTGGGTTCGCGGACTTAAGCTCACGGAAGGAGTACACAAACTCCAGCAGAAAATCTCGGGCCGAGAAGTTCCGCAAGTTCGCGGACTTGGCTCATGCCACTTCAATTTCTCTTGATCAATAAAGTTCGCAAACTTTAGTTCAAGGAATAAGGACTTATACATATATGTGTTTCCACAACAATGTTTATATCCTACCAATGGTTATGTAATCTAAACTCTCATTTCAATCATTGAAACATTCTCAGAGGATGGATATAGCCGTTATTCACAGACCATTTTTCGTCAGAGCAATTTTCAAAGTGATTGAAACATAACATAACTTTCGTTACTAGGTAAAGATGAATTCGGCTAAAGCGAAAGCTTACCAACACATATTTCGAGAAATAGATAGGCGAGATAAACTCGGCTCGAGGAGTTTAAAGATACAAGATAACCCCTATAATATTCCACATCCGCACTCCCCACAAAGATTTGGCAATTAAGCGCAAGTTCAAAAAGAACTCTCCCCCATAAAATGTCATTCCCAAGGGAACAACAATAGCGACCTTAATTTCGAAAGAAAAGAAGGATTTCTTTGGACATAACAAATCACATACAAGTATGAATTTGAATCCAAAATATTAAATTAACCACAAGAAGTTCATGATTAATTTAACCAAAAATGCTCAACACAAGTAAACTTATGGAGACTTAAGAGTACTCAATTAGATTAATTACAAGTAAATCCATAATTAATCTAATCTAAATACAAACTAATCACAAAAGTAATCAATTTAATTGGTCATACTCACATAAGAAAGTATATGGAGCAATGACTAAGTTAATCATGAAAAACAATCAACCCAGTCATGAACTCTCAAACATAAGAAGACTTATGGAGTCATAACTAAATAACCAAACAAGATGATTAATTTAGTTCAAAATGCTCAACATAAAGTACCTCACGGAACAACAACAAGGCTAATCATAAAAATAATCAACTTGGTTGTTTCGTGCTCAACATAAGACACATTACGGAGCCACACAATAATACATAAAATATGGATCTGGGAAGATCAATTACTGTGGAATACACAAGGATTCATTCTATTTTCCATCACCATTTGCATAACGACATTTAATAGACATAATCCTTGCAAACAAAAGATTTTAACCTATTTTCCGTCAAAGATTGACAATATAGGCTTAACTTTTGTAATTGTCAAAAGTCCATTAATTCTTTCATCCGTACATGCATATCAATTCATGAACGACTTTACTTTTGACAAGATATGGGACAATCAAGTTCACGGACGCAAACACACATATCCCATAACAATATTGCAATATATAAAACCATAAAGATTAATACTGCGAAAAAAAATCATCTTCCAAATAATTTTAGAGTTTAAACCAATAAATCTAAAAACATGAAGATGAAAACATTGGACATAGATATGTGTAATCACAAAAACATGCTATTCCAACCTCTAGTTATTCTTCTAAAAACAAGAAAAATAGAAGATTTACTAGGCAAATAAACTCCTATAGGGAACATGATCTGAAAAAAACTAGATCAGGTAAGCAACCAGAGATTGAACATGGACGAGCTCATCAGATGCTTTCTTCAGTTCATTTTTCAAAAACTCAAGATTCCTTGTTGCAATTCCAAGTTGTTCACGTACGACTTCAAAATCTTGAAGAAGTGTAAATGGGGAGAAACGATTTGCTGGTTTTTAAGGAATTGAGGAGACGACCGTACGAAGGTGACTCCTCAAACCGAGCGAAAGGTTAAACCTCACACAGATGCACCGCTGCAAAGGGGGTGCTTTAGATTCGAGAGATCAATCTGTAGTACTCCGGCCTAAATCAAGACAATGACCGTTCCAGAGTAAATTCGGTCACAAGAGAGGATGGGTTGATCTGTAGGAGGGAAGCTGAAAAATGTGTGGAATCAATGGTAATCAAAGATTGTGGGTGTGTGAATTCTGAATATAATAAGCTCTGAATGATTGAAATTGCTCAATTGAGAGTAGTTGCTCAATTGATGAGTTGATGATCCTGTGTTGTCAGTTTGACGTGAGACTGATGATACTGTTGATGCTGATGATTCAATCATGATTAAAAGACTTATTTATATTGCTGGAATTGTTGACACCATGATTCCATGAAGTGTGACAGTTGATGGAATCAAGGAGTGGGGAAGTGGAGATCGTGTTTGAAACCAGTTTCTCAATGTGTGGAGACTTGGTCGATTTTCCACCCACTACCTCGTGAATTCCTTCAATTGATTGCACGACTTGCTCACATTCTATTGTGTGTTTGAACACACGTGCCGTAGAGCGCCAGACCAAAACCCTAAATGATATCCCCCCCAAGTGACAAGATTGATGTCTCGTGGTTTGTTAGTCAATTGATGACTTCGTGGTTTGATGGGAAGATGAGTCCATGTAGTTGCTGAGTGTCGAACATGATGTTCTGAAACTCATGAATTGAACATGCCATGAGACAGAGGTATAATTCTTATGATGTGACCAAGTGTTGCTCATTCGATGGATTGTTGAATATTGATTGTTGAACCAATATTCCTTGGTTTGAGCAAATATTTATCATCTGAGCAAGTGTTGCTCATGTGATGAATTGTTGAATATTTGATCGTCTGAGCATGTGTTGCTCATCTGATGGATTATTGGCAGCGTACCAAAAATATTAATTAGAATACTAGTCGTTGAACCGAGCACAATTAATAAAATTAATGACCATGAGGCCGTCGTAAAATTATTAAGGTTAGAATCTGGAATGATGATCCTTGGATTCAGAAACCCTAATTTGATCAATTCATGATCAATTCATGGTTCGTCAGAATTTCAGGACGAAGGAGGGCGCGACTACATGGGACCGTGGATCAACCATGTAGTGTCCATATGCTCACGTGATCAAATACGAAGAACTCCTGAAGAGTTGACGATTTGTTGGTGGAAGAATGATTAAATGCTGGCTTAATCATTTATAAAAAAATGCTCGTCTGAGCCTTAGGTGAGAAAACCTAATTAATTATGACGAGGCGAGGGACCGACCATGGAGTCATGAAACCGGCCCTGGGTTGTCCCGTGACCGCCTGACGATCACTTCATGAAAATCCAAAGTGTTTGGGAGAGTTTCGGACCTAATACGATCAATTGTGCAAATTAGGTCAAAACTGTGAAAATTGATAAGGGGGAGTAGTTTTCATGTTGAGACGAAAGTATTGACTAAGGGGGAGTGATACATATCACCATAGTATTGTTGTCAAAGTTGTGATATGAGAACTTTGATATTGTGCAATAATACTATGACACTGTATAACAATGATCGAGAGCTTTTTTTTTTTCTCATTGTTATGGCTACGGAACTTCAACAACTATGATGTTGAATTGAACATTTATGGAATCATGGGAGTACTTGGAAAAGAAGAAGTTTTCAAGTAAGGTTGAAGCACCAAGGAGATCAAGCATGTGGATGAGAAGCTACAAAGTTTTATTTATTTTGTAATCCATATGTATTGATAGTTTTGTCACTAAAATTGACAAAAAGGGAGATTGTTAGAGCATTGCTCGGTCGAACTCGCATGCGTTGCTATCTCAAGCATGTTTGTCAATATTTGTGATCAAAACTATATGTCTTGATTTCTAGTATACTTATGACTAAGTCTCGTTCTAGGATAGTTAGGAATAGTTGAGCTCCAGACTCCATGGCGATTATCTTGCAAAGACGAAGAACTACTCAAGGAACCAATGGAACTTCATCCGACCAAAAGGTATGTGGAGCCTTGAACTCATATTGTCACTAAAAAGTCTATCTACTGTATCTCCTACTCTTGAGACAAAAGTCGAATAAGTATGATAGTTTTCATACATACACATTTGCTATTTCGAGCCGAGTTTACTCTCCTATCTTTTTCTCGAAATACATGTTGGTAAGATTTTGCTTTAACCATCTTCATCTTTACCCGTGACGAAAGTCATGATGACGTTTCAATCTTGAAAATAACTTTGATGACGATAGTCAATTCTTTATGTCTAACGACTGTTATAACATTGTAGAAGAATGTTTCAATGATTGAAATGTAAAGTTGAGAATATGTAACCACCTATGGATATAAGAATATAGTTTGTTCGCACATTAGTGTATAAATCCATGTGCCGGAAACCAAGTGCGTGCATATGTGTGCATGCGTATTGGTGAAGGAGACAGGTTGGGTACGCGTACCCGTACGCATACTGGCGGAAATTCACGTCCGTGAAATTCTGCTGAGTTTGAAGTTTACGAACTCAAAAACCAGTCACCTTAGGTACGCGTACCCGTATGCGTACTGGCGGAACTTTTTCACCCGAAAAAGTCTGCTGAGTTTGGAAACTAAAACCAACTCAAAATCCGGTAGCTAAGGTACGCATACCGGTACGCGTACCCAAGGTAGTTATTTCTCAAATTGGTAGTTCATGGACTTAAAACAATAAATTATAAGAATGCAATCTTTGCGAACCGTGGGTATATTGTTCATGAATTGATTCAAATGAATCAAACCGATTTTGTTTCAATTGTGTCTATGTATAAAGACCTAAGCAATTGAACAACTCTTGAACTAGTTCTTATGAGTCATTTGAACTTGTTATGAGAAAGATGAATACGGTTAATATGAAAGCACTCATATGGCTAACCATTGGTCAACCATTTGTGAACCAACCAATGTACACGTTTAGGTACGGTTACTCAAACCTAAATGAATACATGTCATTTGTGTGTGACAAGCTAAGTTTCGATCTAACAGTTGAAAGACATTAGCTTGGATAAATCAGTTTTTTCATCTAATGGTGATTATTGAATGCTTTGTTACCAAGGTAACCTAGATTGCAAACCCTGATTTGAAAACTATATAAGGAGACGTCTAGAAACTGTGCGAAACTAATCCCCACACCTCCTGTGTGATACTAGTTGGTTTGCTAGAGTCGATTCCCCTTTAATCGTAGGTTTCTTATCGAGACCATGTCGATTAACGACTAAAAGACTTCATTGGGATTGTGAAGCCAGACGAAACTACTTCTCTTTTAGTTGAGCGATCTGATCTTGTCATTTTCTATCGTACGGTTTCAATTGAATAATTGACTTGAGATTATATCTCCGATACGGTAAGACAAAAAGAAATCACAAACATCTTCGTCTCATCGTTTGTGATTCCGCAATATCTAGTTTCGCTACATACAATTTAGATTATTGTGAGGTGATTGATAATACTAGGCTGCTCTTCGGGAATATAAGTCTAGTTTATCAATTGGTTCTTGTTCACCTTGATTTTTATCAAAAGACAGAACTAAACTTTTAGGTTTATCTGTGGGAGACAGATATATCTATCTTTGTAGACTTTTCTGTGTGATACAGATTTTTTTACTAAAGTCTTCGACTTTGGGTCGTAGCAACTCTTGGTTGTTGGTGAGATCAGTTAAGGGAATCAAGTGCTTAGTATCCTGCTGGGATCAGAGACATAAGGAGCGCAACTGTACCTTGAATCAGTGTAAGATTGATTAGGGTTCAACTACAGTCCATACCGAAGTTAGTTTTTAGTAGGCTAGTGTCTGTAACGGCTTAATACAGTGTGGTGTTCAATCTGGACTAGGTCCCGGGGTTTTTCTGCATTTGCGGTTTCCTCGTTAACAAAATTCTATTATCTGTGTTATTTCTATTCCGCATTATATTTTGTTATATAATTGAAATATCACAGGTTGTGCGTTTGTATCGATCAATTGTAAAATCCAACCTTTGGTTGTTGATTGGAAATTGATTGATTCTTGGATATTGGTCTTTGGTACCATCCTAGTTTATTATCCTTGCATTTGATAAAGACTCGCAGATTTCCATTTGCTTGAGTAAAATCAAATCAAGAGAGAGATATTAACTCCTCGATATACTTTTCTCTAGATTGAGTCTGACTGTCTAGTTTATTCTCTAGAAAGTATATTGGAGTTAGTCCATACAGATTGCTAATCGAAATATTGGGTGTGGTTGTTATACCCCCGCATTTTCAAACCTAGTTTCTTGGATACGACTTAATTGATTCTTGGACATTGGTCTTTGGTACCGTCCAAGTCATGTCTTTGTGATAGGTTGACGGATCCGGTTCTGTAAACGTTCTAATCGCAAGAAATATAGATATAACTTTAAGATAATATTACTTGATTAAGTTTAACTCTAGGATTTGTATTGAGTTTGTCCATATAGATTGCCTAAGAAAAAAGTCGTGGTGTATTTTGGTACCCCTGCGGTTTCAGAAACACATCATACTTCGTAAAGTAAAAAGTTACAATGATTATGCCGATGTTGCATTTACGAAGTTCAAAAGATAAACATTATACTTCGTAATTCATATACTTCTTGACACTTTGATCATACTAATATGATCAAGTCTAATACTAGATTATCATATATATAACCTTGCATGTTATGTTTTTAATCTTAAACATCTTGAAAAAACGATATGAATGGAAACAAGTCAAGTAAGTAGTACTAACCTCAAGTGGAAAGATGATGTCTTCGTTGTAGTCGTTACGTCTTCACGTTCTTCATGTCTTCAGAGTAATACTTGTATGTCTCAACATTCCTAGAAATTCTAGTCTACCATAAATGAAGTTGACTCTAGTAATTTTAATCAAGCGACTCTAATTGGGTTTTGATACTAAAATATGACAACCAACCTTGACATACCAACGCTTGGTGGGTTCAATCGAGCAATGCTCTAACCCTAAGTTATTGATCTACTTTTGGAGATGTTCATACTATTACAGGCCGGAATTCGGTTGCTTCTTCCAACAAGTATAAGTCAGCTGCGGATCGTCACCGTCGCCATGTTGAGTTTGATGTAGGTGATTTTATTTGGGATGCGCTCATTAAAGAATGCCTGGAACTTACAACAAATTGGGTCCTCGTAAGGTAGGTCCTTTGGAAGTCATCGAAAAGATAAATCCTAATGCTTACCGTCTGAAGCTTCCAAGTCATATTCGCACGACAAATGTATTCAATGTGCGTCATCTCATTCCTTACATTGGTGACTCATCTGACGACGACCTGCCTAATTCGAGGGAGAATTTCCTCCTTCTAGGGAAGAATGATGTAGGGAAAGACCAGGTTGAATCCTACTAGGAATAAAAAGACCGACTCAACCGTATTTGTTAACCAATTATGTCTGAATTTGGTTAGTTTAAGATATTTTTGGTTAGGAAATAAGAGATATTATACAGCGCGTGGAATGATGTCGTATTCTTTTGACTTTTCTGAGAATTCTCTTTATTTGTTTAGATTTTGTAGTGATCTTCCTTTATTTTCTAGGTTTGGCAATTCAGTATGTAAGCCTTTATAAAGGCTGCATGTTTTATTTGTCAGAGAGATAGATTTGGAGAATAATAAAATCACTTCCAGTTGTGAAGTTTATCAAAGTATTATGTTCTATTTGTTCCTATACCAACATCCTACACCATATTCCTACGATTTTTGTTATAACACATCCCTCTTTATCTTTTTTAGGTCATTGCTTTGTATTTACGTGCCTGTGAGATTTTTCATTATATTTTGTTTGATGAGGAAGAAAAAATGTCGGGAAAAAAGCCTTTACCAATGGGTGAAACCATTTCATGCTATATGATGTCATTTAAACGTTTAACTCTTCAACTAAGCGATCCTAAGAACATACCACATTTTGGTGTGATATTTAATGTAAGGTCTATCTGACCAAGAAAGCATACAGTTAGTAGGAGGACTAACTATCGTTACTCCTCTATTACTCCTCTATAAGTAACCGGCAGTGCCATTCAACTCCCTTTGGTCCACCTCCCTATTCATTTCTACGATCTTAACCCCACATTTGGAGAATGGTGAACCCTACTTGTACATGAATGTTAATCCAAATCTAGATGTGTGGTTTAGATGGTAGGGAGGTGAATAGGAAAGTGGGAAAGAAGTATCCGAATAACATTTCCAACAAGTAACCTTATTTATTTATTTTCCTTTTTTTATTTACCTGGCACCAAGTAACTGAAGGTAGTCTTGTAAATTTACCCATTGGAAGCAAGTGAGTAGATTATTTCATGATAGAAATACCTCTTACTACCACACTCATGTGAATAGAAGGAGACATTTCAACCATATCAGCTCTCTTAAATTAGCAAATGGACAGTGGTTTGAGGATAGAGGTAATATTGAGGACCTTCTTGTTTCCCATTTCAAGAATATTTCTACTACAACTAACCCTGTCTTGAATAATAATTTTCTGAATTGTATTGATAAATGTATTACTGATGAGGACAATGATCATTCGCTTAGTCCCATCACTCTAGAAGAGGTTAGGAATACCATTAGGCAAATGAAACCATGGACTTCCCCTGGTCCAGATGGGTTTCCACCAGGTTTTTACAAACAAAACCTGAATTTGCTTGAAAATGATGTCTTAGAGACTGTCCAAAGTTTCTTTCACTCTAAACATCTTTTGAAAGAAATGAATCACACTTTCATTTCTCTAATTCCTAAGGTAAATAAGCCTACAAGCCCTGCTGACTTTAGGCCCATTTCTCTTTGCAATTCAAATTATAAAATTATATCTAAAATTCTGGTGAATAGAATGAAACCATTTTTGAGCAATCTTATTTCACCATATCAGGTTGCTTATGTACCTGGTAGAAATATACAAAATAATGTGGTGATTGCACATGAGTTAGTTCACTCTATGAAGAAAAAGAAAGACAGATGTGGTATCATGGGCCTTAAACTCGATATGTCTAAGGCCTTTGATAGAGTTGAATGGTCTTTCTTAATTTTTGTGCTTAAAAAGTTTGGGTTTTCAGATCATTGGTGTCAACTGATTTTGCAGTGCATTAGTACAACCAATATTTGTATTTTACTGAATGGTTCACCTTGTCCTTCTTTTAACCCTACTAGAGGTTTGCGACAAGGTGATCCCTTGTCTCCTTATCTGTTTATTTTGTGTATGGAGGCTTTCTCTAGGTATCTTATCCGTGCTGAGCACATCAATCTCATCCATGGCTTTAAGGTCACTAATGAAGCTCCTAGTATATCTCACCTGCTTTTTGCAGACGACTGTATGCTTTTCACTAAAGCTACACATTCTGAAACTACTAATCTTATGGCTTTAATCAATGATTTTAGTAGTATTTCTGGCCAGATGATTAATTTTGAAAAGTCAGATTGTTTCTTTAGCAAAAATGTTCTCCCAGACCACTGTGTGTCTCTTATCAGATCAATGAATGTGAGGAAAATAGAACTTAATGAAAATTATCTAGGGATCCCACTGTTTGTCACTAGAAATAGGACTGAGTGTATGTCTCATTTGAACAATCATCATGATTCTAAAGTTGCTAATTGGAAGGGTAAGCAATTAACCCAATCTGGTAGATCTGTCCTTGTTCAACATAATTTAAAGACTACTTCCAATTATCATATGAACTCATTTCTTCTTCCTGACACCATTGTTGATAAAATGGAGAAATCTCAAAGAGATTTTTGGTGGGGTAAAGATGGTCGTAGAGGCTATTACTTTAAGAAATGGGAAAAGGTTTGTTCTCATAAATTACAGGGAGGATTAGGTTTTAGGAATCTTAAAAAAATGAATCTTGCTCTCTTAGCTAAAACTGCCTGGCTTTTAATTCACTCACCTAATGAGCTTTGGGTTAGGATTTTAAAACGCAAGTATTTCAAAAACTGTCATCCCATTCATTATAAAAAACCATGGAGTCAATCCTAGGTTTGGTCAAGTATCTGTAATGGTCTGGATATTCTGAAACAACATGCTTTTTGGGATTTAAGGGATGGATCTACTATTCATGCTTTTTCTGATAATTGGATCCTTAATGCTTCTTTGCCTCTGTGTTCTAGTTTTCCCAATCCTAATTATAAAGTTTCTGACCTCATAAATCATGAGGATAAGACTTGGAATGTTGCCTTAGCACCAGTGAAAATAGCCAAAGGATTTGTAGGATGAGAATACCAGTCTCTGGATGTGATACCCTCATTTGGCCTTTTAATAAGAATGGCATTTTAACAGTTAAATCTGTGTATAAGCTATTAGCAAATGAGTTGCCACATAATTTTACACCCAATCCAGATCTAGAATTACACAAGACTCTTTGGAAGACTCCACTTTTGCCTAAAACTCAACTCTTTTTATGGAAATGTGTTGAAAACATTCTTCCCACAGGCAGTAAGCTCTCTAGTTATAGCAGCAACCATGACAACAGGTGCAAATCCTGCAATTCTGGAGTCAATGATACTCCAAAACACATGATTCTTCATTGTAACTTTGCTAGGAATGTCTGGTCCAACCTCCCTGCTGTCAGTCATGTTATTGCTCAAGACTTGGATAGTGACATTAGCATTAAGGACTGGATTTCTAAATGGCTCTCCACTAAGAATCTGTTAGATAAATCTATTATTGTGTTCACTGCAGCTTGGTGTATTTGGAAAGACAGGTGCTCTAAAGTTTTTGATAACAAGCCCCTGAACCCTCAACTCACTGCCAATACTGCTCTTAGTTTGGCAGATGAGACTGTTAGCTCTTTGGTCAATGATGTTATTTCTAATCCTCAAACTGTTGTTGTCAATGAGGATAATTTTCTTAATACTATGCCTGAAAACAACTTACTTGTTTTCTGTGATGCTTCTTTTGACAAGGATACTAACAACTCTGGTGTTGGCATTGTGGCAATGAATCATGCAGGTTCTTTCAAGGGCTGCAAACTAGTTGATGGTGCTGCTTCTAGTCCTGAGGGTGCTGAAAGCTTAGCCATTCTATAGGCAGCTAAATGGATCCTCTCCAAAAACTACCAGGACATTTTCTTAATCAGTGATGCCAAGAATGTTATGGCTTATCTGAATAATAACAAAGGACAGACTAGCTGGTCCTCTTGCTCTGTTTTAGATGATTGTCTATTTCTTTTAAAAGATATTCATTCGATAAGGTATAATCACCTTAAGAGGAATCTTAATAGTATTGCAGACTTAGCTGCTAAGCATAGTCGTATAGAGAAAGTTACTAGCGAATGGGATGAATCCAGTATTCCCTACTTTCTCGAAAATGGTGTAAACCTATTTTAATCAATGTGATGCTTTCTTTTCCTAGCAAAAAAAAAAAAAAAAAATCAGTCTGGCTCAATTAGAATCCCAAGTGACTTGCTACGAGACTACGTGTACTCTGGCCCTCCACTATTAGCTCACATATGTGCGAGCGTAATCACAGCTGACCAATCAAATCTTCAAACCATATAATTCCGTGGAACACAAGAGATACTGTTCCACTACTCTTCCTTTGACTCGGGATTTCTTTTTTGATGGTGTACCTTCCCACCAAAGGACAACACGTTTGTTTGTCTGTTGCTCAATTATTCAGCAACACTTATCTGATGTTTTGTCAAGCCAAAATGTTTTACTGTGTTCCCTAATCTTGAATTATTGCCGATTGCCGTTTGTTTTCTGGCACGTTTTATTTTATACTGTCAGCTAAGCTTAAAATTGTACCGGCTTCAATGAAGGTTTTCCAGCCGTATTCTTTGCACAACTTAGTTTCAAAAATACTGTAATCGCCTAATCTGAAAACAGTTAATGTTGATAGAGACCGAGTATTGAGGCAATTAGCAGCTTCTTGAAAATCCTCGTGCAAACTGGTCCAGCATCTAATGTGAACCATGGGCGGGAAGTTTGAAAGTAAATGGCATGGAGTTATGTCTACTCTACAAGCGAGCTGGTGAATAGGTTTTGACTTTTTCTTGTAGTTAGTAGTATGCTTGTGTCACGTTCTTATCCAAACTTAATTTTTTCTTTTGCATGTTTTGCATAAAACTGGAAATATATAAATGGTTTTTCCTTTCACATACTCACTATGAAACCAGCTGCATTTTGTTATGTTTTTTTATAATAAGAAATTACAATTTAGCATGTCAACAAATATATAACACGAGTAAGGAGGATAGATGGGAATCATGGGATATTTGCAATGTATAATTATTCTACACGAGGTGCATTTTAACATTTGAATATACGGAGTGATAGACACAGTCGATTATTATCGAATATAAATAAGCAAACACACACGAGTCTATCCAATTGGAGGAGTAGATAAGACCAAGTCGAATCAATCTATATATTTTCTTATTACCCTTTACACCTGTATTTCTCGTTTTATATTTTGGAATCAATGTACGCAAGTTGTCAAGTTGCAACTTGATTTTTATTTTTTATTTTTATGTTCGTTGTTTTTGACTCTTTGAGGCTAAAAGTAGGTGCATGTGTTCAACATCAGTTAGGTCACTCGGGTCATTCCATTTAGAGGCTTAAATCGTATTACTGCATGTTACTATTTGGCGTTACCAACATTTGTGACAGAATGTCATTGTCTTAAGGCTCTTAAGTGACTGTTCTTTGTGCAGTTAAAAAAAGAAAAAAAAAATCTAATCACGAGTACTAACCTACCTGTTAAAGAACGGTGTTAGTGTGTTCCTGATCCAATAGAAACTCTTCCACATCACACATATAGATACCGAAGGAAACGGTTTTATTTACCAAGACGGCATACCTAAATACATATTATATGCATGGAAAGTAGTAGGTTAGGAAGAACCACCTTGAAGCAGGCTGGGCTACTCCCCGAAAATGCCCCGTTTGTAGCTTTCTTTTTCTTCGTTGTTGGGGACAGAGCAGGTGAGAGTTCAAGTCAGATTGTCAGAACTTGAAGTCCGTGTAGTGGCTTCTAGATTGAACTCTTCTATTTCGGAATCCTTCTATATAGAGACAATTTCCTTCTTGAACTCATTTTACTTTGTCGACTTCTTTCGTTATTCAATCCCATCTCCAACTGAGACCACTCGACCGATCTCATCACTTGAAAGTGTCAAAGTTGGTGATTCTGCTGGTTTGAAGTTTAGCCTTTCATTAACGTTCGCAGACAATCTATAAGAAGAAACTCAAAACGGTGACTTTGCCAAAAAGGTAGGTCCAAAACAAGCAACAACAACAAGCCTCTATTGTGTACCCGTGAAAAAGTGTCCGAATAAATGCCAACCATATACGAATACGAACCAGCTCGTGTCTTTCTCAACGCACTTTTCGTTAGCGCGTACAGTAACTTGACTCCGGTTTTATCTGTATTCAACCAATAAGAACAGACTGTAAAAGTCAAACACAACATTTAGTCAAAAGAAACATTCTATTTCTCGTAATAATTCCAGCACAAGTAAGATTTCCACGTCATGGTATACGTGCAGGCATTAAAATAAACTGCGTTAAATTTTCCCGTACTTTTTTTAACTGAATTTCGTTAATGATGGTGTGAATGACGCCTGTTCCTGACTTCCTCCCCACTTCTTCTTCATTTTCTCTCTCCTCGAAAACCTCCTTTAAATACTTCACATTCTTCCCCCCATTATCGCATTCATTATTCTCCGTTTCCTTCTTCTCTCTCTCAAATAACTTGTTCTAGAATCCTCCTGTAATCTGTTTACACATACAGCTCAAAGCTTCGGTCATCATCAGCAAAAGATTTTGGAAATGGGTTTATGTTTTTCATCATCGATTGATTATTCAGAAAATCAAGCATTATCGTCAGCGAAAGTGATATCATTGAATGGGAATTTAACACAATATTCAGCTCCTGTAAGAGTATATCACGTTTTAAATCAATTAGATTCGTCGAATTCATGTATACTTTGTAATTCGGATCATTTACTCTACGACGATTATGTAAAAGCTTTGGGTTCTGAGGAAGAGATTCAATTAGGTCAGATTTATTTCGTACTTGAAAAGAGTCGGTTGAAATACCGATTAACAGCATCAGATATGGCTGCGTTAGCTGTAAAAGCAAGTTCTGCGTTCATGAAGAGCTCATCTATGAAGAAAGGTCGTCGAAGCGGAGGAAGAAAGAAATTGAGGATTTCTCCAGTTTTTGAAGTTCATAGTAATAATTATTATGAGGCTGATAATGGATTTGAGTCGAATTTGAAGAGATTTGATGATAAACCAATGTCGGTTGAGATGAAAAGATCTGGGTCTGTCAGGAAAATACACAAAAGTGCTTCAAGACGAGCTAAGATTGCTATTAGATCTTTTAGAATGAGATTAAATACCATTTATGAAGGTCATGTAGTTGAGTAATTTCAAGAATAAATAGATTAGAAAATTTTATCATTTCTTTTATTTTCTTTCTGAATATTTACGTCTCCAACTTGTAGGAAAAAAAGAGAGATGATGTATACTGTTTTTTTTTTTTTGTCGAATTCTGTGGTTACGACTAAATTCAATTTACTTACCCATTAATCTTGTAATGGGTATATTGTTTTTCATGAAATTTGTCTTTGGAATTTTATTTTTCAGTCTCTGGTGTTCTCTGGGAGAAGTTATCTCCTGCCATTTTCTTTTCTAAAATCTTGCACAAATGCTTACAAATTTGATTAAACCATGTTCCTTCAGAAAGCAACGAAACAGAATTTTTGCTAATCAAGCTGATGTGGACTCTATTCTGCCATTAATTTAGAGTTTGAATTTTCGTTAAGATGCAGGCCTTGGAATCCAACTAGTGGCATTTTTCATTGATTTTAGAGTCAACAATTGTCATTCATTAGGCAATGAAAACGGTGGATGATTCGATGAAGTTCCATAGGTATACAAAGAGTATGAAAATTGGTTTTTAGGATCTGTGTAAAAACCTTAACTGGCATTTCGTTGCATTGCATGTCATCTTCATAATTTACGGGTCATGCTTAATGAAAACGACCAAGACAATACCTAGCTAGCTACAACCTACATGCATAACAGATAATATCATAATAGATGATCAATTTGAGTTGGGTTTTTCTAAGTAAATAAGTCTGTGATAGTGAAATCACCTATGAGTCATATCAATCCTTCAGTATAAAGTATAAACCATTAACCAAGCTTTAAGGCTGGAAAAACAAAAGCTTTAAGTTTTGCAAACCCGCATACGGTATCCAGATTTCCATCTTCTAATTACATAAGGATAGTAATTTCTGGAATTCGAAAGCTACCAACCCAAGTTCTAAGGTGTGGAAGAGTATTCTAAAGGGTAGCTAGAGACAGTTTCAGATGACCAATGTGTAGATAAATTTCCTTTGCATTTGTTTGGAAAACAGATTCTGGAGGTTGGAATCTTGGTACAGTGTGACATCTCTTCCCTCCCACCCATACAGGAGAAAATTAGAGCCATGGTGGTTCTTTTATCTTCTCCTACAGTGTACACAACTTTTTTTGGGTAAATAAAACTATGGGCTTGCTTGTGATTATAGACAATGTCCAAAAACTATGGAGAATTCTGTTTAGCGCAACAAATTCACTGCCATCCCAACACATTAGGGATTAGGCATTTTTTTCTTTGGCAATGGCAATTTTCTTGTCGCTTGTCCGAGGACCACAGGGAGAACCTTATTCGTAGAGGGCTTCAGATTACTCCCGGCTGCCCTTTTCTGTCATACCAATGCCGAGTCTCTTGGTCATTTTTTCATATCATGCCCTCTAATCCAACCTTTGTGGGACAAAGTCGCGACCAGCTGAGATGTTCGGATACCTTGTAAAGCAGCGGGACTTCTAAAATGTACTTTACTCCCAAAATGCAAATCCTCCCGCAGAATGGCTAATTTGTGATCCTTACTTACTGTGGAGTATTTGGTGGCGCAGGAACGTTCTTGTCTTTGGACATGCTCCTTTCTTTACTGACTCTATTATGAAGAATGCAGTTACAATGGCATCCGAATTTGTTTGGGCTCATGCAGGAGCTGGAGGCGTCATATATGGCGTCAAAGGTGAGTTCCTTGCAGCTTTCTCCAACTACATTCTCAAGAACCACAAACCACATGGCTGGTTAAAAGCTAGTAGTTGATATGATTGACATTCACCACTCAACTTTGCAGACGCGAGTGTGGCCCTTGGTACTTCGCTGATCTATGGTACAGGAGATCGATCCACTTTTTTGTCAGTTTATGATGTAGTAGGGTAAATTTGTGCATAGTTATCGAGAACGTAACTATGTGGCTGACTGTTTAGCGAAGGCAGCTGCAAATGAACGCTTCTACTGTACCCGCAAACAGCAGGGTGAAAAGGCATCTAGTTAAATTGTATAGTTCAATAGGGGTGAGTTTTGTGGAGCTAGCAATAAGGTCAAATATCTGTTCTTTTGGTAATGGGAAATCTTCTGATGTAACTTACTTGGGTTTCAAGCCCACCTCCTTTTTAGTTAATTGTGGGAAGGTGGCATGGAGAGAGCCCCCGTGATGTAAGGGTCAACTAGTCTTTCAGTATCAACAACTTACCAAGAAAAATAAAGTCATCAACAGAAGCAGCAAACAAGTCATTTTATTTTATTTTGAAGCATAACAATTCGATCATGAATCATGATTAATCCGTAATTGATGGATTGGATTCCAATTTGCTGTATCGCTTGTCAATAAATAGATGGGAAACTTTGGAAAATGCCCCAATATGAGGTGCAATGTTGGAAATTTGCCCCAATTTTAAAAAAAAATTGGAAAATGCGCCATTTCATTAACTTTGCCATCCAACCCAGTTAAGTCATATGTGTAAGGCCACGAACACCACCACAACCATTACAAAAACCACAGTCGTCGCCACCCGAACCTTAAACCCTGAATTTTAAACCCTTGTTGATGGTGGTTTTTAGTTCAGGGGTAAAATTGTAAAACCTCACATTTAATGTGTCGTCACTCTGCAAAGAAACGAAGCCATCTAAAGTGATGAGTATTCAACCTCTCCACTGGCGTATTTATTGAGCAACTCAAGATGCTCACATGAGATTTATCCAGACTGATGCATGTAAGCAACAATCCGCCATGGATTAGTAGGTGCAAAGTCCTACCCAAAATCAGAAAGCAAAGAATAAAGGAGCCGCGGAGAAGGAGCAACAATGAGAGGACGCGTGGCCATGCCACAGGCCAGCCGCCGCCACTTGGCCACGCCCATGCTACCCAACCGTCCCTTACTCCTTTGTCGACCAATCAGGTCGCTTTAAACCTGCCACACTCCCGTGAGTTGCGGCTGGGCCCATACTTGCCGGCCCCATTTCCCATCGACCAATCATGTCGCTCTAAAGCCTCCACACACACACCATAAGTGTAGCCACGCCCATGCTTGGCCGGCCCTCTTTTCTGACCAATCAGGTTGCTCTAAACTTGTCATAGTGTTAAAAAGGGAAAACTGCGTCATATGGTCACGAAGCCAATTGGCTTTCCAAAAACCGCGCGAACATGCCAAACGTGCCATGTTGCACCAATGAGATGAGTGGCATGCAAACAAGCCACTTTGTGGCCGCATGCCAAAAACATGCCATAAATAACGCCCTGCGTGCTAACCTACCTCATGTTCGTGGCCAACGCCATGATAAGATTAAATTAGGGTTTTCTAGTCAGAAGCACGACTCTGCATTAACCAAAGCCCTAATTTCCAGTCGTGGCACAAATTATGCCCAGGAAGCCGTGTGGGACCCATGAAGTCCTAGGAATGGCGCCATATCATAGCCACCCACGGCAATCCATACTCCTGTGGCCGTTTCCACACCATGGCCTTGCAATAGTTCCTTTGGCAAAGCTATGGAACCGTTTACACAAAAAGTGTCGCCATGCCGCGTTTGCATGCCACACACACTAATTAGGATTTCGGCATGCCAAACCCTAATTTTGGAAAAGTTGCTACGCCAACCAAGCCAAGTAACATTCCCAGAGCATTGGGATTGATGTGACAACAAGGCCAATGCTCCCACGCCACATTTCGGGTCTAACACCAATGTGCCAAAATCTAGCGGCCATGGCTACGCCTGGCGCTACTTGCGTCATCGTGCCACTGGCATGCGCCAGCTATGTCAACCACGCCACCGTGCCGCAGAGCACGTGCTAATTAAGGTTTCGATAAGCCAAACCCTAGTTTAGCTAAAGTCGTCATGCCAACTAGGTTAAGTGATTTTCCTAAGGCCTTAAGTTTAACTTAGTAACAGGGCCAATGTTGCCAGAGCCATATTTGGGTCTAACACCAATATGCCAAAACAGCTGCCACGGCTACGCCACTGGCATGCCGCTATGACATGCCGACTATGCCAATGGCGCCACTTTGCTATACAACAAGATATGGCCATAATCAATATCCATCCTTTCTCATGAGATGCAATCTCAGCCATCCAAATTCGCTATCGAACTGACAGACTTGTGGAAAGTTTTAGGCGACCAGCCGCTTAAATCTCGTGGCCATGGCTACACCAGGCGCCACTTATACCACCGTGCCACTGACATGCATGAGCTATACCAGTCATGCCGTAGTTCCACTGGCATACACCAAAAACGCCACTGTGCCATTATCAGGCGCCAACAGAAGGTATCCATAATCAACGACTACCTTCCTCATGAGATGCAATCTCAGTCATCCAAGTTCACCACCGAACTGACGGACTTGTGGCAAGTTTTAGGCGACCAGCCAAGACGTTCCTAATAGCATCACATGCTATTTTCCTGCGACAAAACTCTTGACTTTGACTTGCCGCACATAGCAACCTGCTACACGTTTTCCACGAAAACACTCGAGACATCAAACATGTCACAAACTGGGGGATACTCATCAGGGTATTGGTCTGGCGGTTTACAACGTGCGGCGTGCAATACGCCCGTTATAAGAAAGTGTCATGAAGCGGGACAATTAGTGGCGGCAAGAAGTAACGGGTGTAAACGGATCCACTTCCTTCGTCATGGAAGCATGGGTTTCTGACGGTTATACGTTAATCCACTATTCCATCACCCAATCGATCCCACTTCCTACGAGACCAGGGTACGTTTAAAATATGAATTGTATAAATAAGCTTCACCTATTTCCAACAAACAACAAGTTTTTAGTTGGCAATAACATAGTATCCAGAAATCACCAAGAACTGATAGCTTTTCACTCTGCAAGCCAGTTCCACTTTCTGATACAAGTCATAAAACAAGCCACATCTTCAGAATTAACCATTCTGGTCTCAACACTCTCTTCGCTTCCCTCCCTAAGACCAACCCTTCTTCTTCACTTTGTGACCGAAGCAAGCCTGAAATGGACATTTCTTGGTTTAGGCCAGGATTGTACAGATTGATCTCTCGAATCAAAAGTACTCCAATGCAGTGCATTGTTTAGGGATTAGATTTGTTTCTCATCCACACACCCAAAATTATCAAAATCAGTAGAAACAGTTTTCACCCACAAACAATTGGCGACCACTGTGGGAGATTAGTCTCTCGGTTGCAATACTAATTTCCAATTTCATTTTTCAATCCCAATTTCAAGATGGTAGAGCTCAGGTCCGGGTCAGCAACAAACCCTGATGCCACTGGTGCTGAAAACGCCCTTGATATCAACGTTCCTTCTAGTGACATCAATATACCACCTGTCAGCATGATCAACACCCACGGTGCCGCAGACTCTACAACTAACACCAGCGATGTAGGAACGTTCCCTCAGGCGTTACACCTCCTATCACCATAGACAAAGCCACTGCCGCCACCCCCATTGTTTCTTCAAGTGTGATGCACCTAGTCGTCACCAGAGTTGTTGTCACTCCACCATTAGGATGAGGAGCCAGAGGAATCCAACCCCCTATCACCATTGCTGATTTGATGGAAATACAAGAAGTTTTTGCTAAGGCTCAGACGGACATGGCCACAACTCAAAATGAGCGAAACAATGAACATCCGAATGATTAGTAAAGGAATCCAGAATTCGGGCGTTAGATTGTCATAAACCAAATGTGACCGAACATCAATTGGTGGAGTTGTGCATTAATGCTTTTTGGGGACTCTGTTCACAAAACCATGTAATCTATGATGGAGCATGTGTATGAGATTTTTTTTTATTTCTCCAAGGTGCAACGCCGAGATATATTTTCAAGCTCTCATCCGTGTTCCGTTGGCGCTTCGAACTTTGCTCCAGGAGCCGCTTCAAATTTTCGCTCCAGAAGCCGCTCCGCTTCAACGTTTCGCTTCCAGAAGCCGCTCCGCTTCAACGTTTCACTCCAGGAGCCGCTTCAACGTTCTCCCCAGAAACCGCTCTGCTTCAACGTTCTCCCCAGAAGCCTCTCCGCTTCAACGTTTCTCTCCAGGAGACGCTTCAATTTTCTCTCCAGAAGCCGACACTCCTTCCTACCAAGGTTCGTACCCGTAACCGCCACTCCTCCTTGTCAAGGATTGTGATCGCAGCCATCCAAATCTCTTCTGATCACAGCTGCTGCCAAGAACCGCTGCTGCTCGTTTGAGCTTCACCATAGCAGCAACCACTACAAAGAATATTTTGTCCATGTGATGTTCCAAGCATCCCATCCAGGAGAGTACGATAAACTTGTATCAAATCACAGAGGCGTGGATTCAAGGTGGTACAATCAAAGTAAGCTACACTTGGGGGGACTGAAGCCTCCTTCAGGTTTAGAAGTTTGAACGCAGTCACCGCCTTACCAGCGAATGCAATGGAAGCACATCTTCCACGAGGAAATAAGCTCAGGATAATTACACATGAGGACTTTTGTCACGCTGCTTACTCACGGGAGAGCCTGATACACCTAAATCCCAGTCATGCGCGAAGGACATGCCTAGCAGAGACAGAGCTAAGTAAATATCCTTAAACTAATGTTTTATATCTATTAGGCATATCAAATAAGTTTTAAATCTCTTAGTGCTGAGACGTGTAAATTCCTCAACACTCACTACTATGTTGCCAGGCATGCTGCCTCAACACACTCTCCTCTTGGTGTTGAGACGCGCAAGTTCCTCAACACCACTATTGTGTTGTCAGGCATACTGCCTCAACACATTTTTCTTCTTAGTGTTGAGACGTGTAAATTCCTCAACGCTCACTACTGTGTTGCTAGGCATGCTTCCTCAACAGATCCTTCATCTTAGTGTTGAGATGTGTAAATTTCTCAACACTCACTACTGTGTAAATTCCTCAACACTCACTACTGTGTTGCCAGGCATGATGCAATAAGACAGCTTTCCTCTTAGTGTTGAGACGTGTAAATTCCTCAACACTCACTACTGTGTTGCCAGGCATGCTTCCATAACACACCTTTCCTCTTAGTGTTGAGACGTGTAAATTCCTCAACACTCACTACTGTGTTGCCAGGCATGCTGCCACAATACACCTTTCCTCTTAGTGTTGATACGTGTAAATTCCTCAACACTCACTATTGTGTTGCTAGGCATGCTTCCTCAACACATCCTTCCTCTTAGTGTTGAGACGTGTAAATTCCTCAGCACTCACCATTGTGTTTCCAGGCAAACTGCTTCAACACATTTTTCCTCTTAGTGTTGAGACGTTCAAACTCCTCAACACTCACCACTGTGTTGCCAGGAAAACTGCCTCAACACATTTTTCCTCTTAGTGTTGAGACATTCAAACTCCTCAACACTCACCATCTGTGTTACCAGGCAAACTGCCTCAACACATATTTTTCCTTAGTGTTGAGACATTCAAACTCCTCAACACTCACCATCCATGTTTCCAAGCAAACTTCCTCAACACATATTTTTCCTTAGTGTTGAGACGTGGAAATTTCCTAAATACTCATCATCCGTGTTGCCAGGAAAACTGCCCCAACACATATTTTTCCTTAGTGTTGAGAAGTGGAAATTTCCTCAACACTCACCACTGTGTTGCCAGGCAAACTGCCTCAACACATACCTTTTCCTTAGTGTTGAGATTGCAAATTCCTCAACACTCACCACTATGTTGTTAGGAATACTGCCTCAACACATCTTTCCTCCTAGTGTTGAGATGTTCAAACTCCTCAACACTCACTACTGTTATCATAGTTCTGACGGCTTCACCACCTCAACACTTATCTTTGTGTTAAAGATCACCGCGCCAACACTCCATGGCATCAGCACCCTGTGGCCAAGCCATAAGTATGCGAACACAAGGATCATAGACTACTCATGCCTCATGCTAAAGGTTAGTCGAATTTTCCTGGCAATCTCTTAATGTCTTCCCTTTCGATTTTAACCTCATATGTCACCATCTCATGCTTACCCCGCAACAATGCCACTGTTACGTGCTAAGCAGGGTACTTAATGTTGATGGTGGTTTTTAGTTCAGGGGTAAAATTGTAAAACCTCACATTTAATGTGTCGTCACTCTGCAAAGAAATGGAGCCATGTAAAGTGATGAGTGTTCAACCTCTCCACTGGCGTATTTATTGAGCAACTCAATATGCTCACATGAGATTTATCCAGACTGATGCATATAAGTGTTGATGATGGATTTTAGTTCAAGGCTAAAATTGTAAAACCAAATTTAATGTACTGACATCTTGCAAAGGATAAAACCGTGTGCTGACATCCTGCAAAGGATAAATCCATTTGATAAACGATGAGCGCAGAAAACCTTTCGCTTTATTTATTTGAAGAAATTCAATAAATATACAAAATTCACCCAGAATGGTGTTTGTAGCAACAATCCCAGATAATATGTGAATTTATAGCATTATTAATTAATGCATGATTTGCCTAGTATTTCCTGTGTTGTTCTCAGCAGAACTCTCATTATTGGTGCAACATGACGACTAAGTGTTACTCTCAGAAGAGTAACATGAATCTCCAAGTGTCAATAGTGAGGTATGCAATAAATACGCGTACAGGCTACACTATTCTCTAACGAAGATAATCTCGTATCGGCGTGCTTATATTAGCCTGATCGAGCATATTTAATTTCCTAAGGGAAATATGGACAGTCCGTATCAGTCTCAGAAACTATCACGGCCACGCAAGTGGACCACATGATTTAACCAGCCTAGACGAACCCTAGCAGGAGCAGGCGATTACCGTGATGACCACCGGCGGGCCCGCTTATGCCCTAGCCGGTCGAACACCACGCTATACTCCCAACGCCGCCGAATGCCAGCCCTAAAATAGGGTGGCCATGTTGTTTTGGGAAAGGCTCGAACGAGCGAGACTGATCATGTCAGTCTTCAAAATGTCACAACCGTCCAACTTAGCCAGCCTGGTTGGACGGCTTAGATCGTCCCGCGAATGATCAGGGAAGCGCTAACGCACACGTTGGCTGACCCACTCCTCACCTACTCGATTGGTTTTCTCACGGCAAATCCATGAAGCAATGAACGTTTGCTCGAAACATGGCTGGCGTGATGCTTTAAAGGGTCACGGAAATTCCACTAACGTCTTAAAACGATCACAACCATCCAACTTAGCCAGCATATTTGGATGGCTTAGATCGCGCCTAGGACCATCAGGAAGGTGCACACATGTTCACCGTCAGCCCAACGTGGGCCCCACATGATCGGTATCTCCAAAGGAGAAGCATAGCTCTCCAAACCGTTTGTCCAAATTCACGCGTGCGTGACTATTTAAAAATCCTAATTAGGGTTTGCGGCAATGCATATCTGTCGTAGTTCGATCGCGTCCATCCATATTCGCCAGCCTAAATGGAGGGTGTATATATATATTCAAGAGGTCCCAAGGATGTTGACGTGATCACCGCGCTCCCACCTGTGCGTGTGATCGACCGACCTAGGCGAACTATGGCCAAGCGCCTCGAAACACACGCCCGAAGGTGGCCTGCCACGCGTCCTTCAATCCTTTGCGGCAATGGATTTCTGTCGTGAATAGATCACGACCACTTATATTTGCCGGTCAAATCGAACGGCCTAGATCGAATCTTTGTGAAACCGAGAGGCATAGACATGCTCGCCGGCAGGCCGTCTATGCGCATTCCCGACCGGTCCCACCAAAATTAACGGCCATGCTTGATTTCGATCAAGCAAAAGAGGTATGCTTGCGCACCTCTTAAAACCCTAAAATTCCATCAACGGTCGCAAATATATGCCATAAACCATCTCGTTCGTCCGAATTTGCCAGCTTGGTCGGACAACCTAGGTTAAAAGTTAGGCGACTAATGAAGCACCTCGATGATCATCGTCTGCCACTCTTCCACATGGAGTGATCGACCAGGGGATGGATCTCCCATGCGGCTTCCAAACGATCACTCGAAGATGGTTGGACGTGATGCTATTTTAAGACGCTTAATCCACGACTTATTCGGTTAAGCTTTAAAACAGAGATGCTTCATACATATTGATCGTTTTCGATGCATGTAACACGATATTTCATGAATATCAATTTCTTAAATAACTTAGCACCGTATGCTATTTCCTGCAGTGGGTCCCACGATCCACTCATTCGAGACATCAAGCATGTCACAAACTGGGGGATACTTACTGGGGTATAAGTCTGGTGGTTTACAACGTGCAGCGTGCGACGCGCCATTACGAGAACGTGTCAGGAAAAGGTGGATGGTTAACAGTGATGAGGGAAGTGGGAAAAGGTGTGATCGTGTGACAATCACCACTCATACACGACCCCACTACTCCATCACTTCACCTCCTCCACTTCCTACGTGAGATGAGGGTTGCGCTCCATGACTTGTATAAATAGTTCCTTCACCTATTTCCAACACAGACAGAAAAAACAAGTATTGTCAAAGTATTCAGAAAACACCCAGAACTGATAGCTTTCATTGTGCAAGCCAGTTCATCATTCTGAAACAAGTCATAAACATCCAACGCCTTCACAATCTCAACACCTTCTTCGCTTCCCTCCCTAAGATCAACCCCATCTCCTTCACTTTGTGACCGAAGCAAGTCTGGAACGGCCATTTCTTGGTTTAGGACAGAATTGTTTAGATTGATCTTTCGAATCAAAAGCCCTCACGTGCAGTACATTTGTTTAGGGTTTAGATTCGTTTCTCATCCACACACTCAAATTTACCAAAACCAGTAGAAACAATTTTCACCCATAAACAATTGGCAACCACAGTGGGAGATTAATCTCTCGGTTGTGAAGTCAATTTCTTCAATACCCAATCCCATTTGGCTGATTTCAAAATGGTTGGTCATAGGACTCCCCCAACAACTTCAAATCTCGGTCGAAGTTCATCCAATAAAGATACTCCTCTTCCCAACGATATATCTTATGGTGTAACCAGAAGGATCCCAACATTGATCGAGTTAGCACGGGTGCAGGAGATTCACACGAAGAACATGGACCTGGTCAAAGAAACAATATACGACATACTCGATCTCCTCATCAAGATGACATCGGATATGAGAGGTTCTCCTGCCACAAAGATTTCCACACTGGGGACTGATCCTCGCAACGATCCTCCTCGAGTCAATAGTTTCACTATGAACCAGAGGCTGGTGCATCAGGAAGCGGCTTCTCTAGTGGAAAGTTTGTGCGAACTTTTACATCTCTCGAAGAATCAGCGGGCAGAGACGTTTGCTGCAATCAACCAGATAGCCCTGGACGTGCATCTAACTCTTTTGTGTCCAGAAGCCTCGAAAACACCATAGATGTCTGTGAATAATGTCACATTTACATAAGAAGACATGATGGCGGAGGAAGGTCACAACCGGGCCCTACACGTTACTGCACGTATCAAGGATTCGGAGTTCAAGAGATCCCTCATCGACACAAGAGCGTCTTCGAATGTGATCACTCTCAAGACACTCAGGACGGCCAAGGTTCGCCCAAGCAAGATCGTGTGACAGCCTACCACGATGACAGACTTTGAAGGAAACCAAACCAACACGTACGGGTATGTCAATATGAATTTATCTATAGGGCCCGTCCAATCAAAGGTGAAATTCGAAGTCATATAGAATGAGCCGGACTGCCATATGATACTGGGGAGACCATGTCTTCATGACAATAGGATCATCTTGTCGACGTATCACCAGTGCCAGAAGATTATGTTGAATAAAGAAGTCGTTCGTATTCCTGCATCATTGTCTCCTTACGCACCAATACGTGGAGTGGAATTGTTTGAACTAAGAGAAGCTCCGCGGGAAGAATCATACAAAGTTCATTGCATCCCACTCCCCACGTGGGCGTCAATCCAGGAGGAGGATCGACTTGCATCATTAAAGGCTAATCCCCACGATGCATCTTTGCTGATAAGGCGTCCCGATTCTTCTTCCTCATGTGAAGCCACGACCCACGCTCACACTAAGAGGGAATGCACTTTTGTGGAAAGCCGTGACCAGAAAGGGAAAACCATATACCGACGCCGCTGTTAGCAATTAGCAGGGAAGACTGTTACCCAGTCTCTCCACCCAATGGAATGCTATAACAACGACGAGCCACAAGAGGAAGTGCTAGATGCTCCACGACAGCTGCAATATGGCACCAACTCTACAACTGATGAGCTCGAAATCGTTAACATCGGGAATGAGGAATCTCCTAGGCCTATCTCCACCAGCTCAACCTTGTGTACGGATGAACGCACGAAGCTCGTGGAAATTCTCAAAGAGTACCAGGACATATTCGCTTGGACATATGAATAAATGCCCAGTTTAGATGAAAAATTGGTCACCCATCATCTACATGTCATACCTGGATCCAAGCCGGTTAAAAAATCTCCGAGGCAGTTCATACACGAGGTAGAAGATCAAATCAAGACGGAGATTCAGAAGTTGCTAGCTGCTGGCTTCATCAAACCCATTCATCATCCAACCTGGTTGTCTAACGTGGTTCCGGTAGAAAAGAAAAATGGACATATCAGGTGTTGTGTGGATTTCAGAGACTTGAACAGATGCTTCCCCAAAGATGGTTTTCCTCTGCCTAACATCGACATGTTAGTGGATTCCACCAGCGGACACGGCGTGTTCTCCTTCATGGATGGATATAACGGCTACAATCAGATAAGGATGTATGAGAATAACGCGAGTAAGACAGCTTTTCGAACTCCTCTCGGAAATTTTTATTATACTATAATGCAATTTGGTTTAAAGAATGTCGATGCAACGTATCAACGCGCTATGACGGCAATCTTCCATGATATGATGCATAAGCAAGTTGAAGACTACGTGGATGATATAGTAGTCAAATCAAAAGCTCGGGCGGCCCACACAGAGTCTTACGAAGTGTTCGAGTGCCGTGAATTCAAGTTGAAGATGAATCCTTTGAAATGCGCTTTCGGCATTTCTTTTCTGGGATTCCAAGTGACTGCTGAGGGAATCAAAGTGGACCCATCCAAGACCCAAGCTATCCTCACGATGCTGCCTCCGCGAACTGTGAAGGAACTCCAAAGATTCATTGGCAAGGTGAACTCGACGTTTTATACCTGGTTTAGCCCATCTTGTTGCTTCATTCACCCCTTTTCTGAAAAAAGGAGCAAGTTTCGTATAGACCGCACTATAAAAGGAAGCGTTTCGGAAGATTCAACGAATATTGTCATCTCCAAATCATCATAAATGGTTCGCCTATTGTGTCAGCCCAGACGAGAGCGAGCCCGGGACATCTTCAGATCTACTGGAGCCGACACCTCAAGGGAGCAGCCTCAAGAAAATATCGATGTCTGCATCATCATGTCGAGAAAGAATCCGCAGGTTGGGCGAATCACTCTGTCATACAAAAGGAATGCTTCAGCGAAACAGCGACCATCCAAATGATTATGTCAAGAGGTCCCGAATTCAGGCACTGGAGGGTCACGATCCAAATGTGACTGAACAACAAGTGGTGTAATTGTGTATCAATTAGGATGGTACTTGTCTATCGTGCTTTGTCGAAGAACCTACGCTTTCAGACATCCTCTGGACTCCGTGAAGTTGTTAAACGCTCAGTTGCGACAGCACCTGCCCTACTAGAAAGAACAAGCCTGCCAGTAATGAAGAGCCTCATAATGTTCGTGGAAGCATACATCTCACCAACTGTCAATACAACCTTCAGTCTTCTGCAAGAAGTTTTTCTGAAGCAGCAAGAGGAAAACCACCGAGATACAACATCCTGCGCGTCCAAAATTGCCAACTCCAACTCCAGAACCACATACACGACTGCAACAATGATGAAACAACGTCCAAGATATTCCATATTTGTATCGACGGCAGAAACATCAATGGGAGACTGGTAGGACTTGAAAGAAGCCTACGACTATGTCTAACTGCAAGTGCACAGTGTCACAATGTAACACAGGGCAAGCACAGGTCGATCCACAGGGATAAGGTGGGTGTAGATTTGAAACTATGGTTTTAACTAAAACTGATTCGAAACAAGAGTATCACAAAAAGGGGTTTTGTTTTGTCGATACGACGAAGATGATGGTAGTAACAGAGATAACAAAAACGAAAACAAAAGTAATCTAACAAGCAGATAAATATGATGCTAGGGCAGTCGAATCCACCTCTTAACCACACCAATCCAATTCAATCTCAACAATGTTCTAGTCCCTTATAATGGATATCGGTGGTATTCCGCCTATCCAGGGCAGTTTCAGGAGGATAGTTTAGTGTCACTAAGATGATTCCTAACCCTAGTATTAGCTGCCCTCTCACAAGACAAACTAACCGCAGATCAATCACTTAGATAATTAAACAGCTCTGATATGGATATTCTAATCGCAACTAAGGTATTTTTCCAAAGTACTAACTGTCTTTTCAGGGCACAACTAGTCAAAGGATCGAACAACAATCAATTAAGCATGAGTTGTAGCACAATCAGCATAGTGTTACTCTAACTACAATGGATACATGGCATACACTGTGAGAGCAAAATGCTGAAGGCTCAGATTATATTTGTCCAAAACATTATAGCACAACAAGAACAATATCAATACACGAACCAAATGTAGCAATGGATTAATGGTTTCATCTAAACCCTAACTATGAAATTAGAACATCATGGAGATAATGAAATCAAACATGAACTACTGCTTGGTGCACCGGCTAATCCGGGCATACCCACACACACACAATACCATGTTCTATTTATACCCAAAATTAGGGTTCTTAACAGTTTCCCCCAAAATTCCCAATTTAGGGTTTACATTGAAAATTAAAATTAAATCTCACCTGTCTCTGCTTTTGTTGTCTCCCCCTCGACCCATGTCTTGTCTTCCGTCTCTGCTACTCCTCCTGCTCCAATTGTCTCTTACATCGCCTCTGCTACAAACCCTAGTTCTCTCTTTCTTGGTTGTAGCGTCTTTTCGAGAAGCTAAAACTAAGCTAGAGAGAGTCTAGGGTTTAGGGTTAGTCTGCTGTGGTGTCGGGTGAAGGTAGTGATGGTGAAGCTCGAGAAGAAGGGGAAGAATGGTGTTGCAAGTCTATTGGTCGGGGAAGAAGGAGAAATTTGGGAAGAAGAGGAGAAGTCGATGGTTTTGGGAGAAGATATTTGGTGCTAGGGTGTTGAGCGGGTGTATCAAAATTTGATGATCGATGATGAAAAGCGTAGGATGAAAAGGTGATGGAGTGATCCAACGGCGCGATGGAATTGATGTGGAGCGACCGTTGGATGCGTGATACAACAATTCTGACGGCTTAGATTGGATTTAGGTACTATGATGTTTGACAAGAGCTTCAAGATTTGATGCTCGGTGATGAGGCGAATGTTGGATGATGTGATGGATCCAATCTGACGGCCCTCATGGAAATGGGTATGGATATTGGAAATTGGGTAAGGGTTTTGGGCCTTGGGTATGCCAAGCCCATATCTTCTTTAAGGACGATTCTTCCTCTTCAAGCCCACTTCTAGTTGATCCGGCTCTTGCAAACATCATTCTTCGCTGCCTTTCTGCGGGAGTCTTTGCCGTTTCTTTGCTCTTTTCGCTCCATGAGTTAACCATGCTTTATTTAGTACCTAAAAATGCAAAATTAATTGAGAAAAGTATTTATTCTTGAAAACAACGAAAACACAGAATATGAGATAAAATGGAGCGTTAGTGCACAAATGATGAGTTAAATGCCAATAAAAAGGTGCAAATATATACAATATTTGGCACTCATCAAATACCCCCAAACCTGAATTTTACTTGTCCTCAAGTAAAACAAAACTAAGGAAATCATACATATACCACTGTCGCTGGTCTCTTGATTGCATTTAGCGAATGCAATAAACCTTCTAAACCACTAAGTGTCCCTAGTGGACGAGTTGAAGTCTCGTGAAGGTTTTCTTAGAACGTACCTACAAAGTTCTAGGACAAAATATAAGCTCAGATTCCATGAAATGTGACATGTGCAAGACAGTAGAAGCTCACAGCAAAATGGAGATGTCAATCTAGCTATCAAAGGCACAATCCTAGCACTGATAACAAATAAAGACATGTGATAAGAGTGTAAAGTGTATCTACACATGTGTAAAGAAAGATCGGATTTTATGACTACTAATCACCAAGAGATAGTTTCTCAGGCTAAGAACCGAGGTCGAAATCTAGCTAGCTGTCCGGACTTTACGAGAATTGTGAATGAGTTAGAGGTATTTCACAATTACTCGCGTTGTACATCAATGGCATACACCCTTCCTTGATTATAACACAAAAACACAAAAGATGACTCTTTACATGACTCTTATTTACATTGACTACTCTCTTTTATTTTTGGAACAAGAGAGGATGGAATTGATAAATACTTGATTTTTTTTTTATTTTTTTTGATATTTTTCTGAATATATACATTGTTTTTTTTTCTTTTTTTTTTTTTTTTTTTTTTGAAAAAAATTATTTACAACATGGTAACTCTTTTGATACATAAGCAAAAAGAAACAAAAAATTACATGACACTTTGCAAGAGGTATCCCTTTTTGATGCACCCAGTTAAATTCGATGGTTGTCTCTCTTAATGTAACCTCCACCTTCTATCCCAACCAACCAAAGAACAATCTAGTCAAGTTTCGTTCAGTATTCTAAAGTGATTGCCAATCGTGACTTCCGATAGAACACCTCAAGGATGAGGCTATACATGTATTGGTAGATCGTGCGCGTGCAAGTTTCTTATCACTATGTGAATTGTGCTAGAATCAGGGTGCCTAAATATCTAGACTAAGAATCCTTATGTTTACATACATGCACAAGAGTCAACATTTCAAGGTAAATGAGCTCCATTTTTATGTTTTTTTTCGAATTTTTTAATTTTTTTTCTTCATTTTTTCATTTTTTTTGGAAAAGAAAGAGTTCTGTTTTCAATTATAACATGTTATCAAAGTATCTACTTTTCACCCCCAAACCTAAACTAAACATTGTCCTCAATGTTTCAAAAGATAAACATGATTATAACATATACCATGAGAACGATGCTAAGTGTAGAAAAAGGAAAGAGATTACCGGATATTGGCGAAAGCAAGTTTTGAACTCCATTATTCAAGGAAAAACCCAACAGTAAATCAACTGAATTCACATTGGGTTAGCACAATATATGCAAGAAAAATATGATTCCACTAAACATTACCTACCAGATTATATACAAACAATTCACTACATACATACAGTCTAAAGAGTCGAGGATCAACCCAAAAGACAAAGTGTTGAAACATAGACAGTTTCAAACAACTATAGTTGGACTGAAATGCGAGTGAGAGTGAAAAACCAAATGAGCTACCCCTAAACCTGGATTTTACACTAGATATACTATTGGATACAAAATCTCGGGGGTTCATCATGCACAAGGTCTAACTCGAAATGGACTTTGCTAGGGACGGGAAAACATGCATATTCCAACTGTGGATCCTTAAAGGTATTGTATTTAGATGCAAAATAGTCCAAGAGGACTTGGGAGGCACACAGTTCCAGGCCTAGATTAGGTATTCTCAGAAAAGTTGGTTTTACAATATTGTTACAAACCAAATCTAGGTTGGGTGGAAGGCTATCAGATTGTGACTTAAGTAGGAAGGTGACATCTAAGTTTCTCACATGCATGAGATCAAGAGTACCAATAGTATCAGTCACATCAGCATTTTCTAAGTCATAATCAAGTTGTGTAGCATGCTTATCATCACAAAACAATTGCACAAGTCCAAATTCAGAATCATGGTTATCCGAAATATCCAAATCAGCATCAAAAGAAGCAATATATTGTGGCTTAAGTATGGAATCAGACACATCAACTATATTTTCATGCATAGGATCATTAGTGTCAACAGAAGATTCAACATTACCTAAGTCATGCTCTTCACAGGATAACTGCACAATATCTAAATCAGTAGCCTCATCACATGTATATAGAATACTAGAAGAAACATCATTCATGAAGGTCGGGTTAGAAAAGCCTAATGTATTTGAACCCAAAGGTTCCATAACATTTTCAGCATAGACATGTTCTTCTAACATAACATCATCATCATCATCATCATCATCACAAATACATGAAAATCCTACTTTGTCAAAACCATTAGTGTTTTTCGTCCATACATCTGCCTCTAAAATAGGTGAATATGGATTGGCATTTTCAGCAATAGGGTATGAAACACTATATCCAGAATTAAGCTCATTGGGAAAATCAACATCCGACTCATGGTGATTACCCATATCATGTGGCATGGTCCTAGTTTCCCTATAGGTTTCCCACTGATGGGTTTTCTCTGCAACTTCAGCTAGAAATGACCATGCATCGTCCACAGTTTTATCAATGAACTCACCATTACACATAGATTCAACCAAGGCTCGAGACTTAAAGTCTAGTCCCTCATAAAGAATGGCGACCAGTCTCCACTTCTCAAGGGCATGGTGAGGACACTCAAACAACAAATCATTAAACCGTTCAAAATAATGAAAAAATGTCTCTCCATCTAACTGGACAAAACAATTAATACTTTGACGAATAGAGATGGTCCTATGATAGGGAAAGAACTTTTTGACAAATTGATTTGTGAGTTGGTCCCAAGTGGTGATTGACTGCGGTCTCAGACTGTAAAACCATGTTTTAGCCCTTTCCTTTAAAGAAAATGTAAACAAACGCAATTTCAAAGAGTATTCAGACATATAGTCGGGTTGTATAGCATGAACAATTTGTTCAAACTCTCTTACATGATTATAGGGATTCTTAGAATCGAACCCTCGAAATATAGGAAGTATTTGTATCATGCTTGCGTTTAGTTCAAACGGGCCATCAGTCTGGGGTAAGACGATACATGATTACTGACTTATTCTGTTAGAGTACATGTATTCATGGAGACTACGGGGTTTATTCACATACTCGCCCATTGTTTTCAGAAAAATTTGGTTTTGATGGGTTTTGAAAATTTTTGGATTTGTTGGGTTTTGAAAAGAAAATTTGGTTTGAATGTGGGAGAAAATTTTTGGTTATTGGGAGAAAATTTGGTTTTAAAATTGGGCGCAAGCCCACATTGGTGGGAGAATGCACAACCCACTAAGCAGTTTGAAAAACAGCCTACAGTTGTGAATTTGGATGAAGTTTGAACAGGCCCAGTTGGTATTTTAACAGGTCCCAAATCATAGCCCAGTAGTCTTCAGGAGGCCCAACAGGTTATTTGGAAAGTGAGGATTCCAACAGGAGTTTTTGAAATTGGAAAACTTGATAGATTTTCAAAGATTTTAAGCCCACTGTTCTCAAAGTTCCAAAGTTGATGTTTTGAGTACAAGGCCCAGTTAATGTTCAAAGTTATAAGCCCACAGTCCAATTAAAATTACAAGCCCAAAAGTCCAAAAACACAAGCCCAGTGTTGGGTTTAAAATAATATTACAAGCCCAGAAAAAATATAAACCCAACAGACAATAAAGAAGGCCCGGTTGGGCTTTGCTAATGGGTTCAGGCTTACTTGTTTTTGGAGGGAAGCCCAGTTGGGCTTTTATCCCCTTTTCTTTTGTTGCACAGCCCAGTTGGGCCTTGTTCAATCTTTCAACTCCAACAGCAGCAGGATCACCTCTTCAGTGGCAGTAAGCTAGCTCACAACCCACAGCAGCAACAGGTCATGGTCTTTGGCCCAACAGCAGAAGAGAAGGACCAAGATCAGCTTAAGAGTTAAGAATGGAGATGCACTGCTAAGATGGAGTGAAAACAGTGCAAGAACAAGTTGACAGTGCAAATGACATATGAAGAGTATGTAATGAAGGGGATGCAAGTAGAGCAAAATGCAACAGCAAAAGAAGATGCAAGTAGTGACAGTTATGCAGTGAACAATAGAGCAAGGATAAAGAAGATGCAAGCAGTAACATGAGTGAGATGGAGCAAGTGAGATGAAGGTGAAAGAAACAGCAGGTTATGCAGGAATGATACAAATGTATTTACAAGTTATGCTAAATGAAATGAAATGATTTTTTGTAAACAACAAAGAATATGCTACCAGAATGCAATAGAAGCATGGGATGAATAGATGCAAGAAAATGATGCAGTGAAGACTGCAAGATGATATAATGAAAATAAGATGCAAGAAACAGCAAGACAAGGGAATGTACAGCAAGAACATGACAATAAAGATCAAGATCAAGAGAAAATAGTGAGCAAAGAGTGAACAACATATGCGCCGCCACCGAGTCCCCGGCAGCGGCGCCAAAAACTTGGTAGGACTTGAAAGAAGCCTACGACTATGTCTAACTGCAAGTGCACAGTGTCACAATGTAACACAGGGCAAGCACAGGTCGATCCACAGGGACAAGGTGGGTGTAGATTTGAAACTATGGTTTTAACTATAACTGATTCGAAACAAGAGTAGCACAAAAGGGGGTTTTGTTTTTTCGATACGACGAAGATGATGGTAGTAACAGAGATAACAAAAACGAAAACAAAAGTAATCTAACAAGCAGATAAATATGATGCTAGGGCAGTCGAATCCACCTCTTAACCACACCAATCCAATTCAATCTCAACAATGTTCTAGTCCCTTATAATGGATACCGGTGGTATTCCGCCTATCCAGGGCAGTTTCAGGAGGATAGTTTAGTGTCACTAAGATGATTCCTAACCCTAGTATTAGTTCCCTCTCACAAGACAAACTAACCGCAGATCAATCACTTAGATAATTAAACAACCCTGATATGGATATTCTAATCGCAACTAAGGTATTTCTCCAAAGTACTAACTGTCTTTTCAGGGCACAACTAGTCAAAGGATCGAAAACAATCAATTAAGCATGAGTTGTAGCAAATCAACATAGTGTTACTCTAACTACAATGGATACATGGCATACACTGTGAGAGCAAAATGCTGAAGGCTCAGATTATATTTATCCAAAACATTATAGCACAACAAGAACAATATCAATACACGAACCAAATGTAGCAATGGATTAATGGTTTCATCTAAACCCTAACTATGAAATTAGAACATCATGGAGATAATGAAATCAAACATGAACTACTGCTTGGTGCACCGGCTAATCCGGGCATACCCACACACACAATACCATGTTCTATTTATACCCAAAATTAGGGTTCTTAACAGTTTCCCCCAAAATTCCCAATTTAGGGTTTACATTGAAAATTAAAATTAAAGCTCACCGTCTCTGCTTTTGTTGTCTCCCCCTCGACCCATGTCTTGTCTTCCGTCTCTGCTACTCCTCCTGCTCCAATTGTCTCTTACATCGCCTCTGCTACAAACCCTAGTTCTCTCTTTCTTGGTTGTAGCGTCTTTGCGAGAAGCTAAAACTAAGCTAGAGAGAGTCTAGGGTTTAGGGTTAGTCTGCTGTGGTGTCGGGTGAAGGTAGTGATGGTGAAGCTCGAGAAGAAGGGGAAGAATGGTGTTGCAGGTCTGTTGGTCGGGGAAGAAGGAGAAATTTGGGAAGAAGAGGAGAAGTCGATGGTTTTGGGAGAAGATATTTGGTGCTAGGGTGTTGAGCGGGTGTATCAAAATTTGATGATCGATGATGAAAAGCGTGGATGAAAAGGTGATGGAGTGATCCAACGGCGCGATGGAATGATGTGGAGCGACCGTTGGATGCGTGATACAACAATTCTGACGGCTTAGATTGGAGTTAGGTACTATGATGTTTGACAGGAGCTTCAAGATTTGATGCTCGGTGATGAGGCGAACGTTGGATGATGTGATGGATCCAATCTGACGGCCCTCATGGAAATGGGTATGGATATTGGAAATTGGGTAAGGGTTTTGGGCCTTGGGTATGCCAAGCCCATATCTTCTTTAAGGAATTCTTCCTCTTCAAGCCCACTTCTAGTTGATCCGGCTCTTGCAAACATCATTCTTCGCTGCCTTTCTGCGGGAGTCTTTGCCGTTTCTTTGCTCTTTTCGCTCCGTGAGTTAACCAGGCTTTATTTAGTACCTAAAAATGCAAAATTAATTGAGAAAAGTATTTATTCTTGAAAACAACGAAAACACAGAATATGGATAAAATGGAGCGTTAGTGCACAAATGATGAGTTAAATGCCAATAAAAAGGTGCAAATATATACAATATTTGGCACTCATCAAATACCCCCAAACCTGAATTTTACTTGTCCTCAAGTAAAACAAAACTAAGGAAATCTACTATACCACTGTCGCTGGTCTCTTGATTGCATTTAGCGAATGCAATAACCTTAAACCACTAAGTGTCCCTAGTGGACGAGTTGAAGTCTCGTGAAGGTTTCTTAGAACGTACCTACAAAGTTCTAGGACAAAATATAAGCTCAGATTCCATGAAATGTGACATGTGCAAGACAGTAGAAGCTCACAGCAAAATGGAGATGTCAATCTAGCTATCAAAGGCACAATCCTAGCACTGATAACAAATAAAGACATGTGATAAGAGTGTAAAGTGTATCTACACATGTGTAAAGAAAGATCGGATTTATGACTACTAATCACCAAGAGATAGTTTCTCAGGCTAAGAACCGAGGTCGAAATCTAGCTAGCTGTCCGGACTTTACGAGAATTGTGAATGAGTTGGAGGTATTTCACAATTACTCGCGTTGTACATCAATGGCATACACCCTTCCTTGCTTATAACACAAAAACACAAAAGATGACTCTTTACATGACTCTTATTTACATTGACTACTCTCTTTTTTTTTGGAACAAGAGAGGATGGAATTGATAAATACTTGATTTTTTTTTTATTTTTTTTTGATATTTTTCTGAATATATCACTCTTTTTTTTTTTTTTTTTTTTTTGAAAAAAATTATTTACAACATGGTAACTCTTTTGATACATAAGCAAAAAGAAACAAAAAATTACATGACACTTTGCAAGAGGTACCCTTTTTGATGCACCCAGTTAAATTCGATGGTTGTCTTCTTAATGTAACCTCCACCTTCTATCCCAACCAACCAAAGAACAAGCTAGTCAAGTTTCGTTCAGTATTCTAAAGTGATTGGCAATCGTGACTTCCGATAGAACACCTCAAGGATGAGGCTATACATGTATTGGTAGATCGTGCGCGTGCAAGTTTCTTATCACTATGTGAATTGTGCTAGAATCAGGGTGCCTAAATATCTAGACTAAGAATCCTTATGTTTACATACATGCACAAGAGTCAACATTTCAAGGTAAATGAGCTCCATTTTTATGTTTTTTTTCGAATTTTTTAATTTTTTTTTCATTTTTTCATTTTTTTTCAAAAAGAAAGAGTTCTGTTTTCAATTATACATGTTATCAAAGTATCTACTTTTCACCCCCAAACCTAAACTAAACATTGTCCTCAATGTTTCAAAAGATAAACATGATTAAACATATACCATGAGAACGATGCTAAGTGTAGAAAAAGGAAAGAGATTACCGGATATTGGCGAAAGCAAGTTTTGAACTCCATTATTCAAGGAAAACCCAACAGTAACTCAACTGAATTCACATTGGGTTAGCACAATATATCAAGAAAATATGATTCCACTAAACATTACCTACCAGATTATATACAAACAATTCACTATACATACAGTCTAAAGAGTTGAGGATCAACCCAAAAGACAAAGTGTTGAAACATAGACAGTTTCAAACAACTATAGTTGGACTGAAATGCGAGTGAGAGTGAAAAACCAAATGAGCTACCCCTAAACCTGGATTTTACACTAGATATACTATTGGATACAAAATCTCGGGGGTTCATCATGCACAAGGTCTAACTCGAAATGGACTTTGCTAGGGACGGGAAAACATGCATATTCCAACTGTGGCTCCTTAAAGGTATTGTATTTAGATGCAAAATAGTCCAAGAGGACTTGGGAGGCACACAGTTCCAGGCCTAGATTAGGTATTCTCAGAAAAGTTGGTTTTACAATATTGTTACAAACCAAATCTAGGTTGGGTGGAAGGCTATCAGATTGTGACTTAAGTAGGAAGGTGACATCTAAGTTTCTCACATGCATGAGATCAAGAGTACCAATATTATCAGTCACATCAGCATTTTCTAAGTCATAATCAAGTTGTGTAGCATGCTTATCATCACAAAACAATTGCACAAGTCCAAATTCAGAATCATGGTTATCCGAAATATCCAAATCAGCATCAAAAGAAGCAATATATTGTGGCTTAAGTATGGAATCAGACACATCAACTATATTTTCATGCATAGGATCATTAGTGTCAACAGAAGATTCAACATTACCTAAGTCATGCTCTTCACAGGATAACTGCACAATATCTAAATCAGTAGCCTCATCACATGTATAGAATACTAGAAGAAACATCATTCATGAAGGTCGGGGTTAGAAAAGCCTAATGTATTTGAACCCAAAGGTTCCATAACATTTTCAGCATAGACATGTTCTTCTAAAAACATCATATCTCATCATCATCATCACAAATACATGAAAATCCTACTTTGTCAAAACCATTAGTGTTTTTCGTCCATACATCTGCCTCTAAAATAGGTGAATATGGATTGCATTTTCAGCAATAGGGTATGAAACACTATATCCAGAATTAAGCTCATTGGGAAAATCAACATCTGACTCATGGTGATTACCCATATCATGTGGCATGGTCCTAGTTTCCCTATAGGTTTCCCACTGATGGGTTTTCTCTGCAACTTCAGCTAGAAATGACCATGCATCGTCCACAGTTTTATCAATGAACTCACCATTACACATAGATTCAACCAAGGCTCGAGACTTAAAGTCTAGTCCCTCATAAAGAATGGCGACCAGTCTCCACTTCTCAAGGCCATGGTGAGGACACTCAAACAACAAATCATTAAACCGTTCAAAATAATGAAAAAGTGTCTCTCCATCTAACTGGACAAAACAATTAATACTTTGACGAATAGAGATGGTCCTATGATGGGGAAAGAACTTTTTGACAAATTGATTTGTGAGTTGGTCCCAAGTGGTGATTGACTGCGGTCTCAGACTGTAAAACCATGTTTTAGCCCTTTCCTTTAAAGAAAATGTAAACAAACGCAATTTCAAAGAGTCTTCAGACATATAGTCAGGTTGTATAGCGGAACAATTTGTTCAAACTCTCTTACATGATTATAGGGATTCTCAGAATCGAACCCTCGAAATATAGGAAGTATTTGTATCATGCTTGCGTTTAGTTCAAATGGGCCATCAGTCTGGGGTAAGACGATACATGATAACTGACTTATTCTGTTAGAGTACATGTATTCATGGAGACTACGGGGTTTATTCACATACTCGCCCATTGTTTTCAGAAAAATTTGGTTTTGATGGGTTTTGAAAATTTTTGGATTTGTTGGGTTTTGAAAAGAAAATTTGGTTTGAATGTGGGAGAAAATTTTGGTTATTGGGAGCAAATTTGGTTTTAAAATTGGGGAGCAAGCCCACATTGGTGGGAGAATGCACAACCCACTAGCAGTTTGAAAAACAGCCTACAGTTGTGAATTTGGATGAAGTTTGAACAGGCCCAGTTGGTATTTTAACAGGTCCCAAATCATAGCCCAGTAGTCTTCAGGAGGCCCAACAGGTTATTTGGAAAGTGAGGATTCCAACAGGAGTTTTTGAAATTGGAAAACTTGATAGATTTTCAAAGATTTTAAGCCCACTGTTCTCAAAGTTCCAAAGTTGATGTTTTGAGTACAAGGCCCAGTTAATGTTCAAAGTTATAAGCCCACAGTCCAATTAAAATTACAAGCCCAAAAGTCCAAAAACACAAGCCCACTGTTGGGTTTAAAATAATATTACAAGCCCAGAAAAAATATAAACCCAACAGACAATAAAGAAGGCCCAGTTGGGCTTTGCTAATGGGTTCAGGCTTACTTGTTTTTGGAGGGAAGCCCAGTTGGGCTTTTATCCCCTTTTCTTTTGTTGCACAGCCCAGTTGGGCCTTGTTCAATCTTTCAACTCCAACAGCAGCAGGATCACCTCTTCAGTGGCAGTAAGCTAGCTCACAACCCACAGCAGCAACAGGTCATGGTCTTTGGCCCAACAGCAGAAGAGAAGGACCAAGATCAGCTTAAGAGTTAAGAATGGAGATGCACTGCTAAGATGGAGTGAAAACAGTGCAAGAACAAGTTGACAGTGCAAATGACATATGAAGAGTATGTAATGAAGGGGATGCAAGTAGAGCAAAATGCAACAGCAAAAGAAGATGCAAGTAGTGACAGTTATGCAGTGAACAATAGAGCAAGGATAAAGAAGATGCAAGCAGTAACATGAGTGAGATGGAGCAAGTGAGATGAAGGTGAAAGAAACAGCAGGTTATGCAGGAATGATACAAATGTATTTACAAGTTATGCTAAATGAAATGAAATGATTTTTTGTAAACAACAAAGAATATGCTACCAGAATGCAATAGAAGCATGGGATGAATAGATGCAAGAAAATGATGCAGTGAAGACTGCAAGATGATATAATGAAAATAAGATGCAAGAAACAGCAAGACAAGGGAATGTACAGCAAGAACATGACAATAAAGATCAAGATCAAGAGAAAATAGTGAGCAAAGAGTGAACAACATATGCGCCGCCACCGAGTCCCCGGCAGCGGCGCCAAAAACTTGGTAGGACTTGAAAGAAGCCTACGACTATGTCTAACTGCAAGTGCACAGTGTCACAATGTAACACAGGGCAAGCACAGGTCGATCCACAGGGACAAGGTGGGTGTAGATTTGAAACTATGGTTTTAACTATAACTGATTCGAAACAAGAGTAGCACAAAAGGGGGTTTTGTTTTTTCGATACGACGAAGATGATGGTAGTAACAGAGATAACAAAAACGAAAACAAAAGTAATCTAACAAGCAGATAAATATGATGCTAGGGCAGTCGAATCCACCTCTTAACCACACCAATCCAATTCAATCTCAACAATGTTCTAGTCCCTTATAATGGATACCGGTGGTATTCCGCCTATCCATGGCAGTTTCAGGAGGATATTTTAGTGTCACTAAGATGATTCCTAACCCTAGTATTAGTTTCCCTCTCACAAGACAAACTAACCGCAGATCAATCACTTAGATAATTAAACAACCCTGATATGGATATTCTAATCGCAACTAAGGTATTTCTCCAAAGTACTAACTGTCTTTTCAGGGCACAACTAGTCAAAGGATCGAAAAACAATCAATTAAGCATGAGTTGTAGCAAAATCAACATAGTGTTACTCCAACTACAATGGATACATGGCATACACTGTGAGAGCAAAATGCTGAAGGCTCAGATTATATTTATCCAAAACATTATAGCACAACAAGAACAATATCAATACACGAACCAAATGTAGCAATGGATTAATGGTTTCATCTAAACCCTAACTATGAAATTAGAACATCATGGAGATAATGAAATCAAACATGAACTACTGCTTGGTGCACCGGCTAATCCGGGCATACCCACACACACACAATACCCTGTTCTATTTATACCCAAAATTAGGGTTCTTAACAGTTTCCCCCAAAATTCCCAATTTAGGGTTTACATTGAAAATTAAAATTAAAGCTCACCCGTCTCTGCTTTTGTTGTCTCCCCCTCGACCCATGTCTTGTCTTCCGTCTCTGATACTCCTCCTGCTCCAATTGTCTCTTACATCGCCTCTGCTACAAACCCTAGTTATCTCTTTCTTGGTTGTAGCGTCTTTGCGAGAAGCTAAAACTAAGCTAGAGAGAGTCTAGGGTTTAGGGTTAGTCTGTTGTGGTGTCGGGTGAAGGTAGTGATGGTGAAGCTCGAGAAGAAGGGGAAGAATGGTGTTGCAGGTCTGTTGGTCGGGGAAGAAGGAGAAATTTGGGAAGAAGAGGAGAAGTCGATGGTTTTGGGAGAAGATATTTGGTGCTAGGGTGTTGAGCGGGTGTATCAAAATTTGATGATCGGTGATGAAAAGCGTAGTATGAAAAGGTGATGGAGTGATCCAACGGCGCGATGGAATGGATGTGGAGTGACCGTTGGATGCGTGATACAACAATTCTGACGGCTTAGATTGGAGTTAGGTACTATGATGTTTGACAGGAGCTTCAAGATTTGATGCTCGGTGATGAGGCGAACGTTGGATGATGTGATGGATCCAATCTGACGGCCCTCATGGAAATGGGTATGGATATTGGAAATGGATTTGGGTAAGGGTTTTGGGCCTTGGGTATGCCAAGCCCATATATTATTTAAGGAAAATTCTTCCTCTTCAAGCCCACTTCTAGTTGATCCGGCTCTTGCAAACATCATTCTTCGCTGCCTTTCTGCGGGAGTCTTTGCCGTTTCTTTGCTCTTTTCGCTCCGTGAGTTAACCAGGCTTTATTTAGTACCTAAAAATGCAAAATTAATTGAGAAAAGTATTTATTCTTGAAAACAACGAAAACACAGAATATGGGATAAAATTGAGCGTTAGTGCACAAATGATGAGTTAAATGCCAATAAAAAGGTGCAAATATATACAATATTTGGCACTCATCAGAGACGCTTTCAGAATTTCGTCTCCCGTAGAAGAAGTAGTTGTGTTACCAAAGAAGATTGCACCTGGGATTTAAGAGGTACATACAGATTCTCCATGAAAAGAGCTTCATCATATTTGCAGAACCTATTAGTTAAGTCATTCGCATGAAGGAACTTCCCTACTCCTCAAATACATGATCCAAAGATGATAATGGCAAAGGAGTGTGACTGGGGACAGCTTAGCACTGCCCATCTCAAAGATGGTGAATTTAGAGAGATGCAAGCACGCTATCATTATGATTCCAAGATGTCCAAAGACGAGGATATACTCAAGAGAGCAGACGTATTGTCAAAGACCAGTGATGTTCCTGGACGTCTATGAAACGCAATGCATACGTAAATACGGCCTCATGAACCCAGCGTGACAACATTTATCAAGTCGAAGGATCAGTGGATACTCATGGGAAGGGGACTGTCTCCCTCTTTTTCATTCCATGAGGCAACATCAAGAAGCTATCGGTTCCATCATTAGATTCTCCCTCTAATAACGAGACAAGCTCTACCACTATATGAAGACCGCCAAGTTCGTGCCTGTAGCTGTCACGCCTCTTCCTGCCAGTCTCTTCTGATCACAGTTGCATCTAAGAACCGTTGTTCGTTTGTTGATACCAGTGCCCGAGATTCACCATAGCAACAACCACTACGCACAGTGGTAATCAGAACTTCTGCATATTTTATTTTCCCACGGAGGAGAGATGGCGATATATTTATTATGGTAAACCCACCGACCATACAAGATATACCATATAAATCACGTTTGGGGACTGAGGGTCAGCATGAAAATCCTTCGCCGTCAGTCAAGGACTTCTTCAGCACAAGAGAGATGGTCAATCAAGGAACATGTAATTTTCAAGGGAAAATTGAACTGAAGAAGAAGCCGCTTCAATGCTCGCTAGGAGAATCCTCTTCAATGCTCTCTTCAGAAGAGGCCGCTTCAACACTCTCTCCAGGGTCCGCCTCGACGTTCGCTTCAGAAGCTGCTTAAACGCTCTCTCTCCAGGATCCGGTTCGATGTTCGCTCCAGAAGCCGCTTCAACGCTCTCTCCAGAAGCCGCTTCAACACGCCCTCCGGAAGCTACATAAACGTTCTCTTTGGGAGATGCTTCAACATCTTTTCAGAAATTGCATCAGCATCCTTTTAAGGTTATTCCTCATGATAGAGATCGTCCACATCAGAGTCGAGGATTATGACATGAACCAACATCACGCTAAGGGAACGCTTACTTGGACGCCTCTTGAACGTGACATGTTCCAAGGACAGGACAACCCATCTCTCCTGGTAACATCTAACTTTGTCTCATAAGTTTTATCTTTATTTGTCACCATCTCATGCCTACCCCACAATAATGAAACAATTATGTGCTAGGCAGGGGACTTAATATTGATGGTGGATTTTAGTTCAGGGCTAAAATTGCAAAACCAAATTTAATTTGCTGACATCCTGCAAAGGATAAAGCCGTGTGCTGACATCCTGCAAAGGATAAAGCCATTTGATAAGCGGTGAGCGCAGAAAACCTCTCGCTTTATTTATTTGAAGCAATTCAATAAATATACAAAATTCACCAAGAATGGTGCATGTAGCAACAATCCCAAATATTCTGTGAATTTATAACATTATTAATTAATGCATGATTTGCCTAGTATTTCCTGTGCTATTCTCAGCAGAACTCTCATTATTGGTGCGGCATGACGACTGAGTGTTACTCTCAGCAGAGTAACATGAATCTCCAAGTATCAATAGTGAGGTATGCACTAAATACCCGTACAGGCTACACTATTCTCTAACGAAGAGAATCTCGTATCGGCGTGCTTATATTAGCTCGATCGAGCATATTTCATTTCCAAAGGGAAATCTGGACTGTCCGTATCAGTCTCAGAAACGATCACGGCCACGCAAGTTGACCGCATGATTTAACCAGCCTAGACGAACCCTAGCATGAGCAGGCGATCACCGTGATGACCACCAGCGGGCCCGCTTATGCCCTAGCCGGTCGAACACCACGCTATACTCCCAACGCCCGCCGAACGCCAGCCCTAAAATAGGGTGGCCATGTTGTTTTAGGAAAGGCCCGAACGAGCGAGACTGATCAGATCAGTCTTAAAAATGTCATAACCGTCCAACTTCGCCAGCCTGGTTGGACGGCTTAGATCGTCCCGCGAATGATCAGGGAACTGCTAACGCACATGTTGGCGAACCCACTCCTCACCTACCCGATCGGTTTTCTCACGGCAAAGCCATTGAGCAATGAACGTTTGCTCGAAACATGGCTGGCGTGATGCTTTAAAGGGTCGCGGAAATTCCACTAGCGTCTTAAAACGATCACAACCATCCAACTTAGCCAACATATTTGGATGGCTTAGATCGCGCCTAGGACCACCAGGAAGGTGCACACATGTTCACCGTCAGCCCAATGTTGGCCCCACACGATCGGTCTCTCCAAAGGAGAAGCATAGCTCGCCAAAACCGTTTGGCCAAAGTCACGCGTGCGTGACTATTTAAAAACCCTAATTAGGGTTTCCAGAAATGCATATCTGTCGTAGTTCGATCGCGTCCATCCATCTTCGCCAGCCTAAACGGAGGATGTAGATATAGACTCAAGAGGTTCCAAGGATGTTGACGTGATCACCGCGGGCCCACCTGTGTGTGTGACCGACCGTCCTAGGCGAACTATGGCCAAGCGCCTCGAAACATACGCCCGAAGGTGGCCTGCCACGCGGCCTTCAATCCTTTGCCGCAATGGATTTCTGTCGCGAATCGATCACGACCACTCATCTTTGCCGGTCAAATTGAGCGGCCTAGATCGAATCTTTGTGAAACCGAGAGGCGTAGACATGCTCTCTGGCAGGCCGTCTACATGCATGCCCGGCCGGTCCCACCAAAATTAACTCCCATGCTTGAGTTCGATCAAGACAAAGAGGTATGCTTGCGCACCTCTTAAAACCTTAAAATTCCATCAACGGTCGCAAAAATATGCCATAAACCATCTCGTCCGTCCAACTTTGCCAGCTTGGTCGGAAAACCTAGGTTAAAAGTTAGGCGACTAATGAAGCACCTCGATGATCACCGTCTGTCACTCTTCCACAAGGAGTGATCGACCAGGGGATGGCTCGCCCATGCGGCCTCCAAACGATCACTCGAAGATGGTTGGACGTGATGCTATTTTAAGACGCTTAATCTGCAACTTATTCGGTTAAGCTTTAAAACAGCGATGCTTCATACATATTGATCGTTTTCGATGCATTACATGCATCGAGCATACACGATATTTCATGAATATCAATTTCTTAAATAACTTAGCACCGTATGTTATTTCCTGCAGTGGGTCCCATGATCCACTCATTCGAGATATCAAGCATGTCACAAACCGGGGGATACTTACTGGGGTATTGGTCTGGTGTTTTACATCGTGCAGCGTGTAACGCGCCATTAGGAGAACGTGTCAGGAAAATATGGACGGTTAACAATGATGAGGGAAGTGGGCAAAGGTGTGATCATGTTACAATCACCACTCATACACGACTCCGCAACTCCATCACTTCACCTCCTTCACTTCCTACGAGAGATGAGGGTTGCGCTCCATGACTTGTATAAATAGGTCCTTCACCTATTTTCAACACAGACAGAAAATCCAAGTGTTGTCATAGTATTCAGAAAACACCCAGAACTGATAGCTTTCATTGTGCAAGCCAGTTCATCATTCTGAAACAAGTCATAAACAGCCAACACCTTCACAATCTCAACACCTTCTTCGCTTCCCTCCCTAAGATCAACCCCATCTCCTTCACTTTGTGACCGAAGCAAGTCTGGAACGACCATTTCTTGGTTTAGGCCAGAATTGTATTGATTGATCTTTCGAATCAAAAGCGCTCTCGTGCAGTGTATTTGTTTAGGGTTTAGATTCGTTTCTCATCCACACACTCAAATTTACCAAAACCAGTAGAAACAGTTTTCACCCATAAACAGTAAGCAACAATCTGCCATGGATTAGTAGGTGCAAAGTCCTACCCAAAATCAGAAAGCAAAGAATAAAGGGGACACGGAGAAGGATCAACAATGAGAGGAAGCGTGGCCATTCCATAGGCCAGACGGTGCCACTTGTCCACGCCCCATGCTACCAACCGGCCCTTACTCCTTTGTCGACCAATCAAGTCACTTTAAACCTGCCACACTCCCATGAGTTGTGGTTGATCCCATACTTGCCGTCCCCATTTACCATCGACCAATCAGGTCGCTCTAAGGCTGCCACACTCACACCAGAAGTATAGCCACGCCCATGCTTGGCCGGCCCTCTTTTCTGACCAATCAGGTTGCTCTAAACTTGCCACAATATTAAAAAGGGGAAACTGCGCCAGATGGTCACGAAGCCAATTGGCTTTCCAAAAACCGCGCCAACATGCCAAACGTGCCATGTTGCGCCAATGAGATGAGAAGCATGCTAACATGCCACTTTGTGGCAACATGCCAAAAACATGCCATAAATAGCGCCCTGCGTGCTAACCTACCTCCTATTCGTGGCCAACGCCATGATAAGCTTAAATTAGGGTTTTCTAATCAGAAGCACGACTCTACATTAACCAAAACCCTAATTTCCAGTCGTGGCACAAACTATGCCACTTAGACCCCACAACATGCCACAAGCCGTGTGGGACCCAGGAAGCCCTAGGAATGGCGCCATATCATAGCGACCCACGGAAATCCTTACTCTTGTGGACGTTTCCACACCATGGCCTTGCTATAGTTCCTTTGGCACATCTATGGCACCATTTGCACAAAAAGTGTCGCCACGCCGCGTCCACATGCCACACACACTAATTAAGATTTCGCCATGCCAAACTCTAATTTAGGCAAAGTTGTTACGCCAACCAAGCCAAGTAACGTTCCCAGAGCATTGGGATTGATGTGGAAACAAGGCCAATGTTGTCACGCCACATTTCGGGTCTAACACCAATGTGCCAAAATCTAGCGTCCATGGCTACGCCAGGTGCTACTTGCATCATCGTGCCACTGGCATGCGCCAGCTATGTCAGCCACGCCACCGTGCCGGAGCGCACGTGCTAATTAAGGTTTCGATACGCCAAATCCTAGTTTAGCTAAAGTCGCCATCCAACTAGGTTTAGTGATTCTCCTAAGACCTTAAGTTTAACTTAGTAACAGGGACAATGTTGCTAGAGCCTTATTTGGGTCTAACACCAATATGCCAAAACAGCTGTCACGGCTATGCCACTGGCATGCCGCTATTCCATGGCTACGCCAGACTCCACTATGTCAATGGCGCCACTTTGCTATACAACAAGATATGGACATAATCAATGGCCATTCTTTCTCATGAGATACAATCTCAGCCATCCAAATTCGCCACCAAACTGACAGACTTGTGGCAATTTTTAAGCGACCAACCGCTTAAATCTCGTGGCCATGGCTACGCCAGGCTCCAGTTATACCACCGTGTCACTGGCATGCACGAGCTATACCAGTCATGCCACAGTGCCACTGGCATACACCAAAAACGCCACTGTGCCATTACCAGGCACCAACAGAAGGTAGCCATTATCAACGACTACCCTTCCTCATGAGATGCAATCTCAGCCATCCAAGTTCGCCACCGAACTGACGGACTTGTGGCAAGTTTTAGGCGACCAGCCAAGACGTGCCTAATAGCATCACATGATATTTTCCTGCGGCAAAACTCTCAACTTTGACTTGACGCACATAGCAGCTACATGTTTTCCACGAAAACACTCGAGACATCAAACATGTCACAAACTGGGGGATACTCATCAGGGTATTGGTCTGGCGGTTTACAGCGTGCGACGTGCAATACGCCCGTTATAAGAAAGTGTCATGAAGCGGGACAATTAGTGGAGGCAAGAAGTAATGGGTGTAAACGGATCCACTTCCTTCATCATGGAAGCATGGGTTTCTGACGGTTATACGTTACTCCACTCTTCCATCACCCAATCGATGCCACTTCCTACGAGACCAGGGTACGTTTAAATGTGACTTGTATAAATAGGCTTCACCTATTTCCACCAAACAACAAGTTTTTGGTCAGTAACAACATAGTATCCCGAAATCCCCAAGAACTGATAGCTTTTCACTATGCAAGCCAGTTCCACTTTCTGATACAAGTTATAAACACAAGCCACATCTTCAGAATTAACCATTCTGGTCTCAACACTCCCTTCGCTTCCGTCCCTAAGACCAACCCTTCTCTTTCACTTTGTGGCCGAAGCAAGCATGGAACGGCCATTTCTTGGTTTAGGCCAGGATTGTACAGATTGATCTCTCGAATCAAAAGTACTCCCATGCAGTGCATTGTTTAGGGTCTAGATTCGTTTCTCATCCACACACCCAAAATTACCAAAATCAGCAGAAACAGTTTTCACCCGCAAACAACCCTGAAGCTTGAATTCTGAAGGGTTTTTTTCGCATGTGAGAGGTTACACATGTGACTTAACTGGGTTTTTGACAGAATGAGGTATTTTTCCAAAATTTTAAATATTGGGGCAGGTTTCCAACACTGCACCCCGTATTCAGGCATTTTCCCAATTTTCCGTAAATAGATCTTAATAATAAAGATTCAAATGGTTTATAGTAGGTGTCCTTCGATGGAAACTCAGTGTCAAAAGCACATTCTATGTAAAGTCTTGTTACATGTACCTAACTTTATATAGGCATGATAAGTCTTACCACGGTTTGTCGTATCGGCAGATACATGTCCGTATCTTCCTGTCGTACATGTTGACACTAATATGATATCCTTATATTATTCGTATTTATAGGAATACGATATGTATCTTACGATACATAGTATATGTCTGTCGAATTGATATATATTTATCGATTCGTACGGATACCATCCAGTACTCGCGCTACAGAATATATAAGGCATATAAATGTAATGGCATGTTCAGACTTCTATACCAATTTGAAAAAAAAATAAGTTTGATTGTTATTGTTGAAAACTCCGGTGAATTAGAAATAGTAGATTTTTTTTTCCACTTTTATTTATCGTTGGAATCTTGCAACAATGAACAACATGTTAAATGTATCAAAATTAATATATGAAAAACTGGATCAAAACAACTCTACAACAACACTTTGACGAGGGTAGAAAGTTGTCCTTAACACATTAGTTCGGGGGTATACTCAAGAAGAGCAATGCTAAACCCCAATGTGCGAAGATGTGTCCAGCATAAGACTGCCCGATATAACTTGACTTAGCACAACGCAAGTTACCAACTCTTGAACTTAGCAACAACGACTAGAAGTCAATACACCGCGCAAAAACAAAGCAAAAAGATGATAAAAATAAAACTAGAAAGGAGTCGCTTCTCTATATATTTTTCAACTATGAAAACATTTAGCAATTATAGAAGAAAATAAACCTCTAGGGTTTCATATTTCTTGTAAATCAAGTCTTTGTTTCTTATAATACAATTAAATGCGGAAAAGGGAATTTTCCCAAAAATAAATACCAAAATAATTTTTTTCTTGTAAAATGAACCTCTAGGATTTCATATTTTTTGTAAATATTTGTTTCTTGTAAAACAATTATACACGGAAAAGGAATTCTCCCAAAAAAAAATCAAACGAAAATAACTGAACGCTTAAGAAAATATTTTTGGAAATAAATTTCTAAAAAAAACTTGCAAAAATAATTTCGAGCAGACATAAGGCTTGGTGTATGGTATGCGTATATATCATGGGTTAGGTCATGTATCGTTTCCTGTTTCTTAGAATGCTCCGGAGAATCAGCTTCATTCTCATAAGAAGCGACCCACTTCCTCATTAAGATAGGTGAATTTTATCCAGGGTGTTTACAACTACACCCACTTCAATATTAAATTGAAATTATAGAACTCATTAAGACTTATTTAAAAGTCATCCTCCACATGCAGTCACACTATCGCCTCTACACCATGCATATGGAAGGGACATAGAATGAAATTCTCCGGTAGTGTATACCTCTACCCTCCACGAATTAGTTCTCTCAACTACAGTACCTTTACAACAAAAAAGCACATAATTCACAGCTGGATTGAACCACTGAAATTCCATAATAGACTTGAACTTGATGTCTATCTGGCCTAGATTGAAGAAATGAAGCACACCACAGTCATAGTTTTGTCCCCATCTTGTACTTGTCATTCTGTATCCTCCATAGTATACCAGATTCATGATTCTTATTTTGAAACCTTCCAAATTTGGTTGAACATTCTCATGAATCATTTTATTCTTTGAAAACCATAGTTTCCTCATTGTAGCACGTGCTGTTGTGAGCCAGATTTCTTTAACAATAGGACTTTTTTGTTTTGCAAATTTCAGAATATCAGTAAAGGAAGTGCGTGGAAGGAAATTAAAAATGTTTACTAACCAGTGTCATATACTTTTGATGAATTTGCAGGACCAAAGAAGATGATTCATACTATCTTGATCCTGCCTGCAAATACAACACATAGAGGCTAATGAATATCCTTTTACTTAGCATCTTTCCATCATCCATATACACTCCATGCTGAACTTTCCAGACATTACTGGCAATCCCTGGATGCAGAAATGATTTCCATATTTGAGAAGGCCATTGTATTATTGTTCTTTTTTTTCTGATTTTTTCAAAAACAACAGATGTAGAGAATACACCCTTTTATGTTTCCACACCATATAAGCAAATCATTCCCTCCACTGACTTGTGGCAAAGAAGAAGGAATAAGATTTTGTAACTGACTTGGTATTTTCCATTCACCATTTATCAACAAGTCTTTTACCTCCAAATGCATGTTGTCTTGTACAATATCAGTGTAACCAATTATATCAATTAAAGGGCATTCATCCACCCATGTATCAAACCAAAATGATATGTTTTCTCCATTACTTGTACTCCATCTTAAGCTTTATCTTAGTTCTTGCCAAGCCCATTTTAAACCTGGCCATACTAAGGATAATTTCCGTTAATTAATCCACTGACCATTTTTATCCTTATATTTAGCTACAAAGAACTTTAACCAATCTTGCTTTGAGTTTAATAATTTCCACATCATTTTCATTAATAATGCTTTGTTTATCACTCCCGATCTCCTAATTCCCAATCCACCTTCATTATAACGGTACATACTTTGCTCCATTTCAAATTTCATATTTTCTCTCTTCACTATCTCCAGTCCACAAAAAATTTCTGATAATTTTTTCACAAACTTTGATTACTGAGCTTGGCCATTTGTACACTATCATATTATAAACTGGAATGCTGCAAAGAACAAATTTTATAAGAACAAACCTATCATGAAATGGGAGCATCTTACCCTTCCATGATGCTAACTGACTTTGCATCATCTCCACCATTGGCTACACAGTAGAACTATTAACTCTTCCAGGCTTCAAGATGACACTTAAATACTTGTCAGGGAAAGATGTAAGTTCCATTTGCATAAAATTTGCAATCTGAGGTTTTCTTAATGGATTACAACCATCCACAAAACACATACTTTTATGTTTATTTATTAATTGACCATAGCTGTCTTGATAAAATTTGATAAGTGTAAGAAGAGATTTCAAACTTCTTTTTGATCCGTTACTGAAGATAAAAACATAATTTGCAAAAAAGAGGTGAGTTGGATAAATTCCTTTCCTAATTACCATTGGCTGAAGTTTTCCTATTTCCACCAGATTGGTTAATCCTCTACTCAAAACCTCTTCCATGAGCACAAATAGTATAGGAGATAATGGATCTCCTTGCTTCAATCCTCTCTCCATCGAAATAAATCTATGTGGGCGCTCCATTTACCATACAAATAGTGTTCTTAGCCATTCACACCAAGAATCAGAGAAAACATACTTTTGAAGTACTTGAAACAAAAAATTCCAACTTCCTAAATCATAAGCCTGTGAAATATCTACTTTTAGGCCTACATTCCTTCCTCTTCTTGCATGCTTCATTTCATTCACTAGTTCAGATGCCATTACAACCAGGTCATGTATACTTCTACCGTTAATGTAAGCAGCTTGCTGAGAAGAAATTAAATTACCCATAAAACTACTCAGTCTAGTGGAAATTATTTTTGTGAATACTTTAAAGATAAAATTACTTAAGCCAATTGGCCTAAACTGACTTGGCTTTTTTGCATCTTGAGTCTTAGGTAGAAATACTAGAAACTTTGAGTTTAGACCTTTTGGAATGTATTTCCTCCTCCAACAATACTGAACAGCATTAACAAAGTCATCTTTTATAATTTTTCAGCATGATTTATAGAAATACCTGAAAAGCTATCTGGACCTGGAGCACTTTCTGCATCCATCTCAAAAACATCTTTTTTAATTTCATCCGACTCTGGAATAGATTCTAGCATTAACTGATCTTCTTCTGTAATAAGTTTAGGTATCACTTCCAACAAGGAATCATTTATAGTAACTTCTTGAAATTGAAACCTTTTTTTGAAAGTAATCAACCAAGGTATCTGCTATTTGTGTTTGATCAGTTACCATATTACCATTTACATCTTCTAATTTCACAAATCAAATTCCTTGTTTGCCTAACCAAGGTATGTTGTTTGTATGAAGCATTTACATCTGCTTCATCATAAGACTATATTGAACTTCCCTTGAGTTGAGTTTATTTTGAGCAAACACCAATTTAGTCAAAGCATTCTCATCATGTGGATTTTTGTCTGATGCTAAAATTTTTTCCTTCACCAATTCTTCAGCTTCTTTAATCTTTACTTGGGCATTTCCAAAAACTTTCCAATTCTATTGTTTCAAAAGAATGTTTAATCTTTTAAGCTTTTACATGAAAATAAATGTTGGATCCCCATTTAGTGGTGTAGCCCAACTTTCCTTAACCACCTTAATAAAACCAGGATGTTCTAACCACATTTTTTGAAACATGAGCAGAGTATTACTAGGCTTAAGAATATTGACACAACCTCCCATTAAAGGAGAGTGATCTGAGACTACTCTAACTACCACTTTGTATCCCCAGTCACTGTATAAATTTAACCACTCCATATTGAAAACAACTCTATCCAGATTACACAAAATCCTTTTACTCCCATGCTGGCAATTCGACCAAGAAAAATCCAATCCTATTTTAGGTGCCTGTAATAAATCACAATTGTTTAAACATTTACTGAAGTCTTGAAAAGATCTTCTTGAAGGAGAGTTGCCACCTACGTTTTCTTCCATTGTAAGAATTGCATCAAAGTCACCCAAGACAACCCAAGGTTTTTTAAGCTCACAAATCATTGCATTTCTGACCATAAAAATCTTCTGCACCATATTCACATAGCATGAACTCCTGATACTAAAACATCACCAACTGCCACTGCAATCATTTGACTTATAATGGTAATAATTGAAGGAGTTGATATAAACCTACTCTAAAATAGCCATATATTACTTTTATGACTAGCTGAAGCATTATGAATCACCATATTTTGCATACCTGGAAGATTTAATCTACTACAACATGAAGAATAACATTTTATTTTTGGTTCTCCAAACCACAATAAAGCTGGATTAAATTGACTAACTAAAGTTTGTAACTTCTGTTGGGCCCTAGCTCTCCTAAGACCCCTTATATTCCAAAAAAAAAATCACATTGTTTAGGTTGGAGATTTTTTGGACCTCCTTTCCCAACATTTTTTTCTAAAATTGTATTTACCTGCTACTTGAGGCTTTACTACTGAAGTATTATTAGCCGTTTAAAGATATTTACCTGCCTTTGTTCCTGTTTTCTTTCCTTCAGAAGTTTTAACTACTGAAAACCAAGTAGTGAATGATACTGGTTCTGTAGTGACTTTACCTGATTTTGCATCCACAAATTTAACTACACTCTTCTCCAACTCTGTTAATTCAGATATTTGAATTAGTTTTTGAGGTTCTATCTCAGCTATAATTTCTTTATCAACAGTAATGACATCATCCTCATTCTGCTCAGTTTGATTTAGAGCACCAAATCTTTCACCATCCATTTTGACTAGTACAGGATTGTTAGCACGATGAATAATATTAGGAGTTACTATACTTGAAATTATGGAATCCTCGACCAACTGATTATCGATAATAGTTGAACTAGATGTATTCATCTGCACCATTTCTTCGTTATTATGATTTTCTTCAACTTCAGACCTGTCACAAATATCAAAAGGAATATGAGGAATGACAGTTTTAGGAGTATGTTGTTGAATAGTAATTGAACTTGTTTTGATACTGTTGTTATTCTGAACTCTTCCTACTGGATGAACCTTGTTTTTTTAAACTCTGCATTCAGTGATAAAATGTTCTACTATCTTGCAAGTTGAATAAAATTTTGGACAAACAGGAATCGAAATGCTCTGAAATAAACCACCATATGTAGTGCATATCCAAATTTTATTTGGAATAGTCTAGGCAAAATATACTTCAACAATAATATTAGGATAATATCCAACCTCACACTTGGCTGTTGCTTCATCTAATTTAATAGGATTTCCAAATTCTCTGCAGATTGCAAACAAAATCTTTTCACTCCAAAATTCAAGACCTAGCCCTGGAAATCTAATTCCTAACTTGTAAAACTTGATTCATGACTTCCCATTTACCTTCCTTGATATGTTGACCGTCAATCTCATTATCTAACTTAATTGTAAAGAAACCCCTTCCTAATGGAATTAGTTTACAATCTCCGACTAATTTCTATTGTTGACGAAGAATGATAACAACATCAACAAACTTAAATTCAATCTTAAATCTTCCAATAAGAGAAAACTTCCAAGAACTTAAACTCTCTTCAAATAAATCATCAGGCAATTCAATAGATGGAATTATCTACGAATTTGTTTCTTTACTAAAACCTAACTTATCTGACATTTTTTCTTCTAAACCGGTGGTTTTAGGACAAGAATCCATGAACCACCTGAATTAAAGAGTACTAATCATGAGAAAACTTGATTTAAAAAGAAATGTTGGGTAGATTTTCTCCTGAAATTAATGGATCTGAACACGAAAAACGAAAACTCATGTTTGAAAATTTTATCGAGTCAGTCGCCCGAGTTGCAGAGCTTAACTCACCCGAGTTTTCCGTAATCAATTTAGTGGTGTCATACCTGCTTAATATACCCACATCATAAACAAGTTTTGGTCTCGTATAATTCATCAAATACATCAGATTTCATATGACTCTTGAGTATTCAAGTTGGTTAACTCCATTATCCTTATTCTTCTTGAGATTACAAGAAGAATCATACAGAGCAAAAGAAGGTTTACAGTTAAATTGATCATATTTCTTAAGTATAGATTCAACATAATGAGATTGACTCAAACTATAGCCATTAGAGGTTCTTTTAATCTTCATCCCTAATATTACATCAGAGTGGCCTAAGTCTTTCATGTCAAAGTTCTCATTTAGAAACTTCTTAGTGGAACTAATAACATCCATGTTTGTACCTAGTATAAGCATATCATCAACATACAAGCATCCAATCACACATGCATTTTTGACAAGCTTATTATAAACACACTTTAATTCTAAGACCACTAGAAATCATCACATGATCGAATTTTTTATGCCACTGTTTAGGTGCTTGTTTCAATCCATACAAATATTTAATCAATTTACAAACTTTTTTTCACAACCTTTAACTACAAAACCCTCGGGTTGTTCCATATAAATTTCATCATCTAATTCACCATTAAGAAGCGATGTATTTACATCCATTTGATGTATCTCTAGGTTATGGACAAAAGTTATAGCAATTAACATCCTAATGTAAGTAATTCTAGTCACTGGTGAATAGGTTTCAAAGAAATCCATACCTTCTTTCTGTTTGTAGCCTTTAGCTACCAACCTAGCCTTGTATGTTTCAACAGTTCCATCTATCTTACGTTTTCTCTTGAAGATCCACTCACAACCTATGGTGTAAGACCCTGGAGGTAAATCTACAAGCTCAAAAGTATCGTTCCTTTGGATGGAATCCATTTCACTAATGGAAGCTTCTTTCCACCATGGACCTTCAGAAGAAGTCATGGCTTCTCTGAAAGTCTGTGGATCAGACTCGACTAGGTATGTAATGCAACCGGATAGGTTTTCTCAGTTCCAACCCTTTTATCTCTTCTAGGTTCTTTTCTGGTGCATCTTCCTCTAAAGATAATGACTGACTAGTTGACGGAAAATCCATGGGATCATCCAAATATCTCTTTCGAGAATCACGTTTCATAGGAAAAAACATTCTAAAAAAACTCAGCATCCCTAGACTCCATAATAGTATTCAACCGTGTGTCAGAAATTAAAAAGACGAGGGTACCCAAATACACCACAATCTTTTATTTATCAACCTATAAGTCCTCTTCCCAACGTGATCGCCTATGGATAGAATCGAGACAATACGGAAATTCGGTTCACACTTCGTGTGAATGTCTATGGATACGATATCGAGACAATACAACAACAAGATCACTTGTGTGATTGACTATGGATACAAGATCGAGATGATACAAAAACAAAGTGTGTACTTGATAATAGGTTCGGTAATAACCGAAACTCTATAGGATCACTATTAAGTATTATGGAGTTAACGTACTTGTGTATTTTACTTAATTATAGTAACAACTATACTGTGTAAAAAAAAAGTAAAAAACACAGCAAGATTTTGTTAACGAGGAAACCGAAAATGCAGAAAAATCTCGGGATCTAGTCCGATTTTGAATACTCTCAGAATTAAGTCGCAATACAAAATCTAATACCAACTTTGTATAGTTGAGACCAAGCAGACTACCCCTAGCTACTTAGTTTCCTCAATATCCTTGCGTCGTCGACTTCTAGAGTCACGCACGTGAATAGCAAGTCCTTTGGATCGTATTCCAAACAACAAAGGAAGAATCTGTTTCGTAACCGCTCTAATCAATCTTGCTGCAAGATAATGATGAGTTGTTGACAAAGGCTCTTATGTTTAATATAATAAACTCCTTTGTCTGGTTAGATCAATCTAAACAATAACTACCGAAACAGTTAAATCTAGATTCACACTCAATCAATATAGATCTCAAAGAAAAATATAGAGAATGGAGATCTCACGCAACTAGATGTATCAAAGATAAACCGATTCTAGTTGGATCCCAACCGATCAAGGTTTGTGCACTAAATTTGATTCTTAACCACTTGTAATGAGTTTACCATTAACAAAATTTGATTCAATAAATACAATTGTAATATTGTAATAGGAAATTAATCAACTATCAGTATGGTCCTTACCATTGCGAAACAAATTAACTAGATACAAATAAGAATTTATGATGCAAATCACTTCATGTGTACTCTTTAACTTAAAGTTAAAAACCCGTAATAACAAAAGCCAAATCAGCTGGATACTTATATCAGTAAGGTAATCAATTTAAACTAGCAAAGCAAAGTGGCAAATTAACATAAACACTGAAAGGAAACACTCAAACAAAAACTCTGGTTAGATGCAGTTATAGTTGTAATACTTATGAACAATGAACGCAGAACTAAGCTAACCCGAATATTGTATGGAAATGCAAAAGCTACGCTTAAACTTTGACGAATATTTTCTCATAGCATTCGCCTGTTTCGCTTTGGAGTTTGAGTTCCACTCTGGGGTTCCTGTTTTTGTTTAAGGTTGGGCACTCAAAATACAAGCACCTTGTAACTTAGAAAATTATTCGCCTTATGCTGAAGCACAAGATGACGGGCTTCAGAGCCGGGGCTGACTACACTGGCATTTCTTCACGCCATCAAACGTGTCTTTGGCTCAGTAGTCTTTTATCAAGCTTAAGCAGTATATAAAAGTTAGTGCATATTGATATGGCAATTTTATGAGGCATAATTGAATGGAACATTCTGTTTCCTCTTCCATCCTAATCTTTCGGGACACTTTAGGTTTACTTCTTTTGTTAGGTCTCGACTTCTTCTTTTATTAGGTCTCGATTTCTCTGTTCCGATCTTCCTGGTAATTCATATAGGAGCTATTGTTGTTTCATCCCTATTCGTGATTTTTTTTTTACTTCCAAACGATTCTAGCTATATTAAGTATCTGTTTGAGTTGTTTCTCATCAAATTTTGAGCATCAAATTATTTTTAAAAATAAAAGAAATAAGTAAAAACTTCAGTGGACATCGTGCTAGTATAATCATCACTGCAATCATTCTCATTATTCTTATCATCCGAGAAGGGTTGCCTCCGGGTACTTATATGAATATATCTAACATCACTTTTTAACAAAACAATTTTGTTACTTTGGAAGAAATATCTAAAGTTAAATTAAAAGTAGCATTACATGATGAAAGTTGCATAGAAAATACATATGTCATACGGAAAAAAGCCTATTTTGGTGCAGAATGGAATTCTCACGAGTGGCTTTTGAGAATTTTGAGAGGTATGCATTACAAAAAAGAATGAAAGAAAAAGCCGTGATTAGTCAATGGATTATCAAAAATGATTATTTGTAATTAAGTATTTTTCTTTAGTCTACATTGCTAATCATTTTGATGATAAGTTGGATATGATTAGTGCACAATTCTAATTAAGTAAGTGCTTAGCAATGAAGCTTTAAAAAATTCTTGGCAATGATACAAATGATTCAAATGCAATTTTTTGCAAAACAAAAAATTAAAAAAAAAATGTAAGGAAAAAAGATTCTCACATGTCATGGCGTGCGTCTCTGCCCTATAGTCTTCAAGACAAAGAAAAAGTGGAGATTGGTATCAAAGCGTGCATGAAAACTAAAGAAGAAAAACTCGCAGTACTATTGCATGATTAACTGACCAGGGACAACCCATAGATTATTGTATTAGCTTAAAGATGCGGTTGTTGAATTCCTTTTCCAAAATCAAACAAAAAGAGTTGTTGAATTGTCTTTGTTCCTCCATATATTCCTTTCCGATTTGTTCATGGTGTATATCGGTAGAGTGGTTGGTGCAGTGTAGGTTAGCAATTACTAATGCTGGTGCCCACATACGCTTACCTGGTCCAGACGGTATGTGCAAATTATGAGACGTCGGATAGTTCAATTAAGGACCACCGCACCAGTATGATTATGAAATTTTATAAGTTGTAATAATTCCTTTTCTTTACCGATTAACCAGAGTTTGTTTGACTATGAACTCTCTCTTTATTGGTAGTGGAATATCTTGGAATGGTACAAGCCCACGCCTGATTGAGATTTAATCATTGTTCACGCATGGATTGCGCAACGCAATCTACTTTTGATTACTAGCCTACGCTGCCTTTTTACTTTCCAATATATTCACCGAAGAAATATGAACTTTTCCTAGAGTATTCAGAAGTTGGAACTTGGACCACTCCACTATGTACATGAGACAGACATCAGAAAATTAGCTGGCTAGTTGACACTGCATAGTGGCAAAAACTCTGTATCAACCCGGAAATTCCCTGGTAATACTATACAACAAAAATGGTTCTTTGCCACGGAACAAGGGATAAAGGCGCCCCACAATTGATAGAATAAGACGGGCTACTTCACGTGGGGTGGTAAATAGAGACACGGTGCTCACATCAGACGGGGCAAGCCAAGGGCCAGCGAGAGTGACAAAGGACTAAAGGTTTGGTTCTGGTCGATTTATACTTGGACACACAAGGACACCGACCATGACTCATATCCATATGTGTGATCCATATATGTCATCCAATGACTCCAATACATTTATGAATCAAAACAATAACCGAGCTAACAAACAAAACATATTACACGTAATATACATGCATTGATTAAAGCTCGAACAAACATTCATGTAAAAAAATCATTGTGTTCCCTCCTTATCAATATCTTTGGTTAGTTTGGTAGGGTGCTAATCTGCCTTTGCAGTCTTCTCTTGTTCGGCCTTTACAATTATTCTCGACCGATACTGTTATTACAGTCTGTAAACACTGTGTACTACAGCCCACATCCATTTTGTGTGCTTTCTACGCATGAAATTTTCGTGTGGCTAATTTGTGGTTAGTATTTTTTGTGTCGAATTCTATATCGTAGAACCATAATTTAGGGTGTGTTATAAACGTTTAATTATGTTAAGAATATTTAGGGGACATCCCATTTATTAATGGGATGTCGTTATGTCTAGCCCTATAAATAGAGGTTTTAATGTCTATCTGTTGTACACATGAATAAGATTTTTCTCTCTTCTTCCTCTGTATTTTGTGTCTCTTGTTCTCTGTCTGCTATATCACAAGACGTTATCAGCACGCTCCTAACTGGGCAATCGCATCGATCGGAACAAAAAAAAACGAAAACCAAAAGTCAAATAAGAGTTCAGGGAAGGATTTGTTTTATTTTCTTTTCTTATCAACTGTTCATATTTACACGGTGAACTAACTTTGATTATTCTTTTGATTTTTGTATTTCACGTGCGCGTCACCTAATTGGTCAATTGGGCTTTGGAGTTACAAAGCTATTCCAAGACGATTTTTACATGAATAGAGATCATAATCAGGGAACCATCTCATGGTGTATCAAGCTTGTAACGACACCAAGCTTTTAAGGGGTTTCCCCTTGTTATACGGTAAAGTTCCGATATCCTATATATTTTTGTTATTATTTTATTTAACATGTTATGTTATAATTATTTACCGTATTGATTTTTATCATCATATCTTTGTATATTTATATGCAATGGGTAATTGACTTTAAGGTCGTTTTTCCCTTCTTCTCTAATTTTTTTTAATAGAGAAAGAAAAAAAGATGTGAAATCCATTGAAGATGGTTTGCAGTTTCTATTACTTTAGTGAAACTGTAGTAATCACCAAAAATTGGTGTCATCGCAATTTAGCTACCTTTATGGTACTTAATCACATGCATGGTTGAAAAACCTACGGCCAATTAAATTTGGTATCCTTGTCCTCTATACAAGGATCATGTGATTTATCTATATGGTTTCTATTTTTTTTACAAGAAACCATTCGTTAACCACAAAGTGGATTTTTTCATATGCGATGACTAAAACGATTTTCTTTCTCCCTATCGTGAAACAAATTTGGCATATCGTTTACACCATTTGGTATTGGTTTGCTATCTGGATTCTGCGAGTAAAATTGGCATTCCCAAATTAGTTGTTCTCTTAGCCAATTGATCGGGCAAATTTAATTTTTCTTCCTCATAATAATCTCTGAAATTTTGGATCGTTCCACTTGTAGTTGGAATACGGTTAGACACTCAAGGTTAATGGGTGCGCAACCGGCTTGTTAGCCCAAATCATTAATTAGTCCTTGTAGTGACTATATTGATCTCAATATTAATTTCTTTGAATGAAATAAAGTGTCTATAATTTCATTCTTAGATGAGGTCATTGGAGATTTATGTTTTTATTTCTCTAACCAACGAATCCATGGTTGATTTTAAATTTGTAAGTCAAGTAGACTACAATTTTATTTATTAATTTGGACATTTTTTTTATGGCTTTTGAAGTCAGTATCTGTAGTCCAATTAGTGGTGTTAAAATCCAGATGTTATTACGAGTATATGTCCTCGATTTAATCGGATAATACTCTGCGAACTTGTTTTCGTATATGAGATTTTTATATTTCCGCCATAATCAGGGGGAGACTATACATTACCAGACGTTTCTCTCCCATTTTGATCAAATTGAAAAAGGCTGCCATTAAATAGGCGTGAAAAGATCTCATTTAGCTTTCCAATAAGCTTATGCCGTTTGAAAAGAAAAATTCAATCACATCTAGCAAGCATGTAGCATTTTTATATAAGCTACAAATACGCTCCAACAGAGTCTATGATAATATGATTCACATTCTCAAAATTCATATCTCCTCATTTGAATAATAGGAGATTATATCACCCGTGAGCACTGGTACCAGTAAATTTTGGATTTTTTCAAAGTATGCATACATTTGGGAATTATGTGGGATGTAGTAAGCTATAAACTGTCGAATATTCGTTTGTATTAGCTTTTGAAATAATAAACGATGGTGGTTGTGAACCCCGACCTCTGCAGAGAAATATCGACATATGTGATTGGTTGGCATGTAATCCATATTAGATTGGATTATTATAATTTCTCTATTAACGCAATTTTGGATCCAAGACTTAACACCTTAAAATTGCCAAGCCTATTACTTACAGGTTGGTGTAGTCGTAATGCATTATACGAGAAATACGTTCGTTATGAAAACGATTTGAGGGTTTTCTTTTTTATCAGACCCTAGGATTGGTTCAACAATTGTTCTTCTTATAAGACACATTTAACGTGGTAGTCCTTGAAGGACTCCTATGTGGTCGAAGAACATATTCAAATTTGTAATCCTTGTTGAATTCAAATTATATCCTGGTAGCCACTTGACTTGATTATGTCAAGTTAACAATCGTTCACGTGTTTTTAGAAATTTGGTACAAAATCAAAAATCCGGATTAATTAGTTGATGCTATCAACTTTATGGGTCTCTTGAGGAGTCCTTAAAAACACAAAAATCCACGTTTTAGCAGCATGAATTCTATTTTTTTTCTTTCTCAAAACTGCAGTCGGAATTATGCTAGCTTAAACTCGTCTTTGAAATAGACTAGAGTTATTATTTTGATGCTTTTCTTTTGTAAAACTCATATAGTTGGGTTAACATCCATATTTACGTTAAAAGTTGTACTCTTTTTCCTTTATTTCAGGTTTTATCCCATGTGGTTTTCCTGACAAGGTTTTAACGAGGCAACATCTCGTTGACGTTTGATTTTCTTTCAAAAATGTTGATATTTGTGCTCTTTTTCCTTCGTCCAAATTTTTTCCCACTGGGTTTTATTGGCAAAGTTTAGTGAGGCAGTTTATTCAACATGGTGGTCATCCAAGGAGGAGTTGTATAATTTTGGTTATTTGGTGGATTCCCACCATTAACTAGGTCATTATGTTTTGTTAGACCACATCAACATAAGAACCCTTAGGAATTTGGATATCATTTTGATCCATATATGGTATGATCACAAACTTTACTCACCTATGGTACTATAATTGCATATTGGCACTTTGTTGAAGAAATTACATCAACTACTTTTGCAAATAATCTCCGAGAATCTAGGAATCGAAGAAACAAGTCCTCAATGTACTTAAAGAAGCGTGAAGACTCGAAAACACTACCATTAGAAGACTAACACAAAAGAAGACTTCATCAACTTGGAAATTTCTCACGAAAGCATTGCTATCTCCAGCATTCAAGAAATTCGTTTAACGAAATTGGCTCGGCTCGAAGATTTGTAAGCCAAGATTTAACTAAAGTACTTATCAGGGGGAGTATCAAATTAGAAGGTATTTTACTGGACTATCACGTTGTACTCTTTTTCCTTCATCAAGGTTTTTCCTATTGGGTTTTCCTTGTCAAGGTTTTAATGAGGAAACATTTGCGTGTCAAGATCTTTTATAAGTTTTCTCAATTGTACTCTTTTTCCTCTGATCAGGTTTTGTCATTTTGGATTTTATGACAAGGTTTTAACGAGGTAATTAGCTTAGACACAATGTCATCAGGGGGAGTGTTATAAACGTGTAATTATGTTAAGAATATCTAGGGCAAATCCCGTTTATTACTGGGATGTCATTGTGTCTAGCCCTATAAATAGAGGCTCTAATGTCTGTCTGTTGTACACATAAATAAGATTTTTCTCTCTTCTTCCTCTCTATTTTGTGTCTCTTTTTCTCTGTCTTCTATATCACAAGAGGGTGATACCCAGAACTTTTGTGGCATATTGTTTTGTTTTTTTCATAGGAGTATAAGCTGGAGTTAAGTGGCAAGAGAAAGGCCACTACTCCTATGATTAGAGTTCTTACATGCAAATGCTAAATAAAAAGTATCTGAATTATGGAGTCTGTGGATAATTTTAAGGCCAGCTAAAAAAAATAACGGTGGTGATATTCACCTCCCTATTCTCCACCTCCCTACTCTGCTCCCTCCAATCTAAACCCCACATCTGAGAAATGGTGAACCTCATCTGCACCTGAATGTGATTCAAATCCTAGATGTGTGGTGTAGATTGGAGGGGGAAGAGTAGGGAGGTGGAGAATGGGAGGTGAGTAGCATTTCTGACAAAAGAAATAACATTTATATTTGTTCGTCCATTTTTATCAAAACTCTTCTACTCCTCTCATGGTAACTAAGATGGAACCTTCCTTGAACTGCATTGTGGTAGAGCAATGTAAATCGGACTAGCGTTTTCATAGACTCGGCATGAATTTGAACATTGGTTTGTTGCATCTCCTTATCCTAGGTGAAAGCTAGGTCTTCTCCTCATGTTGATCCTCTCTTTCCAGAATATCCAGGATATCCTCTAGTCTCAATGGTGTTTCTTGCAAAATCCAGAGCAGCTAGTGTTGTAAAGTAAAGAAGAAATTCTGGGTCCTGCAAATTACAAATATGTATGACAATCCCAAAATCCTCCCTATGATCAAAGGTGGTAGGATAATCGGGGTCAATATCAACATACACAGCTCCACTTTCTTCTCTAAAGAGAGCGGTGTTGAGAATATGGTCATGCATATGCCAATTCCGTTATGAGAACATATGTGTTGTTTTATTCTGTTAGAGGTGTTCTTAGGATTTGGTTGGGTGTAACTGAAGATGAAACTAAATCCAGCCTTCCAGATGAACCAACATGCAATAACATGTATGCTACTAATGTAGTTGGGACTTCTGTTGGCTGGATCAAACCAGGAGTTTATCCAATCTATGAAATTTGTAGTGGAATCAAATCCACTATGATTTGGACCAAACAGCTGGTGCCAGACAGAGGTAGCAGCACGGCAGTTTACGAAAGGATGAGTCATGCTTTCTTCTCCACTATTGCACAGCTTGCAGATTGGATCAATGTAATGAAGGATGTCGGCAGTTTTAACATTTGTTGGGAGGATTCCATGAGCACATATCCATCTTCTATAGGGCTTCCCAATTGCTAGTGTGGGCATTAGTATCATAAAGATTGTCCATCTTGTCTTTGTAGAGAGATTTGAGGGAAAAATTCCCTGAGTCAGTAAGCTTCCAGTAGATTTGGTCCTCCTCTCCATGGTTGACAACAATATCAAGAATAGCTCGAGCATGCATTGGGTTGAAACATGCATTTATGAGATGTGAATTCCATTCCTCATTGTCATTAAGCAGTTGTTTGACAAGTTGGAGATCTTCAGGACAATTTGCAGGTTTTGGTAGCAGGGAGTTAAGATTGAAACCAACATGTCATCACATATACTGATTCGTCTCCCATTTCCGATCTTCCAGCCGCTATGATCTTGTGACATATTGTATAAGACAGAAAAAGGTCATGGAATAGCAATAATACGTCGCGCCTTATCCACTAATTTTTTATGATGGCAAGACTGTCTTTAGTTGATTAGTATATAATATTAATGATTAATTAATTCAATCTCATTATGAGGAAGTGTACAATAGAAACTATTTCTCAAAAATCCAAATCTTATTTTCTTGTATTTGAATGATAGATTATATTTAAATTCAAAAAATCAAGATTTTATGACAGTCATAGAGTGAAGTTCGGCCGAACTGCTCATTGTACTTCATTGTAAAGGTGCCGATGAACAGTTCGGTTGATAATTAAACACAGAAATGTTAGTCAAACTTCGTTCTTTGAAGAATCATGCTAAGTTCGATTGTCCTATTTTTTCTCAAATATGTCGAACCTAAGTTCAGCAGTTACAGAGTTAAGTTCTGTTGTCCCAAAAGAAAAAGGTCTATGGTTAGGGAAATTTGGATCGATAGACAAGTGGTTAAAAAGAAAATATCAGCTTACTACGGAAACTTGGCATTGAAGAAGTAGGTGCTTAGGAGTTCCCGGAGCCGAATTAAAATTTAGGCACATGCAAGTATGATGGGGGTATTCTGCAGAGGATGATGAAGGCGGGTAGTCTATCGGGAAAAGATATATGTCATGTACCGGTATTGTAAGGAGGTGCCCTTATCACATTTGAGTTGGTTATTAGTAGTTAGTAGTACTTGTATCTTTTATCAATTGTAAGGGTGCTTATAACACTTGTGGTCTTGACCTAGCTATATAAGGCTAGTAAATCTGTGTAAAAGGAGTAATCCAACTTTAATGAAAATATAATTTGTTCTTCTTATTCTTAGACTGATTCTATGAATCAGATCTCTTCTTCTTCTCTAGGCTTGATTCTCACGAATCAAGAGAGGGTTATCCTCAATTCTATCACCCAATCTTGTCATGTATAACCAGGTGCATGACAATATATTGTTTAGTAGACAAAGTGATGTTTCATAAAGTCGATATCACTATATAATATAACGATGCAGTTATCGGGTGATGATACCAATGACAACTCGAAACTTATCAATACCAATTTCCTTATCAATTAAAAAAAGTAATGATATCTACAAATAATTTGAGATCGAAATTCTCAAGCACCTATTTATTTATCGATCAAGCAGAACTTAAAGAAATGGCCAGTGTTACTGTAATACCGAAGTAAAGTTATTGGATGATGATACCACTAACGTGAGTTCGAAACTCGCCATTAACGGATTTGTTTTTAAAAACGAGAGGAGATTTTATTATTTTGGGAATCGAAATAATTCATTTCCTGACAGGGTCAATTTTTTTGCTGCTAATCACATAGGCACAATTTAGGTCACATGACATATTGATAAGTATTTTTGCGAACTAGCTGTACAAGTTGGTTCCTAGAACAACAAACGTAGTGATGCGCCTTATTTCTAAATATGCTATGGGTCATGACCAATTCATATAAGATTTTCAGCTGCACAGACTTATAGAAAAACGTAGAATCTAATCACGACATTTTTAATAAATAGCCAGTGTTACTGTAATACCGAAGTAAAGTTATTGGGTGATGATATCACTAACATGAGTTCGAAACTCGCGAACACCAAATTCTTTACTGATAAAAAAAACAATTAGGTGGTTAATGAGTTTCATGTTGTGTGTGGTTTGGGTTTTGGATTAACCATTTTCATTCGGATCTAACAGAATGTTCAACCCACACGAGGACTGCATGGCCAAGAATGTCCACAAAATTGGCTCCATGAGTCCATGTACTATTCCACGTCATTATACATTCATACTCCATATCACGCACACTACCAACACACACATGTAGGAATTACTGGTTAATCCAATATTAGGAGAACCGGTTACTGTGTAGTACAGCTCCAGAGAAAAATTATTCGCTGGTCCAAAAACATGTTTTTGGACCAGAAAATTTATTCCCAAGTCCAGAGCACGTGCAGATCATCGAAGGTATATTTTCAAAATTCCCAAAATGCCCAAAATTCCATTTTCCCAGTTTCTACTTCTAGATCTAAGTTTTGGCGGAGATTTTTATTTTTTTTCTCTCGAGTGAATCTTTGTGATGGAGGAAAGAAGAGAAGAAGCAAGTGATAGTGAAGATAAAGAAGATTCGATAATGAATCAGTCAAAGAAAACAAGAAAAAAGATATAGATGCATCATTTTTGGGCTTTTCTAAAAATTTTATTCCTCCTATTCATCTGGATTTCGATGTTTAATGTTGGAAGACGAAGCTTGTCTATGCATCATTAAATTGATGGTTACTGTACTTTCTGTTTCGGTTAGTTTGATTTTCAATTTTTTTTAATTAATTTTATCTATTTTTGGTTTTAATTAATTTATTAATATTTTTTAGTTTCATTCTTAGTTAACAAATGAAATTCATAATCGGAGATGAATGTAAATATGTTGGTGAGGATATAATACTTGCTTATAAGACTGATTAGATAATTTCATTTTTAGGTTTTTATTTTGAAATTTGAATATATCTAACTTTATGAAAATTTGATATTTTTGGTGTTTGCTTTATGAATTGATATCTTTCAGTGGAGTTTTAGGGTTCACTAGTTTTAATTTTGATTCTTCTTTGTGTACTGAGTTGGGGTAGCTTTTGATTTGTCGGTGTTTTTCATGCATATCTTGTAGAATAATAATTAGGATAGGTTTTAGACTTTAGATTAATTAGTAGATAGATAATATTAGGATTTAATGTTTTAGGGTAACCCGAATGAAAGAATAAACTGGAAATCTCAAGAACATGTACATAAATAAAGATCTCATTTGTACCCCCACCCATCCCCTTATTTTCTTATTGTTGTTCTTTATTAACCTCTGTATATTTCTAATTGATCATTTATGGACACTTTAAATCCAGTTACTTGTCTAACTAAACCAAATTTTGATTGATCCAGAGTTGGTATTACAGTGTCCTTGTATTTTGATCAATAGATCAAAATGCAGACTAGTTGTAGATTGAGAATTTGGAGTTAGGTACTTGGATTGAGTGTTGATGTGTTGTTATTTTTATGTTTGTGCAGAAATTTTCATTACTAGTGGTATTGAAACTAGCATTTCAGAGTCTTGGAGTGGTCTACGGAGACTTGGGCACGTCTCCTTTTGTATCATGTTATTAGAAATGGGATCTTAACTCCAGCCATATCAGGTCTGATTCCCATTCTTTAGTTTCACTGTGTCAGCAAGCAGGTTTTGTGTTTGATTAAGATTTCTTTGGCCCAATTACTTTATATTGATATGTACTGCAAAAAATCAAATGTATAAGGGATATTAGTAGTAATTGGGTTTCTTCGTTATCAAATGTGTGATATCTGCTAAGTTTCCAACCGTATATGTATGTACTAGGTTTTCACTCCTTACATATGAATATGTGATTTTCACTATTACATATCAATATGTACTACTAGTATTTCTGATAAGTACTAGGTTTTACTAGTATGTACTAGGTTTTCATTAAGTACATATTGATGCAATACTTATAAATATGTATTGGATAAACCCTTATAGTATGTGTTTATAAGAGCAGAAATACCTTTACCACCATTTTCAGGTGAAGAATGATGTATCGTGTTGTGGGACAATTAATGAACATTATATAATTTTTAATAAAAATGAGAATAAATAGTTTTTCTTGTTGCTGCCGGCATAGTGGGCATGTGATAGAAACATCTCCTGAAGCATTCTAATAACAATTCTTGTTTGGAACACATATGTATTGGGGTTTGTAAATTTTCAATTCTAATTTTTTTGCAGTACATTTGTATTGGTACTATGACATCTACTAGGTTTTCACACAGTACATATCAATATGTACTAGGTATTCACATAGTACGTATCAGTATATACTAGGTTTTCAGTACTTGTTATCTTCACTACATGTGCATACGCACTGTGTTTGATCTCCGCATAAATTTATCGGGTTCCGATTTTCTATTTTAATTTTGAAACTTCTGTTGATTTTGAAACTTATATTGAACATATATAGACTGGTAGGCATGAAGATCATCTATAGGATAATACAGCTGTAGAAGAGAAAGGAAAATCAGGAATGGAAGCCAAGGCCCAAGGTAGTACTCTCTCCCTCTAAAAGATTCAAAAGTTTCTCTAAGACTGACAAATGCGAGCATTTAAACTGAAGGGTATGATACTCAGTATATATACATATGTACTTTGTTATGTCATATACTGAGTATCATACTAAATTTTGTGAGTATGATACTCATAAAACTAAAGAGTATAATACTCAGTATATATACATATGTACTTTGTTTTTACTCGGTACATATTGATATGTACTGCGTTTTCGCTTAGTACGTATCGATCTGTACTCGGTTCTTGCTCAATATGTACTAAATTTCGCTAAGTTATATATGTTTCTTACAAAATTTTCTTATGTATACCAGGTTTTAAAGTACGGGGTCTGAGAAAAAGCTCAAATTCAAATAAGAAATAATAGTTGTAGTTATGGCCAATGGCAATGCAGCAGAAAAGTCATTGAGGTTAGAGGACTTGCAGGCATCAAGGATGAGAGAAAGAGACTGGATAAATCAACTTGAAGAGTCTTATATACTCGGTACATATCGACATGTACTAGGGTTTCACCCAGTACATATCAATATTTACTGTATGATTATACGGGCAAAGGACTCCTTATCCCGGTTTCTTGCAGGCATCAAGGATGAGAAAGATGCGGAGGATTATCTCATCGATTTGAAGTGTCTATACCCAGTACATGTTGATATGTACTGGGTCACCACCCGACACATATCAATACTAAAATTGGCTAAATTATGTTATTAGCCAGATTTTATACTACATAAAGATATGTACCGCCAGTAGAGTATTTATATATTAAGTTCATACAATTAGTATGTATCAGTACTATAAGAAGAACGAAGCACAATAATTTTTTTCTGCAGACCCTTTTGTAATAAAATAAGTTATGAGTTTAAGTTCTGCAAGGTTTTATAGCACATGCAAATATGTAATGCCTATATTTAAGGTTTTATACTAATTGTATTACTTGCAACTTTTTCCAGCAAAACAAAATGCTCCAGTACATATCTATGTCTACAATACATATCTATGTCTACTAGGTAAATAGTCAGTACATAAGTCGACATTTTTCGTTGAGAAGAATATTGATCATAAACCATTACAAACTGGTCATGATCATAATGCACAAGAAATCTACAACAACATCCACGAACATCGTGTCTCCATCTCTGTGCATTAAGTACATGGGCATCTAAGTAAAAAGCTTGGACTTGCTTTTCCAGAAAACAGAGTACCAAGTCTCCAAGAAGTAGTGCACCACATTCTGCTGCTAAATAAAGGATAGAGCTATGCCTTACATGCTTCCTTACATTAAGCAACTCATACTCATCTGGAGTGATCCTGCGAACCGCACTCGAACTTCCTGAAATAGCAAGGACCGAAAATGTTGGAGAGATAGAACCCGTCTTGCACTTCAAAAGAACAAAAATGTATATCAGAAAAATAATAAGTGAGCTATGTCTCAAAAAGCCTATGGAGAAATGCCGCAACATTATACCTAAGAAAAAAGTTTGTAAATATTATATTAAATGAATAAGGAGAACTGTAGTTTCTCAAACCTACAAGCAAGTTATTGTTACCAGACTTCATCCCTCGTTGGCTTGACTTTAAACTCAATTTTTGATTCATACAGATTTTATACTCAAACTTTAAACTCAGTTTGTCATATTCAAACATAAATATGGGTTTTATACTCAATTGGTTTTTACAGTATATATTGGCATGTACTAGGTTTTCCATATTACATATTGATAGGAAATGAGACAGTGTTTTGATACCCACCGGATGATTCGGCTATAATGGAACATCCTGTACTACATTATCTCCAACTTTCACTTGAACATCATGCACTACATTATCTACATAATGAAGATATTGTCAATATGTAATGTTGGTATTCAAACATCAGAAAACACAATTTTCCATTTGCACATGTCAATATGTACTGATTCTTATTCAAGCATAAAAGTGAAATTGGTTTTTTACAGTACATATTGGCATGTAAGGGTTTTCCATAGTACATATTGATAGGAAATGAGACAGTGTTTTGATACCCACAGGCTGATTTGGCTATAATGGAATATCTTGCACTACATTATCTCCATCTTTTATCTGAACATCATGCACTATGTTATGTACATAATGAAGATACTGTCAATATGTATTGTTCGTATTTATACATCAGAAAACACAAATTTCCATTTGTACATGTCAATAAGTACTAGGGGTTTAACTAGTACATACCGATAAAAGGGGTTTACCCAGTGCATATTGATATATAACATAAAAATAACATGTATTTATCATATTTATCCATCAGGACATGTCGACATGTACTAACTGGAGAACAAATTTCTTTCAACAGTACATATCAAATCTAAACTAGGGTATTTAGCAATACATATTGATACGTACTGTAGAATCATACATAACATACATACAATACATATCACAACAAAATGCAGTAGAAGGATTAAGCAGTACATATCGACGTTTTTAGCAGTACATACTGATATCTACTGTAGGATCATATAAAGAAATTGGTATAAGAAATGAAAAAAATAGAAGTAAAAACATTACATATATTGGATTTGTATTTCATTGTATTAGAAGCAATACCTCTTTTCTCTTCGTTGTTGTTGGTTGAATACCAGCAAATTTCTTCTTCTTCTTCTTCTTTGTTGTTGATTGAGTATCAACATATTTTTCTTCTTCTTTTCACAATTTTTTTGGTTAGATCTGGTTTTTCAGTTGATTTTGTGATGGTTTCAGTTGATTTTTGTAATGGTTTCACCGAATCTAGGGTTTTTCTCGTTTATTTTCTTCAATTTTGTTGAAGATTGATTACGGAGAAGAAGAAGATTGAAGAAAATGAGAGGTTTCCTGGAAAGAGAAATTCTTTTGAATTCGTTTTAATGGAAGAAAGAAAGAGAAAAGTTATTTCTTCAATATCTGCACGTACAATAAAAAGGGCAGGCCGGTCTTTTTGCAAGACTAAAACATTTTTGGACCACCGATTAAATGTTTTTTATGAATGGACCGTAGATTAAACGGGTCGCGGGTTTCTGGACTAATCAACAAATTTCTCCACACACATTGGGTGCATCTTAAGAAGGGCCCTACATACCCCGTGGGCAGAATTATCATCCAGAGTCCTCGTCTCACATCCGAAAACCTCTTCCCTATTTAAACCGGTATTCCGTCTTCTTTCCCTCCCACAACCATTATACTTCCACTTCTACTCACACTCTCTCTCCTTCCTCTGTATACTCTCTTTCTCTCTAAAAACATCCATCATGAGGATGATAGATTTAGGAAACCAAAGAGGACCTCTATATATTATTGATACCCCAACAGACATAGATTGTGGACGTGAAGTTAGATTCCGAAGATCATTTCGTTCGTTAGTTGAATGTATGGTTCCATGCTGTGGTTTTCAACCATCATCAACAACCGACTCATCTTCTTCGGATTCTGAATCATCATCTCATCACGGATCAACCGTAACCGGAACATTCTTTGGTTATCGGAAAGGACGAGTTAATTTCTGTCTTCAAGATGACTCTAAAAGTTCTCCTCTGTTACTACTTGAGTTTGCTGTTCCAACTTCTTATCTCGCGAAAGAAATGCAACATGGGTTACTTAGAATCACACTTGAGTGTGACCGAGTTAGAAATAATTCGCAATCTAATAACTCTAGTAACTCATCTCGTTCTTTGTTTTCAGTTCCGGCTTGGTCTATGTATTGTAACGGTCGTAAAGTCGGATTTGCTGTTAGACGACATATGACCGAGAGTGACGCAGCAGTGTTCAAACTCATGCAGTCTGTATCTGTTGGTGCCGGGGTGTTACCGGTCTCGCCGAAATCAGAAGATGGTGAACTTATGTACCTCAGGGCGAGTTTCGAACGAGTTATTGGATCGGTTGACTCGGAATCATTTCATATGATTCATCCCGGGGGGAGTTCTGGTCAAGAATTGAGTATATTCTTTCTTAGATCATGAATCAAATCTTAATAGACGGTTGTATTATAACTCGGGGCCACAAGTATGAAGAGATGTAATTATAAAGACTTTGTGTGATATATTAGTAATAGATTTGAAAGTAGTTTATTCCCTTGTAGGATGCTTTTAACTGTTTGTAGTAATGTTGAATGTACATATTATGAGAAATTGATGTCGATGATGGACAGTTGAATGCAAAACCAGAACAGAGCTAAAATATTTATTGCAATCGCATATACGATTTGCCTAAAGTACCTAAAACAGTTCAAAAGATCTTGAAAGTTTAAACCATATTAGTAAAACAAAGTTATGAAACTAGTGATCTTCATCTACCGTAAAAAGTAACTAGCCGAGTGATTTAGGGCAAAATGAGGATATTCCTTTTTTTCTACTTGATTTACATTTTTTTTCTTTTTTTCTTTTGAAGATTAATAAAATGAGAGGTCAGTCGTCAGTGTACCAAAAAAAAAAAGAAAAATTGCCCAACTTAAAGTTATATCTCTCACCCCTTTTATGGGTATCCCTTTAATTATGGTACCAAGGTCTTTTAATATTTTGGGGTTTAGATTTAAACTTTTTTTAATTAAAGGTCTCATATTATAGGTTACTCATGGATGGGGCCTAAGCATAATTTTCCGTTTTATAAATTAAACGAGTTTATAAATAAACAAGTGTATATGTAATCGTGGATGCAACAAATGAATAAAATAGTGTTCAATAAAAAACAATAGTGTTCACAAATTTGTTACCCCTTAGTATCTCTTGACTAGTTTAGACTTGGATCACTTTTACATCAAAAAAAAAAAAAAAGACTTGGATCACTTTTATGAGATCACGGTTTTGATGCATATGGAAATAGTCTTCCTTTTGTAGTATAGTTAAACCACAGTCTTGGTACCACTGAATCTTATTAATTTATAATTTAAAGAGATATTAAATTATAAATGCACTTCACATGGTTATGGTTTAGGTGTCCTAACCTTTACCACGCTGGGTGAATTTGGAGATGATACTTTGTGTTTTTTAAGAGATCGAAAAATTGTCTTGTTAGCAATGATGTCGGTAGTGGTGTTGGGAAATTTCTTTTTTATAGGCTAGGTGTTGCTATTCAGAAGGGGGTTGGTGCTCAGCTTGTTGCTAGGCTACCAACTAAAGTTCTGTATGAATCTCTTTAATTTTTCTATTCTACTTTAGAATATTTCCTATTGATAACGTCAATAAATTGAATTTGAATCATTTCTATTGACTTCAGAAAATTAGATATTCATCCATTGGAAATTGTCGGTCAATAATCGTAATTAAACCATTTAAATTGTTAGTCGGTCAATAACGGTAATTAATAACATACAATCTATAAACCCTAATTAACCTAATACAACTACAACATCTAACCTACATATATATTACAATTTCATTTTGATATGTATAAAAAGCTATTCAATTTTCTTATTAGTAATTATTAATTTATATAATATTTGGGACCTACAAATACTTAAGGGAGATTTTTGAAATCTATTAAATTATCCTGGCTAAATTGGGGCCTATACCACTTAATTTGGGCCTATAGCTAGATGACAAAAAAGGTCGTTAGAAATAACCTTCACACTGCCCCTTATCGAAATAATTACCCAAGTACCTATTTTATCCCTGATTAATTAGCATTAATTAATCATATTAGGGGTTAATTATGTTTTGGATGTGAGATTAACTAATGTTAGGGAGTTTTTCAAAACATCAAACATTTAGATTTTTTTTCGTAAACAGTACTCAGAATCGGTTTATGTTCATGCAAATGTAAACTGATTCTGGATTGGTGTTTCCAAATTAACAGAGGATATCTATAATCGGTTCACGTTGCCATATGTATAATCCGATTTTCATAATCGGGTTTTACATATTACACATATAAACCGATTATTTCCTTTCATACGAAATATTTTTTTCATTCATTCCATTATTATTGTAGGATGCATTTAGCACATGTGTTAGAGCATTGCTCGGTCGAACTCGCATGCGTTGCTATCTCAAGCATATTTCTCAATGTTAGTGATCAAAACTATAAGTCTTGATTTCTAACTTACATAGGTAAAGGTCTCGGACTATGATAGAAAGTGTAGTTGAGCTCAAGAACTCCATGACAATCATCACAAAAGACGAAGGACTACTCAAGGAACTGGTGGATCTTCATCGACTAAAAGGTATGTGGAGACTTGAACTTATCTGTCACTCAAAAGTCTATCTATTCTATCTCCTACTCTTGAGACAAATGTCGTTTTGATATACAGACTTTCATTATGCACATTTTCTATTTCGACCCGAGTTTATCTCGCCTATCTATTTCTCGAAATATGTGTTGGTAAGCTTTCGCTTTAGCCGAATTCATCTTTACCTAGTAACGAAAGTTATGTTATGTTTCAATCACTTTGAAAATTACTCTGACGAAAAATGGTCTGTGAATAACGGCTATATCCGTCCTCTGAGAATGTTTCAATGATTGAAATGAGAGTTTAGATTACATAACCATCGGTAGGATATAAACATTGTTGTGGAAACATATAAGGACTTATACATATAAAGAAAGTTATGTTATGTTTCAATCACTTTGAAAATTGCTTCTACGAAAAATGGTCTGTGAATAACGGCTATATCCGTCCTCTGAGAATGTTTCAATGATTGAAATGAGAGTTTAGATTACATAACCATTGGTAGGATATAAACATTGTTGTGGAAACATATAAGGACTTATACATATATGTGTTTCCAAAACAATGTTTATATCCTACCAATGGTTATGTAATCTAAACTCTCATTTCAATCATTGAAACATTCTCATAGGATCGATATAGCCGTTATTCACAGACCATTTTTCGTCAGAGCAATTTTCAAAGTGATTGAAACATAACATGACTTTCGTCACTAAGTAAAGATGAATTCGGCTAAAGAGAAAGCTTACCAACACATATTTCGAGAAATAGATAGGCGAGATAAACTCGTCTCGAAATAGCAAATGTGCATAATGAAAGTCTATATATCAAAACGACTTTTGTCTCAAGAGTAGGAGATAGAATAGATAGACTTTTGAGTGACAGATAAGTTCAAGTCTCCACATACCTTTTAGTCGATGAAGATCCACCAGTTCCTTGAGTAGTCCTTCGTCTTGTATGATGATTGCCATGGAGTTATTGAGCTCAACTAAACTTTCTATCATAGTCCGAGACCTTTAGCTATGTAGGCTAGAAATCAAGACTTATAGTTTTGATCACTAACATTGACAAACATGCTTGAGATAGCAAGCATGCGAGTTCGACCGAGCAATGCTCTAACAATCTCCCCCTTTGTCAATTTTAGTGGCAAAACTATTAATACATATTGAATACAAAAAATAAATAAATTAACTTTTGTAGCTCCTATTCCACATGCCTAATCTTCAACATTACTCGAAATCTTCGTCACTTCCAAGTACTCCAATGATCCCAAAGGTTGTAAGTTTAGCATCATCATTGTTGAAAATCCGTAGCTATGACAACAAGTAAACAATAGTTCTCAGTCATTGTTATACAGTGTCATAGTATCATTACACAGCGTCAAAGTACAATTGTATCACAACTTCAACAACAATACTATGGTGATATGTATCACTCCCCCTTAGATAATACTCCATCTCACATGGAAACCACTCCCCCTTACATAATGATCCGATAATCATATGTATTTGTAGTGTGAACTACATATTAATACTCCCCCTTTTTGTCAATAAAATTGGCAAAGGTACAAGAACGGGATCCTAATGAAATTTCCGAAAGAGACATTTCTTGACCAACAGAAAGCAAAAATATCAACTTGTTCTTTAGATGCAATCATAAAGCCGATGCTAAATGCATTCATCAAGGAGTTTATAAAGATACAAGATAACCCCTATAATATTCCACAGCCGCACTCCCCCACAAAGATATCGCAATTAAGCGCAAGTTCAAAAGAACTCTCCCCCATTAAATGTCATTCCCGAAAGAACAACAAGAGCGACCTTAATTTCGAAAGAAAAGAAGGATTTCGTTGGACATAACAAATCACATACAAGTATGAATTTGAATCCAAAAAGTTCAATTAAATTAACCACAAGAGAACCCACGATTAATTTAGTCGACAAATGCTCAAACATAAGTGAACTTATGGAGACTTAAAAAATATAATTAGATTAATCACAAGAGAATCAATAATTAATTTAATTGAAATACACAACCAAATTAATCACAAAAGTAATCAATTTAATTGGTCATGCTCGACATAAGAAAACTTACGGAGCAACAACAAAATAACAAAACAAGATGATTAACTTAGTTGAAAATGGTCGACATAAAGTACCTCACGGAACACCAACATAGCTAATCAAGAATAATCAACTTGGTTGTTTAATGCTCAACATAAGACACTTTACAGAGCCTCACAGTAATACATAAAATATGGATCAGGGAAGATCAATTACTGCGGAATACACAAGGATTCATTCTATTTTCCATCAATATTTGCACAATGACATACAATAGACATTGAAAAAAGCGGGGGTCTAACAACACCACCCAATATTTCGCTTAGCAATCTGTATGTACTAACTCCGAAATACTTTCTAGAGAATCAACTAGGCAGTTAGACTCAATCTAGGTAAAAGTATCTCAAGGAGTTAATATCTCTCTCTTGTTTTGATTACTCAAGTTAATAGAAATCAGCGAGTCCTAATCAAACACAAGGAATAACTTGGACGGTACCAAAGACCAATGTCCAAGGATCAATCAATGACAATCAAACAACCAAAGGTTGGATTATACCAATTGATGATCTACACGCACAACCTGTATTATTTCAATTATAAAAATAAACAATATAATGCGGAAACTGAAATAACACAGACACCAGAAATTTTGTTAACGAGGAAACCGCAAATGCAGAAAAACCCCGGGACCTAGTCCAGATTGAATACACATTGTATTAAGCCGCTACAGAGACTAGCCTACTCCAAGCTAACTTCGGACTGGACTATAGTTGAACCCCAATCAGTCTCTCACTGATCCAATATAGATTTTTACTCCCTACGCCTCTGATCCCAGCAGGATACTGCGCACTTGATTCCCTTAGCTGATCTCACCCACAACTAAGATTTGCTACGACCCAAAATCGCAGGATTTAACAATAAACAAATCAGTCTCACACAGACAAGTGTATCAAAGGATTAATCTGTCTCCCACAGAAAAACCCTAAAGTTTTTGTTCTGTCTTTTGATAATAATCAAGGTGAACAAGAACCAATTGATAATCCGGTCTTATATTACCGAAGAACAACCTAGATTAATCAATCACCTCACAACAATCTTAATCGTATGGTAGCGAAACAAGATGTCGTGGAATCACAAACAATGAGACGAAGGTGTTTGTGATTACTTTTTATATCTTGCATATCGGAGAAATCAAACAATCTCTAGCCAATCAATATGATTGTACTATTATGATAGAAGATGCAAGATCATATCACACAACTACGTTGAAAGTAGTATCGTTCTGGCTTCACAATCCCAATTAAGTCTTCAAGTCGTTAACCTGGTTTTAGAAGAAGAAAACCAAAGGTTAAAGGAGAAACGACTCTAGCACGCAAACTATTATCACACGTAAGGTGTGGGGATTAGTTTTGCATAGTTGCTAGATGTCCCCTTATATAGTCTTTCAAATCAGGGTTTTGCCTTAGTTACAAGGCAATCAATATCCACCATTAGATGAACACCTGATTTAGATTCAAGCTAATATTTCTCAACCGTTAGATCGAAAACTTAGCTTGTCATACAAAAATGACTGTAGCTTATAGGTTTGTAAACCGCACCCAAACGTGTATATTTTTGGTTCAACAATAGTTTACCAAAAAGGTTAACCATAAGAGCATTTCATACCAACCATGTTCTTCTTCACCATAACTAGTTCAAATGACTCAAATGAACTAGTTTAGAGAGTTGTTCAATTGCAAGGAAATCTTATGTAACTACACAAGACACAATTGAAGCAAAGATGATTTGATTCACAAGAATCGGTTCATGAACTTTAATAGCCACGGTTTGCAAAAGCATTCCTTAGTCTTTTAAGATTAAGTTCAGAGATCATCTTTAGATATATAACCTTCTCAAGTTCGCAGACTAGGTTCGTGGACTTAAGACACCGGACAGAGTTTACAAACTCCAGCAGAAATTCTCGGGTTTGAGAACTTCGCCGGTTCGCGGACTGGGTTCGCGGACTTGGCTCACGCAAGTAGTTTGTCAACTCCAGTAGAAATTCTCGGGTTTGAGAACTTCGGCAGTTCGCAGACTGAGTTCGCGGACTTGGCACTTGCCATACTTCCGGTTCTCTTGATCAACAAAGTTCGAGAACTTCGGTTCAAGGAATACATTGGTTATGTAATCTAAACTCTCACTCCAATCATTGAAACATTCTTAGAGGACGTTATTTAGTTGCTACACCATTTCTCGTCAAAGCAATTTTCAAAGTGATTGAAACATTCATGACTTTCGTCACTAGGTAAAGATAAACTTGGTCGAAGCGAAAAGCTTACCAACACATATTTCGAGATATAGATAGTCGAGGTATACTCGACTCGAAATACCAAATGTGTATGATCTGGTCTATATATATAGCATACGACTTTTGTCTCAAAGAGTAGGAGATAGAATAGATAGATTTTTGAGTGACAGATAAGTTCAAGTCTCCACATACCTTTTTATCGAGAAGTTCCACCGGTTCCTTGAGTAGTCCTTCTACTTGTATGATGAATCGCCATGAAGTCCTTAAGCTCAACTACACTTACTATCCTAGTCCGAGACTTAGCTATAAGAGACTAGAAATCAAGACTTATAGTTTTGATCACTAACATTGAGAAACATGCTTGAGATAGCAACGGATGCGAGTTTGACCGAGAAGTGCTCTAACAATCTCCCCCTTTGTCAATTTTAGTGACAAAACTATCAATACATATGGAATACAAAAAAGATAATGAAACTTTAGTAGCTCTTATTCCACATGTCTAATCTTCAACATTCCTCGAAATCTTCGTCACTTCCAAGTACTCCAATGATCCCAAAGGTTGTAAGTTTAGCACCATCGTTGCTAAAGATCCGTAGCTATAACAATGAGGAAGCATCGGTCTCGATCATTGTTATATAGTGTCATAGTATTATTACACAGTGTCAAAGCTCAATTGTATCACAACTTCAACAATAATACTATGGTGATATGTATCACTCCCCCTTAGTCAATACTCCATCTCACATGAAAACCACTCCCCCTTACACAATGATCCGAAAACCATATGTATTTGTAGTGTGAACTACATATTAATTATCCCCCTTTTTGTCAATAAAATTGGCAAAGGTACAAGAATGGGTTCATAATGAAATTTCCGTAAGAGACATTTCATGACTGAGAGAAAGAAACACACATCATCTTATTTAGATGCAATCATATAGCCGAAGCTAACAACATTCATCAAGGAGTTTAAAGATACAAGATATCCCCTCTAAAATTCCACAGACGCACACCCCTCAAGATATGACCGTTTAGCACAAGTTCAAAAGAACTCTCCCCCATTTGATGTCATTCCCTAAAGAGCCACAATGAGCGACCTTCATTTCAAGAGAAAAGAAGGATTTTTATTGGAAACCAAAACCATGAGAATGATTTTTATATCCAAAACTCAATCAAATTAATCATAAGTAAACCCATGATTAATTTAATCGGAATACATAATCAAATTAAACACAAAAGTGATCAATTTAATTCATTGTGCTCAACAGAAGTAAACTTACGGAGCAACGACTAAGTTAACCATACAAGAGCGTGATTGGCTTAATCGTTCATATACTCAACACAAGAGAAACTTGTGGAGTAATAACTAAATAACCAACAAGATGATTAATTTAATTCTAATATGCTCAACATAAAGTATCTTACTGAACAACCAACAAGGCTAATAAAAAATAATCAACTTTGTCGTATCGTGCTCAACATAAGACACATTATGAAGCCTCACGGTAATACAAAAAGGATGGATCAATGAAGATCAATACCGTGGAATACACAAGGATTCATTCTTTTGCACAAGCATATACAATAGCAATAATCCTTGGATACAAAAGATTTTAACCTATCTTCCGTCAAAGATTGACAATGTAGGCTTAACTTTTGTGTATGTCAAAAGTCTATTCAGTCTTAAACCAATAAACGAATACCGATCATGAACGACTTTACTTTTGACAAAATATGGGCCAACAAAGTTCACGGACGTAAACACCAATATCCCATAATAAATTGCAATATAAAAGATTAAATACTGCAAAACATCATCCTCCAAATAGTTTTAGAATTTAAACCAAAAAACCTAAAAACAAGAAGATGAAAACAGTAGCTATGTGTAGTCACAATCATCGCTATTCAAAGCACTAGTTATTCTTCCAACTAAGCCAAAAAGAAGACATACTAGGCAACAATATCTTTGAGAAATTCTTTATCATTCCCGAACTCCTTGTCGTCAACAGCCAAAGGAACATAAGGTTCGTGGAGATAGGAGTTGATATCAACAAACCGTCTTGGCTGAATATATCGAACCATAGCTTTCTGAATTTCCAAATATCTTAAAACTCAAGCCTTTATATCACGAATCTCCTTTCTTACTTCCTTCAACTCATGAAGAACATCGGAAAACTTCTGAGAGTTAGAAGGGACAGCCCTTGGCTTTCTTGTATTCCTCCTTTTCCTTTTTAAGGACGGAATAACTGGAGAATTTTCTTTTTCCTTGATTGATGGCTTAACAATCATGTTGACATCATTTCCATCCAAAGACATGATGCTTATGAGAACAGATATAACCAACTGATTTTTGTGATTGGAATTCACACTCTCAACAAGCGGTCTTGAAATATAAAGAATATCAAAAAGGAAAAGGAATGTAGGGTTCGAAACCTTAAACAGGTTCGTGGACGTTCAACTCTAAACCCTATAAAGAGTAGAATTGTCGAAAATAACCCTTCCTTTTATTTGATAGACAGAAAAGAAAAAAACTTCTCTTAAATCATGTTCGTTCACAACCTTGTCTCTTTTGATCAGGCACATGAGACAAGATTTCCCAAACAACACAATTAATTTGTGCTGTGGTGAACAATAATTTGTCCACCAATTTCCTCTTGAGAGGAATCTTCTGACCTTTGTCTATCAAAGCGATTTGACCATGTTTTCTTCTCAAATGGTCTTGTCTTGTCTTTGGAAGACGAAGATAAAATCCTACATACCTCAGCGGTCTTCTGGGCAAGTTTAAGCTTCCTTGCTAATTGATTTGCTCTTCGTTGAAGTTTGTTGGCGTGCCTCACTTGATGATTGTACTTGTAACATCTTGATAGTCCATGACCCTTCTGGGAACAACACAAGCACGTCAAACTTGGATAGTATTCAGGCATCAGTTGTGTGAACGCAGCTAGACACATAGTGGATCCTGAAACATTAAAACCAGCGTTTCCAAAGGATGGATCAATTGATTCTTCTAGATTGATTGGGTTCTCCTCTTTTCCGAAACCATCAAGGTTGATATATGTATTTCTACAATGATCAAAATCAATGTTTTCACATAGAAGAACGACACTTGATTTTCTGTCTTCATCAGAATCATAGATCTCAGACATCTTATCAAGTGTTACAGCAAGACCTTTGTTCCCAGTGTATTTTCTACGATTTGGGCACTCGTTTGCAAAATGACCAAAACCTTTACACTTAAAGCACTGTGGCATATCCTCGTCATCAGCCTCGTCAGCATCCCTGTTTTTAGGAGGAACACGATTGTGAGATTTATCTGATGACCTAGGTTTGTCTCTTGAAAACCTTTTACTTCTCTTCAATAGAAGATCCCTAAACTGTCTTGTGATCAAGGAGACTGATTTTTCAAGATCTTCATCTGAAAAATCACCCTCAGACTGATCATCCTCAGAGACGTAAACACTTTTACTTTTATCAAGTAATTTAGTGTTCTTCTGTGCTTTAAAGGCAACATCCTTTCCGATTTTGGATGTATGCTCATGATCAAATATCTTTAGATTTCCAACCAATATATTTATGGAAATATTATCAAGGTTATTTCCCTCAACGATGGCATGCTTCTTAGACTCGTATCTAGATGACAGTGATCTGAGAATTTTCATCACAATGCCCTTTTTGAGGAATAGTCTTACCCAATGCAAAAGATGCATTGACAATTTCAGACACTCTGTGATTAAACTCATCAAATGTATCTTCATCTGCCATACGAAGGTTCTTCCAATCGGAATTAAGGTTTTGAAGCCTAGCTTCCTTTTCACTGGAGTTACCTTCAAATACGGTTTCTAAGATATCCCAAGCATCTTTAGACTGAGTGCAATTAGACACATGGTGCTGAAGATTTGGGGTAATGGCATGTATAATAGAATTCAAACCGTCGGAATTTTTCTTTGCAGCATTTATCTCAGCAGGAGTATATTCACCAATAGGTTTGGGAACGCTTTCATCTCCAACTGCCACAACGGGAGAATTATAGCCATTAACAACATATACCCATGATTGAAAATCACGTGCTTGGAGAAAAGCTCGCATAACAATTTTCCACCATAGGTAATTAGAGCCATCGAAGGATGGTGGTACGTCAATCGAGATAGCACCTCTGTCCATATAGTCAGATCGCTACAAACACAGACTTGTAAGGTCTTTGTAGTTGCAGGAAATCCTACACTACACCCCTCATATGATTTCATTGATGATCAACTCATTTTTAGGTTTACACTCTTAATTTTATTCATTAATTTTGAATGTTCTTACAAGAAAGATAAAGAAATCAAGAATGAATTCTACTCTAAACTTTCTCTCTCCTATTTACTTGTTTCTTACTCAAAAAAGATCTCTCCTTCCTTTACAACTCGAATGACTATTTATAAGGAAATACATAGTGGATGACAGCTAATCTATCCTTTATTTTCGTATATGGTTTGCGACATTCTCGCAACCTTACAAATGTTAATTTCGCAAGCTCTCTAATCTTCGCAAGACTATCACATCTTTCTCATGATCCTTGCTGACGTCGTTTCTGAAATTGTTCTGCGACGCTATTGTGCAATACCATTGATAATTTCGCTGAGACATAATTGTTGCGAGATTTTGATCCTACATCTTGCCTTTTGTCATATCTTCTCTGCAAAGTAGAGAATGATGTGAGAAATGCCGCAACTGCTTATCTTCTCGTATTCTGCATTTATCACACGTATTCTTTCTTCCATTTATTTCTCGACACGTCTTTTGTAACCGTTACTTTTTAACCGCTTAAATGTTTCCGTATTAACCGTGTTTATTTTCTCGAGAAAAAATTCCCTCTCTATATATTTCTTTTCATTCTCTTCTTCTTTCCTTTTATTCTCTCTGCAACTTCATCGTTCTTCTACAAATTTTGCTATTTCAATTTTTCTTCTTTCCTCTTCAATCTTTTTAAGTTCTTCTTCATCTTCAAACTAGATCTTCATAGTTCGTGATCTTCCTCAAGACAATATCCCTGCTATCATTTTTCATGGATTCATCAAGGTTATTCTTCTCTTTTCTTCCTTATAAGTTTTGTTGAAGTTGATATATTTGAAATTAATCTTGTTTATTGCCTTTTGTGATGTTATTTATGTGATTCCCATACTTTTGTTATTTCAGCAAAAGAGGCTCCAATACTAAATTTACAGTTCAAAACCCTAACAATCCCAAATCACAGCACAAAGTTGTCGCACACAAAAGAAAGTCTGCGAATGAGAAGGTAGTAAGAAACACTATCTTTTTCTAATAACAATATTGTTGCCTCTGTTTCTTATCTAATTTGTAATTCGCAAGGTGATAAAGATCTTCATAAACCTCACAAGAAATCTCGCCACCTCAAGACTGTTCCAACTTCTGTTCCCTTCCACCTACTCACTTCTTCCAAATCTCCTGCGACATCTTCGCAAGATAAACCTTTATCTCCAGTTCGGGAAGATGCTGCTTCTGATTTCATTTCTTCCAAATCTCCTGCGACCTCTTCGCAAGATAATCCTTTATCTCAAACTCGCGAAAATGTTGCCTCTGATTTCATTTCTCCAGTTGATCTTTCTATGATTGAAATTCCCCTTATGGATCCTTATGTGAATGAAACCTCTTCTCTTCCCATTGAGAATGTTTCTCAACCTTCTATCTCTACTAGTTCTCACCCAAGTCTCTTCCTCTGTCAAAAGAAACTGTGGAAGGGATAGATATGGATTTCAAGGTTTTATCTGAGATTCTGGACCATAGAAAGAAGTCTTCTACTGATCCCATCAAGTCTAATGTTTACGAAATTCTGAGCAAACATTTGGATTCTGACAAATCTGCTTCGCAGACAACTTTAGAAAAAGAATGTAATGCTCTTCGTATTGAAAATCAGAAACTTCAGAATGTCTTGCTGGATCATGACAATCTTCACAAGAAGAATGATGAATTAAGAGGTATGATTTCCTCATCTATGTCTTTAATTTGCCTTTTTGATGGTTTTATCCTTACCATGCTTAATTATCCTTTAAATCCCTCTTTCGCATGTTAAGCATTAAATCAGAAACGAGTAATGGAGAGATATCAATTTGAATCTGTTGTTGAAGAAGCCCGTGTTGATAAAGAAGTTTTAATGGATCAATATAACCAATTAGATAACCTCTATTCATATTCCCTTGACCAAATAAATAATCTTACCAAGAAAAATACCCAATTAGTTCAAAGACAAGATCTATTAAGTAATGAAGTATCTCGTCTTTCTTATTCCTTAACCAAAGATAATTTAGGGATGGAAACTTTATCAGATGAGAATAAAACCTTATCTCAAGAAAAGCGAGTTTATTTAAACAAGATGGCGATATCTTCGCAACAACTTAATATTCTTCAAAAAGTATGTGCTGACCAAGAGAAATCTCTTCGCTCTTTAAGAAATGAACTTAAAGAAGTAACAGAATCATCTATCGCTGAAAGAGATACACTCTTTCAAGGTATAATAGCTTTAAGTGTGAAGGCAAATCAGCTTAAAGAAAAATATTCCAAATTATAAGAATCTTATTCTTCTCTTGCGAAGAAAAATGCCTTCCTTGTTTCTAAAGAGAAAAATCTTCAGTCTCGACTTAAAGGTTTAGTTGGAGATAAATTTGATGACGCAATGGACCATTGGGAGAATAGTTGTCTATCCTTGATTCAACACCTTATTTCGCAAAAGAAAGGTAGTCATAATTGTTTGAATGCCTTAATTATCTTTTCTTTGTCACATCTCTCTGAATTCCTTATTTTAACAAAATTTTGTATTCTATTTTTCGCAGAGTCTGACAAGAATCTTCATTCCTCTATTTCTGACTTGGAGGCTAAATATGCCAAAATTCCCAAAGAGAATGCCTTGCTCGTCTCTACCCTGACTGGTTCTCGCGATCGAGCAGAAAGAAGACTTGATTACCTTGCTTATTTTAAAGATATTCAAGATAGGAATCATCAAAGAGCACTTCTTCGCCAAGTTCATATCCGGGCTGAAGTCCTTGTAAATGACATCTTATTTTCCAACTCTCTTCCTCCTACATCAATTGATCCTCTAGAAGTAGATGATGATGAAGTTCCTCGTCCTGCTGATAGTGATTACGATTACGAAAGCGGTGCAGAGGATAATTTCCTTGAAGATGAAGAAGAGGTTCCTTCTAAAGAAGTATCTGCTGGTGTTAATCAGAATGAGAAATAAATTTCTCCTGAAGAAGTAATTGCTGGCGATAATCAAAATTCTTGGCATGGAGAAGATCAAAGCCGAAATGAAGGAGAAGCTTGCGAGAATGTTGGCGAAGAATTTTTGTCATCTCCTGATACTGATATTAATATTGAAGCTTGAGCTTCTTTTTTAGTTTTCTTTTCTTGAGTTGTCTTATTTTTATCACTTTTGAGAGCTACTTTTCAATAACTTTGAAGTCAACTTTTCCTTTTAATATTTTGTTGATAAGAAAGATAATGCTTCTTGTATCGATTCCCATACTTGCCTCTCATTATCTTTCTTGCACAAAATAATCTGTGAATGCTTATCATAATTTGTTTTATCATATGGTCTTATTTTGCCTTCCTAATTAAAGGTCTTATTATGCCATCTCTTGTCATTGCGACAAAATCGCAGGACGTCCTTGCATTTTCATACAAAAACCCATTGATCTTGTCTTAACTTTTCTTTTGTATTATGGCCTCTTCAGGAATGTTGCGACAATATGACAGGCCTAAATATTCTTGCGAAAATAAAGCCCCATGACATTGCCGTCTTGCGACGAAATCGCAGGACGTCTTCGCACTTTCATGCGAAAACCCATTGATCTTCTTATTTTTTCTTTTGTATTATTGCCTCTTCAGGATTGTTGCACAAATATGACAAGCCTTAATATCCTTGCGAATAAAAAGCCTCATGACATTTGCGTCTTAAGACACTTATCAGCTCCCTAATGGAGGGTGCCGCCCTTATCTCCCCCTGGTTGCCCCTTCAAGGAGGCGTACTTCTACCATACAAGGTTAGCTCCTCCCATCCAGTCTTAACAACAACCAGTTGTTTTCGCAGCCTCTTATCCCTTTTCCTATAGGGCTTATGGTTACGAGACTGCACCCTAAGTGGGGTTTTCTTCAGGCCGAGTGCAGTATAAGCCAAGACTTGTCAAGAATGGCAAGGACGCTTCAAACGCCCCCGGCACCCTTGACTCAACCGTGTACCTCGGCGCCTTGATCAGATTCTGCACTCCTTGGAGAGTCCTTATTACCTTAGTCGCCCAACCTAAGTCATATGCTTAAGTTGAGAATCCAAGGTGCCTCTCCCGGATGGGCTTTATTGACCCCAAATCTCCATGACTCAGGTTCCGGTGGGGTGTAGCCTTTCCCTGAGCCATGTAACAGGTACCCCCTAATATGACGTACTTTAGGTCTTACATTTGCCTCTTGCGAAATTTTATTCGCGAACTAGGGTGTACGCCATAAAGGTTCGCCCCTTTCTTTTATGTCATTGTTCTGTGGTTATCTCTGCGACAATTTCGCACATCATGATCTTCTTTTGATATGAGTAATTCTGCAATTATTTTTTCAGAATTCATAACTTCTCAAAGCTTCTTACTGATAATATCTTTTCAAATACAACCTGTTCCATGGTCTGTCTAATCTATGACCAACATCTCTCCCTTCTGGATCCATTAATCTATAAGCTTGTTCCAACTATCTCCTTAATGATGTAAGGTCCATCCCATTTTTTCGCTAATTTTCCACCATTTTCTCGCTGATATATTGGTGTTTCTCGCAGAACTAAATCTCCTGGTTGAAATTCACGTATTTTGACACGTTTATTATATTCTCGAGCTAATCTTCGCTGATAATTCTCCATATGTTGTAAAGCTTTTTCTCTTTTTCTTCTAATTCATCAAGTTTGTTTAAAATTAAACCCGCACTAAGATTTTTCTCCCAAGCTTCTCTTTTTGTTGTCGGAATAACAACTTCTGTTGGTAACACCGCTTCAACTCCGTATGTTAAACAAAAAGGTGACATTCCAGTAGCTTCTCTTCTAGTTGTATTATAAGCCCATACTGCATTATGTACTTGTTCACCATGATCTGTGATGTCCTTCCAATTTCTTCTTTAATATATCTGCAATTGTTTTATTTGTTGCTTCTACTTGCCCATTAGCTTGTGGATACAAAGGAGTGGACTTTCCACATTTTATCTTGAATGCATTAAGTAACATTTCTATATTCTCCCCTCAAACTGTTTCCCATTATCAGATACCAACTGTGCAGGAATTCCAAATCTGCAAATGATATTTTCGAATATGAATGTAAAGATATTTGTCGCGAATATGTTGTACTGCCTTCACTTCTGTCCATTTTGTGAAATAATCTGTTGCGACTATTAAGTATCTTCTTTGTCCAGTTCCTGGTAAAAATGGCCCCACAATGTCTAAGCCCCATTTTCCAAAGGGCCATACACTGGTTGAAGATGACAATGGTGCTCCTGGTGCATGTATTTTCTTTCCATGTCGCTGACAATCTTCGCACGTCTTGATATTTGTTTTGCATCTTCATGCATGTATGGCCAATAATAACCTTGCATTTTTGCTCTATGTGCCAAAGATCTTCCTCCACTATGATTGCCAGCATCTCCACTATGTAACATTTTCAGCACCTTTTCTCCTTCCTCTCGTGTCAAACATCTGAGTGATGGTCCACTAAAGGATTTTCGGTATAGCAACCCATCTCTTAATTCATAATTCGTTGCTCGGTTTTTAACTTGTGTGTTTCCAATCTATTTCTTGGTGTTTCTCCTTTCGCCAAATATGCGTGAAGTTCCATTCTCCAGTCTGCGACATTGTTCATTGTTCTTCTTTTTCATTATCTATCACCATCACATCCACATCTTCCTCTTCTTTATTTATTGATGGTGACAGAAGTGTTTGTATTTTTATGCATCTCGCAGTTGGATCTGTCATCATGCTTGAGATGAAAGCAAAAGCGTCTGCGAGTCTATTATCCTTTCTTGAAATGTGCCTCCATTTTATCTTTGGGATTTTCGCTGATAATTCTTCAAAGCTTCTTGTATTTCTTCAAGGATGGTTCATTTGTAGTATACTCTCCTTTTATTTGGCGAATAACTAGCTGCGAATCACTAGTGATCCTGGCATTTTCTAGTTTCATTTCTATTGCGAATTTTAAAGCATGTATCACAGCTTCATATTCTGTTTCATTATTAGTGGATGCAAATTCCAATCTGAATGAAAAAGCCATCTTTATTCCTTCTGGCGAAAAAAACAATTCCAACTCCATTTCCTTCTCCATTTGATGATCCATCTACCAATATTTCCCATCTATTTGGTTCTGTTAATAAATCTTTTGGATCTCCATGTTCTTTCTACATCCATCATTTCTTCTACTGCTTCATCTTCTTCTAAAGGAAATTCTGCCAAGAAATCCGCAACAACTTGTGATTTTGGTGAAGACAAAATTTCATATTTAATATCAAAGTGGCCTACTTGTGCATTCCATCTCTCTACCCTTCCTGATCTTTTAGAATTCTTCATCACTGATTCAATTGGTACTTTTGTTAATACCTTTATCTTGTGTGCTTGAAAGTATATGCGGAGCTTAAATGATGCATAACCAATGCTAAGATTAACTTTTCAATCTTTGAGTAATTCTTCTCAGCAGTATTAAAAGTTTTGCTAATGTAATAAATGGGTTTCTCCACTCCTGCGTCTACTCGCAATAACACACACTTAATGCATGCGACGTTGTCGCAAGGTAAATCAATAATTCTTCTCCTGGTTCTGCCTTTTGTAAAATAGTTGTATTCATAAGATGTTCTTTGATTCCTTGAAAAGCCTTTTCACATTCATCACTCCATTTAAATTTTGCACCCTTCTTGAGTATATCGAAAAAATATTTGCATTTGTCTGATGATCGCGAAATGAATCTCCCCAGCGAAGCTAGAAGCCCATTCAACTTCTGTACATCTTTTATTGTTGCTGGTGTTGGCATGTCACGAACTGCTTGCACTTTTTCTGGATCAACCTGTATTCCTTTGATACAATGTAGCCTAAAATTTTCCCGATGCAACTCCAATAGTACACTTCTCAGGATTCAATTTAATGTTATACTGCCGCATTTGTTCAAAAATCTCCCTCAAGTCTTGTACATGGTCTTTAGCTTCTTTACTCTTTACTAACATGTCGTCCACGTATACTTCTAATGTTTTATGTATCCATTTTGCGAACACCTTCTCTACCATTCTTTGATATGTCGCTCCCGCATTTCGCAAACCAAATGGCATTTTCGTGTAACAATATAAACCTCTAGGGGCAAAGAAAGCAGTATGTTCTTGATCTTCTTCAGCGAGAGGAATTTGGTTATACCCTTTGTACCCATCTAAAGATGATACCCTATCATTTCCCGCTGCAGATTCCACCATTTGAGGAATATCGGGTAACGGAAAACTATCTTTGGGGCAAGCTTTGTTCAAATCAGTGAAATCTATGCAAATCCTGATTCCCTTGTTTTTCTTTGGGACAATGACCATATTCGCTATCCATTCTGGGTATTTAGCTTCTCTTATAATTCCTGCCTCAAGCATTTTCTGTAATTCTTCTTCTATTTGGGAATGGTAAGTTGTTGCAATTTTTCTTATTCTCTGTTTAAATGGTCTCACATTTTTGTTAATCTCCAATTTGTGGCAAGCAATTGATGGATCTATTCCTGGTATCTCATCCATGTTTCCTGCGAAAATATCTTTATATTCTCGCAACAAGTTGACAGTTCTTTCTTCTTCTTCTATATCCATTTTGGTTCCAATTCTCAACATTAGAGGCTCCTCTACAGTCCCAACATTTATTTCTTTTGTTGGTTCTGCGGCAGTGTAACTGGTTTAGGTTCTCCCATTGGTGTTGGTTCTTTTATTGCTTTTATGGGTCTTCCCCTTCTTCCGAAATTTCGCTGGGTATTCCTTTCCTTCTTTTGCCCTTATCATATAAACTCTAAATTCTTCTTCCTTCTTTGCTTCCTTTGCCAATTTTCTGCGAAATTGTTTCCTTTTTGCTTGTTCTTCATAATGCTTTACTTCAATTTGATGACATAATTTCGCATTGTCAACATCTCCTCTAATTTCACCTATTCCATTTGGAGTGGGGAATTTAATACATTGATGCAACGTTGATACCACAATTTTATCGCATGTATCCATGATCTTCCTAATAACATATTATATGGCGATTCCATATCCACCACACACAATGTTACATATGTTTCGATTTCTCCAAGTGGAATTCGCACCACTATTTCTCCTTTAGGTTTTGTTGTGGATTTTCCAAAGCCGTGAACAAAATATGTTGAACTGGACATTTCTTCATCTTTAAATCCCATTCCCCGTAATGCATGATAAAATATTATATCAACTGAACTTCCTGTATCGATTAAAGTTCTGTTCAACATCCATTCTCCTGCGGATTTTATTGTTGTATCCTTCTCTTTTCGTGTAACAGGCGCTGTGATGACCAATGGAGATGTATGATTTAAATTTTCTTTTGGTATTTCTTCCGCCATGAATGCAATTTTTTGCTTTTCCCACTCTTTCAAGGGTGATATTTTTTCTACCGCTATAATTTTCTTCCCTTCAAAATTTTGTTTATGTATTCTTCCTTTGATGTTTTCATGAAATTCATTGATCAAGCTTTTTGTTATCATATTACACTCCAATCTTTTGCCATTTTCATTAATTCTGCTCATCTTTCTTTTAATTGATTTACTGATTTATTTAATCACTTTCTTGATTTGTATATTCTCAACCAACAATCTTCAACTTTCGATCTTCAATTCCTTGTTTCTAGTGCCATTATGTAGTGGCAGGAAATCCTACACTACACCCCTCATATAATTTCATTGATGATCAACTCATTTTTAGGTTTACACTCTTACTTTTATTCATTAATTTTGAATGTTCTTACAAGAAAGATAAAGAAATCAAGAATGAATTCTACTCTGAACTTTCTCTCTCCTATTTACTTGTTTCTTACTCAAAAAAGATCTCTTCTTCCTTTACAACTCGAATGACTATTTATAAGGAAATACATAGTGGATGACAGCTAATCTATCCTTTATTTTCGGATATGGTTTGCGACATTCTCACAACCTTACAAATGTTAATTTCGCAAGCTCTCTAATCTTCGCAAGACTATCACATCTTTCTCATGATCCTTGCTGACGTCGTTTCTGAAATTGTTCTGCGACGCTATTGTGCAATACCATTGATAATTTCCCTGTTTCTAGCGCCATTATGTAGTTGCAGGAAATCCTACACTACACCCCTCATATGATTTCATTGATGATAAACTCATTTTTAGGTTTACACTCTTAATTTTATTCATTAATTTTGAATGTTCTTACAAGAAAGATAAAGAAATCAAGAATGAATTCTACTCTGAACTTTCTCTCTCCTATTTACTTGTTTCTTACTCAAAAAAGATCTCTCCTTCCTTTACTACTCGAATGACTATTTATAAGGAAATACATAGTGGATGACAGCTAATCTATCCTTTATTTTCGGATATGGTTTGCGACATTCTCCCAACCTTACAAATGTTAATTTCGCAAGCTCTCTAATCTTCGCAAGACTATCACATCTTTCTCATGATCCTTGTTGACGTCATTTCTGAAATTGTTCTGCGACGCTATTGTGCAATACCATTGATAATTTCCCTGTTTCTAGCGCCATTATGTAGTTGCAGGAAATCCTACACTACCCTCAAATGATTTCATTGATGATCAACTCATTTTTAGGTTTACACTCTTAATTTTATTCATTAATTTTGAATGTTCTTACAAGAAAGATAAAGAAATCAAGAATGAATTCTACTATGAACTTTCTCTCTCCTATTTACTTGTTTCTTACTCAAAAAAGATCTCTCCTTCCTTTACAACTCGAATGACTATTTATAAGGAAATACATAGTGGATGACAGCTAATCTATCCTTTATTTTCGGATATGGTTTGCGACATTATCGCAACCTTACAAATGTTAATTTCGCAAGCTCTCTAATCTACGCAAGACTATCACATCTTTCTCATGATCCTTGCTGACGTCGTTTCTGAAATTGTTCTGCGACGCTATTGTGCAATACCATTGATAATTTCGCTGAGACATTATTGTTGCGAGATTCTGATTCTACAGTCTTGAACGTGTATGCCTGCTCTGATACAAATTGAAAAATGCGGGGGTCTAACAACACCACCCAATATTTCGCTTAGCAATCTGTATGGACTAACTCCGAAATACTTTCTAGCGAATCAACTAGACAGTCAGACTCAATCTAGGTAAAAGTATCTCAAGGAGTTAATATCTCTCTCTTGTTTTGATTTCTCATGCTAATAGAAATCAGCGAGTCCTAACCAAACACAAGGAATAACTTGGACGGTACCAAGGATCAATCAATGACAATCAAACAACCAAAGGTTGGATTTTACCAATTGATGATCTGCACTCACTACTTGTATTATTTCAATTATAAAGATAAATAATATAATGCGGAAATTGAAATAACACAGACACCAAAAATTTTGTTAACGAGGAAACCGCAAATGCAGAAAAACCCCGGAACCTAGTCCAGATTGAATACACACTGTATTAAGCCGCTACAGACATTATCCTACTCCAAGCTAACATCGGACTGGACTATAGTTGAACCCCAATCAGTTTCCCACTGATCCAAGGTACAGTTGTACTCCCTACGCCTCTGATCCCAGCAGGATACTGCGCACTTGATTCCCTTAGCTGATCTCACCCACAACTAAGAGTTGCTACGACCCAAAATCGCAGGCTTTGACAATGAACAAATATGTCTCACATAGACAAGTCTATCAAAGGATCAATCTGTCTCCCACATAAAAACCCTAAAGTTTTTGTTCCGTCTTTTGATAATAATCAAGGTGAACAAGAACCAATTGATAATCCGGTCTTATATTCCCGAAGAACAGCCTAGAATAATCAATCACCTCACAACAATATTAATCGTATGGTAGCGAAACAAGATGTCGTGGAATCACAAACAATGAGACAAAGGTGTTTGTGATTACTTTTTATATCTTTCCTATCGGAGAAATCAAACTATCTCTAGCCAATCAATATGATTGTACTATTACGATAGAAGATGCAAGATCAGATCACACAACTACGATAAAAGTAGTATCGGTCTGGCTTCACAATCCCAATGAAGTCTTCAAGTCGTTAACCTGGTTTTAGAAGAAGAAAACCAAAGGTTAAAGGAGAACCGACTCAAGCACGCAAACTAGTAGCACACGTAAGGTGTGGGGATTAGATTTGCAGAGTTACTAGATGTCCCCTTATATAGTCTTTCAAATCAGGATTTTTCCTTAGTTACAAAGCAATCAATATCCACCATTAGATGAATACCTGATTTAGATTCAAGCTAATATTTCTCAACCATTAGATCAAAAACTTAGACTGTCATACACAAATGAGTGTACGCTTCTAGGTTTGTAAACCGCACCCAAACATGTACATTGTTGGTTCAACTTTAGTTTACCAAAAAGGTTAACCATAAGAGCATTTCAAATGACTCAAATGAACTAGTTTAGAGAGTTATTCAATTGCAAGGAAATCTTTTGTAACTACACAAGACACAATTGAAGCAAAGATGATTTGATTCACAAGAATCGGTTCATGAACTTTAATAGCCACGGTTTGCAAAAGCATTCCTTAGTCTTTTAAGATTAAGTTCAGAGATCATCTTTAGATATATAACCTTCTCAAGTTCGCAGACTTAAGACACCGGACAAAGTTTACAAACTCCAGCAAAAATTCTCGTGCTTGAGACCTTCTCCGGTTCGCGGACTTGGCTCACGCAAGTAGTTTGTCAACTCCAACAGAAATTCTCGGGTTTGAGAACTTCGGCAGTTCGCGGACTGAGTTCGCGGACTGAGTTCGCGGACTTGGCAATTGCCATACTTCCGGTTCTCTTGATCAACAAAGTTCGAGAACTTAGGTTCAAGGAATACATTGGTTATGTAATCTAAACTCTCATTCCAATCATTGAAACATTCTTAGAGGACGTTATACAGTTGTTACACCATTTCTCGTCAAATCAATTTTCAAAGTGATTGAAACATTCATGACTTTCGTCACTAGGTAAAGATAAACTTGGTCGAAGCGAAAAGCTTATCAACATATATTTCGAGATATAGAAAGGCGAGGTATACTCGTCTCGAAATGCAAATGTGTATGATCTATTCTATATATATAGCATACGACTTTTGTCTCAAAGAGTAGGAGATAGAATAGATAGACTTTTGAGTGACAGATAAGTTCAAGTCTCCACATACCTTTTTGTCGAGAAGTTCCACCGGTTCCTTGAGTAGTCCTTCTACTTGTATGATGAATCGCCATGAAGTCCTTGAGCTCAACTACACTTACTATCCTAGTCCGAGACTTAGCTATAAGAGCTAGAAATCAAGACTTATAGTTTTGATCACTAACATTGACAAACATGCTTGAGATAACATCGTATGCGAGTTTGACCGAGCAGTGCTCTAACAGACATAATCCTTGCAAACAAAAGATTTTAACCTATCTTCCATCAATAATTGACAATATAGGCTTAACTTTTGTGTTTTTCAAAAGTCCATTCATTCTTTTATCAATACATGCATATCGATATACGAAAGACTTTACTTTTGACAAGATATGGGACGTTCAAGTTCACGGACGTAAACACACAAATCCCATAACAATATTGCAATATATAAAACCATAAACATTAATACTGCAAAAATCATCTTCCAAACAAGTTTATTATTTAAATCAACAAATCTAAAAACATGAAGATGAAAACGTTGGACATAGCTATGTGTAATCAAAATAATGGCTATTCCAAACTCTAGTTATTCTTCTAATGAAAACAAGAAAATATAAGATTTACTAGGTAATAAGACCTTTGAAGAATTCTTTATCGTCCCCGAACTCCTTGTCGTCAACAGCCATTGGGACATAAGGTTCATTAAGTGATGTAATTTTAAATTGATGTTGTAAAGTGGTAGTAAAACTTCGTTCAAAGACTTGTAAAGATTGATTTTAGACTTTAAAAATAGAAAATACTAGAAAATATTGTCACAATTTATCGAGAGAACTGGAACTTGGGTTTCCACCATTAATCACATTCAATTGGTTCATATAATGACTCATAACAATTCTAGCTCTTTTGTCGACTCCTTTGTTTTGCCAAAAGTAGATTTTATAAAGAATTAGATGTAAATCATAAGCATAGCGCATCAAGAGTTCTTAGACTAAGCATACGCTATCAGAAAAAATTACAACTAATCAAGAAAAATCATAAATCAATTAAAACAAGTGCAAAAGTCATAAAAAATCAAATATAGTTATCAAAAAAATTGTGAAATAAGGCTTCCTCCGTCGTCCCAGCGTTGGGGTTTAGCTCTTCATGGTGAAAAAACGCTCAAAATAATAACTCATGGCTGAATAGGTGTTTTATTGAAGAAAATAGTATTACATCCGAATTTGTAACAGATATAATTGTTACAGAGTCAACTGTTACAGAAATTGTTGCAAACTGAAGATAATTGTTATTAATGGACTGTTACAGGATTCTGAATTTAAGACCCTAAGAAACGTCTGTCCTTTACAGCCTTATGTTCTTCAGCTTCGTCTTCTTCCTGCTGTTGCTGCAATTTCTCCTGCAGCCTGATTCTTAGCTCCGCAGCGTACTCCCAACTCCCATTCCCTTGTTCGACCTCCCAGCAATCTATTTATACACCACAGGCCAATAAATCCCGAAAATCTCTTCTCCTTTCCTCCACGGCAAGTCACCGGAGTTATAGTTTCTTCACGCCTCTTCTGAGTATAATCCAACGTCCCTGGAATCTCTATAGTTGTAAACTCTTCCCAGTATAGGATACGATCGAACGGAGTCTATTCTTTCCCTTGTCCGTACTTTCCAAATATTCAACCAAGTTCCCGTAAACAATTCCGCTCCCTGTTTTATCTCCAAAGTGAAGCAACTTTTTGATTTAAACCAAACTCTTCATGATATAATCGAATCGCAGGGAAGATATTATTTCCCTTTTCTGTCACGTAACTTCTGTAACTAACTCCAAAATCCCGAAGCTTGCTTTTTCCCTGTAATAGCGATAAACTTCTTCTTTTACGAATCTTAACCTACTACCATCCCTGTTTTGATGAACCAGGGTAGTACCATATCATTCCCATAAAGAAATATCACAATAATCTCGGTCGAGTCCAACTTCAGAAGTTCACGCAGAAACCAAACAAATTCTCGCCATTTTCCGTGCGTATGAAAGTTAGGGGTGGAGTGCCCATAACCAAAGCAGGGGTGTCTTTAGCATTGGGGTGCCCTGGGGTTTAAATAGTAAGTGGGTGTCCCTTAGTAATTAAGGTGCCCCTTATCCAAAATGTGAGTCCAAAAAGTAATTTTCTCCCACGAGCGCAAATACCACTTTTCGAGCCAATTTTCCCGCAAAAGTTTATTTCTCCAACAACACCTACAAAGACATAAAAAGCCGTAATAAATACGAAATCGAGCACTAACAATATATACAATTGAGATCATATTAGACACATTTAGGTGTGTCCATCAAATACCCCCAAACTTATTATTTGCTAGTCCTCGAGCAAATCAAATAGAAAATAAAATCCTAACTCACTAACGCAGGCATCGTCGATTGCATTTAGCATATGCAATAAGCCTTTAAATCCCTAGGTGTCCCTAGTGGCCGAGTTATAGTCTCGGGAGGGCTTACAAGAGATATACCCACAAAACCTTTATACTCCAGACCCTAGCTATCTACGCAGAACCTTGGAAAGCACTAAAGAATCTCCTTGGTTGGCATACTTATTGACTACAGGAAGAAGTACCCTGATGCGAAATTCCAATTGTTGTACACGAGTTTGCACTCAAGCATACTAAAATTCATATAAAGTGACAGAGCTCTACTCAGATAGTCGCACTATGGACATCAATATCCGGAGTCAAAACTAATCACATGGATAGATCAAGAAGATGGTAATAGAGAAAAACATAGATGGTTTAGATGTTTACTAAGTGAACGGCGTTTCCCATATCTGTCTGAAGGCCTCCGCCAAAATGAACCTATCCTAATGGATTGAGATACTAGTCTGACTAATATCAACACACTGGCATATACAAGGGAACCAGTGGTCGATAACCTAACTCTAGGTCAACACAACTGGCATATACAAGGGTACCAGTGGTCGACTTTATTGAATTTATTCCTTTTGGTCAAATGGTCTGGTCTCAATTTTATTTTATTTTTTTTCAACTTTTTTTTTCAACTTTTTTTTTCGACTTTTATTTTTCAACTTTTTTTTTCATGGTATCTCAATCACTCTAATTCACCCTAGCATTGGTAACAAATTGAATCGTGAGCCCCACCTAATCACTTAGAGAAACATAGTTTAAAAACAAAACAACATCAAAAAGAAGTGAAAAGGACTCAACGAGATATGGTGAAACTATCATGTTATTTCTAACAACTGAGCTCTGTGCTTTTATGAATAGACTCTTTAGATATTTCCATCTAATCAGATTGGTTCCTCAACTCCTACAACCAAAATGCTTCCATCCACTTAGATTAGTTAGTGCAATCCTTAATAGGCATAAATTTCTAGGCTCTGGAGTTTATTTATTGCAACTAAAAAGTTTATCCCATACTCCCAAACTTAAATCTAACATTGTCCTCAATGTTCCAAAGATGAAATTAAAAGCATGAACAAGGAGAAACTGTTACCATTTGAAGCAAAAGAGATAAGGAAAGATATTACCGTGTTGCATGAGATTGGGTTACCTCCCAAGAAGTGCTAAGTTTAACGTCTTCAGCCAGACATAAGAAAGGATTAATCACCTCGTATCATAAAGTAATATCCGAAATATTTGTGGGTCATCAAAACCAAATAGAGCTATCACAAGTAAAAGGAATCTTCAACATGCCAAGAAAATTAACAAATAAAGCGCACCCTTGTCTAGTTTCCTGTTTAAGACAACTACATCTAGTTGTGGTTCAGGTTCAGGCTCTATGAAAGGGTCTAGATAAAATATTTTCATGCGCTGGAATTCCTCAAAGATAAGGTCCGGTTCAAGTATTAGAGTCTGGAAAAACTCAAGTAAAAACTTAGAAGCACATAATAATAACCTGAATAATTGTGGATCCTTAAAGTCAATCAGTTTTGACTCACACAGCTGACCACAATGAGAGTGGTGGTCTTCCTTAAACAAATGTGTCGACCCTAATCTCCTAAAGTAATTAGGTTTAGTCTCAAAACTTAATAATTGACACATATGAAACTTATACGTTCCCACAATTGGTAGAAAAATATTTGGTGGGAAAACAAAGTCAATCTGGATATCATAGCCTGGGTAAACCACATCAACCAGAGGATGGGTTTCTAACAACTGAACTTCCTTATGGACATCACTAGGTTCAGGGAAATGTGTATGAAGATAATCTTGTAAAATGGTTGAGGCACATATGTCAAGTCCCAAGTGAGGGACCTTTCTAATAGTTAAAGCACATGGAGAATGATAATCACCCCCAAACTTAGAGTTTTTAGTGTCTCTAAAAAGACTAGTCACAACTTCCCTAATTTCAAGGTCATCTGATTCCTGAAAATGATCAATTGATTCTTCTAAGTCAGGTTCATCCTCACTCATCCCTACGAGTTCACTTTCTTTGTCTAAGACTAATGTTTTTAAATCGCTAGACTCTAAAACAATATTCTCAGAAAAAACTCGTTCCTCTAAACCATTATTAGCTTCGTAATCAAAAGGAAATACTACATCGTCTAAAACGGGAGTATCTCTAGTCAAATCCTCGTCCTTTTGAATAGATGAATAATTATTAAAATTATTTGGATTTGAACTAGAAACATTATCATTATTAAGCTCAATCGGAGTAACAAATTCCTGATCATTATGCCTACTTATTTCAAATTCTTCATCAACACTATCCTCATCATAATCATCATTATAATAACATGAAAATGGTTGAAACTCATCTAAACAAGTAGTGTTACCAATTTTATCCTCGTCATCTTGATTATGTGAATAACTATCTTCATTTTCAAAGGTACTATTGGAAACACTATATTGGAAATTAACAGCATTTATGTTCTGGGCCTCTAACAAAATATTTTGAGTCGACTCACATGACTTCCTGATTGAATCTCGGAAAGAAAGTTCACTCGTTGCATTGCTTTCGTCCATAACTAAGTTATTCATTTCTGCTAACTTACATGTCGACTCAGCTAACTTACGTGTTGACTTTAGTATAGAGGAATTTTGCTCGTATGACCGGTTGGCGTGTCGATAGTAATTGGGCTCACCATGGTATGGACCATAACCTTCAAAAGGCTGATGTTCCCAACCATTATTCACACTATGGTCAAAGTAGTAACGTCCATTTTGAAACTCAGTCTGATATTCGTTGTATTGGCTATTGTAATACCAGTTCGACATTCTATTGCAGGGGTGTGAGTTGTCACACAAAATAAAACCCACTGATAGGGGATTCGTGGGTGGATAGAGTCTTACCTCCCGTTCCAGACGGGCGATGAACCGTTGAAGTCGACTCAGGCCACCGACTCCGATGTCAGTGTACGAACCCGAGGGTCCAAGACAGTATCGTAACTGTCGTCCTTCCCTGCAAAAAATTGATATTTAATTTTGACACTTCCTTAGGGTTTAAAAATAATGTCCAAGAATGTCCAAAAAGTCCAAAAATAAAAATGTCCAAAAAGGAAAAGAAAAATTACAAAAATAACACCCTATTTAAAGTTTCTAAAAATAAAACAAAATAACTATATACAAAATCTTCTTCTTCACTCCTTTTGGATTCCTCTTTTCTTTCCTTCTTTAGCGATGCTTTTCTTTTATAACACTTTTTCTTCCCTTGTAGCTTCGCTCCAAATCTGAAAAGAATCGGAAAAAATACCAAAACACGTAAAAAAGAACAAAAAATAATAAAAATAAAAATAAACCTAAAACAAATCTAAATACAAGTCCGCGTCGGCGGCGCCAAAAATTGATGTAATTTTAAATTGATGTTGTAAAGTGGTAGTAAAAGTTCGTTCAAAGACTTGTAAAGATTGATTTTAGACTTTAAAAATAGAAAATACTAGAAAATATTGTCACAATTTATCGAGAGAACTGGAACTTGGGTTTCCACCATTAATCACATTCAATTGGTTCATATAATGACTCATAACAATTCTACCTTTTTTGTCGACTCATTTCTTTGCCAAAAGTAGATTTTATAAAGAATTAGATGTAAATCATAAGCATAGCGCATCAAGAGTTCTTAGACTAAGCATACGCTATCAGAAAAAATTACAACTAATCAAGAAAAATCATAAATCAATTAAAACAAGTGCAAAAGTCATAAAAAAAAATATAGTTACCAAACAATTGTGAAATAAGGCTTCCTCCGTCATCCCAGCGTTGGGGTTTAGCTCTTCATGGTGAAAACACGCTCAAAATAATAATTCATGGCTGAATAGGTGTTTTATTGAAGAAAATAGTATTACATCCGAATTTGTAACAGATATAATTGTTACAGAGTCAACTGTTACAGAAATTGTTGCAAACTGAAGATAATTGTTATTAATGGACTGTTACAGGATTCTGAATTTAAGACCCTAAGAAACGACTGTCCTTTACAGCCTTATGTTCTTCAGCTTCGTCTTCTTCCTGCTGCTGCTGCAATTTCTCCTGCAGCCTGATTCTTAGCTCTGCAGCGTACTCCCAACTCCCCATTCCCTTGTTCGACCTCCCAACAATCTATTTATACACCACAGGCCAATAAATCCCGAAAATCTCTTCTCCTTTCCTCCACGGCAAGTCACCGGAGTTATAGTTTCTTCACGCCTCTTCTGAGTATAATCCAACGTCCCTGGAATCTCTATAGTTGTAAACTCTTCCCAGTATAGGATACGATCGAACGTAGTCTATTCTTTCCCTTGTCCGTACTTTCCAAATATTTAACCAACTTCTCGTAAACAATTCCTCTCCCTGTTTTATCTCCAAAGTGACGCAGCTTTTTGATTTAAACCAAACTCTTCATGATATATTAGAATCGCAGGGAAGATATTCTTTCCCTTTTCTGTGACGTAACTTATGTAACTAACTCCAAGATCCCGTAGCTTGCTTCTTCCCTGTAATAGCGATAAACTTCTTTTTTTACGAATCTTAACCTACTACCATCCCTGTTTTGATGAACCAGGGTAGTACCATATCATTCCCATAAAGAAATATCACAATAATCTCGGTCGAGTCCAACTTCAGAAGTTCACGCAGAAACCAAACAAATTCCCGCCATTTTCCGTGCGTATGAAAGTTAGGGGTGGAGTGCCCATAACCAAAGCAGGGGTGTCTTTAGCATTGGGGTGCCCTGGGGTTTAAATAGTAAGTGGGTGTCCCTTAGTAATTAAGGTGCCCCTTATCCAAAATGTGAGTCCAAATAGTAATTTTCTCCCACGAGCGCAAATACCACTTTTCGAGCCAATTTTTCCGCAAAATCTTATTTCTCCAACAACACCTACAAAGACATAAAAATCCGTAATAAATACGAAATCGAGCACTAACAATATATACAATTGAGATCATATTAGACACGTAAATGTTTCCATCATTAAGGTAGGAGTTTATATCAATAAACCTTCTCGGCTGATGTTGTCGAACCATGGCCTTCTGAATCTCATGAGTCTTATACACAAAAGCCTTTATTTTTTGAATCTCCTTTCGCATCTCCTTCAACTCTTTAAGAACACCAGAAAACTTCTGAGAGTTTGAAGGAACGGTTCTTGGCTTCCTCACATTCCTTCTTTTTCTTTTCAAGGTAGGAGATAATGGAGATTTTTTCTTTTTCCTTCATGATTGATGGATTAACAATGACATTAACATCTTTTCCATCAGAAGACATCATGCTTGGAGTATCCATAACGTATGGGTTTGTGAGAGGAAATCACAAATTAAACTCAACAAGTAGTCTTGAGATAAAAAGAGGTTTTGAGGAAGGAAAAATGAATGTAGGGTTTCGAAACCTTTAAACAGGTTCGCACACGTTCAACTCACAACCCTATAAAGAGTGGAATTGTCGATAATAACCCTCCTTTGATAGACAAGATGAACAAAAACTAACAAGAGAAGAAAGAAAACTTTTCCTAAAGCCTGAGAGGTACAAAATCATTATCTCTTTTGATCAGGCACATGAGACGAGATTTCCAAATCAACACAATCAAGTTGCGTTGCGGTGAATAACAATTTTTCCACCATTTTCCTCTTGAGAGGAATCCTCAGACTTCTGTCTATCAGACCGATTCGACCATACTTTCTTCTCTAATGGTCTTGGTTTATCCTTGGAAACTAACTTCTTAGACGAAGATAAGATCCTACATACCTTAGCAGTCTTCTGAGCAAGTTTAAGCTTTCTTGCTAAATGATTTGCTCTTCGTTGAAATTTGCTGACGTGCCTCAATCGGTGTTTGTACTTGTAACACCTTGAGAGTTCATGACCCTTTAGAGAAAAATACGAGCACGTCAAACTAGGATAAAAGTCAGGCTTCTGAGATGTGCACGCAGCTAGACACATGGTGGAACCTGAAACATTACAAACAGAGTTTCCAAGAAATGGGTCAATTTTTTCTTCCAGATTAGTTGGATTATCTTCTGAAATAATATTGAGATTGATGTATGTATTGCTACAGTTATCAAAACCAATATTTTCACCAAGAAGTGCAACACTTGATTTCTCGTCTTCATTAGAATCATAGATGTCAGACATTTCATCAAGAGTTGCAGCAAGACCTTTGTTCCCAGTGTATTTTCTATGATTTGGACACTCGTTTGAAAAATGACCAAATCTTTTACACTTAAATCACTGAGGCATATCATCATCATCATCATCAGTATCATTCGTTTCCCTGTTTTTAGAAGGAATACGATTATGAGGTTTAACTGATGCCTTAGGCTTATCTCTGGAGAACCGTTTACTTCTCTTCAACAAAAGATCCCTAAATTTTCTTGTGATCATCGAGACTAACTTGTCAAGATCTTCATCTGATGAATCTGTCTCAGAATGATCATCTTCAGAGATATACACTTTTTTACTCTTATCAAGTAATTTAGTGTCCTTTTGTGCTTTGAACGCAACATCCTTAGTTTTGGATGAATGTTCGTGATCAAAGATCTTAAGCTTCCCAACCAGCGTATTTCTGGAAAGATTATCAAGGTTATTTCCCTCAACGATGGCATGCTTCTTAGAATCCTATCTGGATGGCAGCGATCTGAGAATTTTCATCACAATGTCCTTTTCAGGAATAGTCTTACCCAATGCAAAGGATGCATTAACAATTTCAGAAATTTTGTTATTAAACTCATCAAATGTTTCTTCATCTGCCATACGAAGGTTTTCCCACTCGGAATTAAGGTTTTGAAGCCTAGCTTCCTTTTCACTGGAGTTACCTTCGAATACGGTTTCCAAGATATCCCAAGCCTCTTGCGACTTAGTGCAATTAGTCACATGGTGCTGAAGATTTGGGGTAATGGCCTGTATGATCGCATTTAAACCGTCGAAGTTTTTCTTTGCAGCAAGTATCTCAGCAGGGATGTATTCACCAATAGGTTTGGGAACGTTTACATCTCCAACTGCCACAACAGGAGGATCATAGCCATTAACAACATATACCCATGATTGAAAATCACGCGCTTGAAGAAAAGCTCGCATAACAATTTTTCACCACAAGTAATTAGAGCCATCGAAGACTGGTGGTACGTTAATAGAGATATCACCTCTGTCCATAGAGTCAGATCGCTACAAACACATACTTGTAAGGTCTTAAACGTGTTTGCCTGCTCTGATACCAATTGAAAAAGCGGGGGTCTAACAACCACACCCAACAATTCGATTAGCAATCTGTATGGACAAACTCCAATATAATTTCTAGAGAATCAACTAGACAGTCAGACTCAATCTAGATAAAATGTATATCAAAGAGTTTATATCTCAATCTCTCGATTTGATCTTTACTCAAGGAAATAGAAATCTGCGAGTCTTTATCAAATAGAGATAACTTGGATGGTACCAAAGACCAATATCCAAGTGTCAATCAATTTAAATCAACTACCAAAAGGTCGGATATTCTAATTGATTGAAAAACGCACAACCTGTGATATTTCATTTATATAAACAAATATAATGCGGAATAGAAATAACACAGACACCAGAATTTTGTTAACGAGGAAACCGCAAATGCAGAAAAACCTCGGGACCTAGTCCAGATTGAACACACACTGTATTAAGCCGCTACAGACACTAGCCTACTCAAAATTAACTTCGGTCGGGACTGTAGTTGAACCCCAATCAATCTCACACTGATCCAATGTACAGTTATGCTCCTACGCCTCTGATCCCAGCAGGATGCTACGTACTTGATTTCCTTAGCTGATCTCACACACAACTAAGAGTTGTTACGACCCAAAGTCGAAGACTTTAATAAACAAATCTGTATAACACAGAAAATTTTACGGTAATAGATAAATCCGTTTCCCACGAATATACCTACGAAGTGTTTGTGATTACTTTTCTATCTTGCCTATCGGAGATATAAAATCTCGAGCCAATTATTACAATCGTACTCGTAACGATAGAAGATGCAAGATCAGATCACACAACTACAAGAAAAGTAGTATCGTCCTGGCTTCACAATCCCAATGAAGTCTTTCAGTCGTTAACCTGGTTTAGAAGAAGAAACCAAAGGTTAAAGGAGAATCGACTCTAGATATGCAACTAGTATCACACGTAAGGTGTGGGGATTAGGTTTCCCAGTTGATAGAGTTCTCCCTTACATAGTTTTCAAATCAGGGTTTGCAATCAATGTTAGCTTGGTAACAAAGCATTCAATATTCATTGTTATATGGAAACCTGATTAGATTCAAGATAATATTTCTCAACCGTTGGATCGAAAACTTAGATTGTTGCACACAAATGAAATGTCCAATTTTGGCTTTACGAATCGTTCCCAAACATTAACATTTGTTGGTTCAACAATAGTTAACCAAATGGTTAGCCATATTATTACTTTCATATCAACCATATTCTTCTTCAACATAACTAGTTCAAATGACTCAAATGAACTAGTTAGATAGATTTTCAATTGCTTAGATCTTATGTAACTACACAAGACACAATCGGAGCAAAAACGGTTTGATTCACTCGAATCGGTTCATTAACTTTATAGCCACGGTTTGCAAAAGCATTCCTTAGTTTAAATAAACATGAGTTCAAGAACAACCGGTTTTGGATATAACCTGCTCAAGTTCGCAGACTGGGTTCGCGAACTTAAGCTCATGGAAGGAGTTCACAAACTCCAGCAGAAATTCTCGTGTCGAGAACTTCCGCCAGTTCGCGGACTTGGCTCATGCCACTTCCATTTCTCTCTATCAACAAAGTTCACAAACTTTGGTTCAAAGAATAAGGACTTATACATATATGTGTTTCCACAACAATGCTTATATCCTACCAATAGTTATGTAATCTAAACTCTCATTTCAATCATTGAAACATTCTCAGAGGATGGATACAGCCGTTATTCACAAACCATTTTTTCGTCAGAGCAATTTTCAAAGTGATTGAAAGATAACATGACTTTCGTCACTAGGTAAAGATGAATTCGGCTAAAGCGAAATCTTACAACACATATTTCGAGAAATAGATAGGCGAGATAAACTCGGCTCGAAATAGCAAATGTGCATAATGAAAGTCTATATATCAAAACGACTTTTGTCTCAAGAGTAGGAGATAGAATAGATAGACTTTTGAGTGACAGATAAGTTCAAGTCTCAACATACCTTTTAGTCGATGAAGATCCACCAGTTCCTTGAGTAGTCCTTCGTCTTGTATGATGATTGTCATGGAGCTCTTGAGCTCAACTACACTTTTTATCCTAGTCCGAGATCTTTAGCTATGTAGGCTAGAAATCAAGACTTATAGTTTTGTTCACTAACATTGACAAACATGCTTGAGATAGCAATGCATGCGAGTTCGACCGAGCAATGCTCTAACAGGTTTACATAGAGGTCTGCCCACAAAACCTATACAACAATTTCTAAAGCCATCAATCTTCCTCCGAAGACGATATACGATCCATGAAGTCCGGGTGATCCTCCGAGATTGTTTCTACCAAGAAGTGATAGCTTGCATCGAATGCGAATGCTTCCCCCTTTTCCTCCAAATAGCGCGCTTTCACGACTTCGTGCTACAAAAACACAAAAACAAACTTACATTTGTTACTGGTGTTTCATTGGAAGATAAAACAACATGGGTTACGTAAAACAAACCACAAAAATACTTACAAATTATTCAATGGACAAGTTGAAGGGGCGAGGTTAAAAATCTGAGGTTGGATAACTAAATAAGCAAGTATCGCATTTTCGATGACTAGGTGCCTATCATGGACTTGTTGAACACTTCTTCCAAATTCTTAGCTAAATTTGTTGTGTACCCTATCCCAAAAGGTTACGGAATCCACCCTTATGGAGGATTGACGTCTAACTCGAGTTTTCGCGTACCATGCTTTGATGATTGCCAAATCTTCGTTTGAATTAAATGATGTCATTTCTTGTATGTGGAGGTATGAAATGAGTAGTTGTGGAGTATATGGAGTGAGGGGGAATAAAATGATCAATTTTGGGGAAAATGGGGTCCAAGGGTGAGGTCTCTATTTATAGAGAAAGTCCCTAACGACTATTTTTTTTTTGAAAAACGTGAAATAATTTGGCATAATCGGTCTTCTAGAAGGTATGTATAACCCGATTGAGTTTTAATGCCACCAAGAATCGATCTTTTTTTATGACAAACATAAACCGATTAAAGACATGTAAAAAAATTGAATTTTCACCGAAACTAACCGGTTTATATGTGATCCGATTCTAGGTTGAAAAACATACATGAAAAATAGCTTGAACAATCGGTTTATATGTATGCATATGTGACCCGATTCTAGCTTGAAAAACATACATGAAAAATAGCTTGCACAATCGGTTTATGTTGACATATCGAGTAGACCGATTGTTGCAACACATAATTATAATTAAAACTTCAAGTGCATTAAGTTGAACAAACCTTAAAAGAGTGTTAAGAACTTAAAAGAGTTGAACAGAGATCATCCAAAATACAAACCTTAAAAGAGTGTTAAGAACTTAAAACATTCACAAGTCTTATAAACCTAAACTTTTAATATCTAAAACTTAAACGTAAAAACTTAAAGTGCAGGAGAACCAGCATCAGCAGCACCACCGGGAGCATTTGCATCACCAACATCAGCATCATCAGGAGCAGAAGCTTGTGCTTGAGCCATTTGTTCCCACATACCTTCCATTTCTGCATGGAGCTCCCTCTCAGCTGAAATCATGTTTCTCCTCATCCTAGTGAACCTCATGACCTCATAAAGCTCCTCCAGCGCAAGCTTGTCAATCAATGCGAGGGCTTGTTCAAGATGGGTCTCACACCCATAGGAAAACTTATAGAGGCTTCTTTCTGGCACTCGTTGTGGTTTCCTAAGGATGTCCTCCAATGTGAGCTCTCGAGAGTAAAACGCTAGGTGTGAGAAGTCCATATCTGCATAAAATCAAAAAAAAAACTAGTCAACAATCGGTACATAATCATACATATGTGATCCGATTCTGACTACAAAAACATACAGGCATGTGAAACATTAGTAATCGGTTTATGTGGTACATATATAAAATCCGATTATGAAAATGAATCTGAAGAGTCAAACATAATCGGTAAATTATCAGGCACATAAAACCCGATTATGAAAAGGAATCTGAAGAGTCAAACATAATCGGTAAATTATCAGGCACATAAAACCCGATTATGGGATCGCATAATTAAAAGAAAAAAATGTTTCCAGAATCGGATTATTCTAAAGCACTTAAAATCGATTCTGGTGATGTTTCTTCATATTTCGTTTCTAACCCTAAAATCGGTTGATGTTAATCATCATATAAACCGATTACTGTGCATGCTCTTCATGGCGGAAACCAAAACCCAGAATCAGTTTATTCGATATGTCAACATAAACTGATTCTGGATGTAATCAGAGATTTTGATTTTCGAAATTTGAAGATTCAAACATGTAAATCAATCAAGAAATGCAAATCATAGAACGGAAAATGGGTTATTTGTCCAAATATTTTTAGAACATGGTTCTAATGGACGAGTAAAAATTAGTATGGGTGAAATGGACACAAAAAAATAGCAAGAATGAAACTGGATTCATCCTGGCTTAAACTTAAAAAAGAGCGAGGATGAAACTGGATGCATCCTGATGTAAATTAAAAATAAGAAAAAATATTTGAAAATGGGTAGGATGAAACTGTTTACATCCTGGCTATTTTTACATTCTCATCCATTTAAACAGTATCAAAATTTTACATGTCTTTTTCACCCAAGAATTGTTGATTTTGATCTTTTTAACCAATTTTGTGATCATAGTATGGGTTGATGGAGATTTACCTTTTTCTTGGTTGGATCGAAGATCTTGAAGGAGAGGATCAAAAACAAATTTTGATTAGGGTTTTGAGAATTTGGAAAGATTATGATGAAAATAGAAACTTTTTTTAGGTTTAGGTTTTTATGTTTTTGGATTTACTGAAAATGGTAAGGATTAGTATTTATATGAGATTGTTTTAGGAATTAATGTGGGGGTAAATTAGTATTTTTTAGAAGTTTGGGTGCCCAGAGTAATTTGGTGGTGTGGGAATGGAAATTTGATAGGCCCAAATTAAGTGCTATAGGCCCCAATTTAGCAGGTAAATTATTATATTATCGAAATTATTATTTTAGCACTATAGGCCTAAGAAGGGACTAAAATTTTTTATTATTTTAACGAGTATTAATTTACAGAGGTTCTATTGTACTCCTTCCTATATGTTTTGCTAATGTGAGGAGGCCTAAGGAATGTCCAATACAGTGGGGCGACATAATATGTCACATTGCTAATATCTCACATCTAACTGTGAATATCATGATTCTTGTGCTCCCTCCCTTGACTGAGGTAAGAATTCGATTCCTGGATCCTGTAATTGCTAATAGTATTTAGAGGCTGCTAACTAACCACTTTAGTAACCCATCAAATAAAAAGATTGTAAATATATTATAATATGGAAAGGCCACTTTGTTTATTGTAATTGGTTTTGAGTTGAGTACCAATGCACTTTAACATCCAAGACTCATGAACGACTCATAAGCTCACAGCTTTTGGGGGGAGCTTTTTTTTCCTAATTTTGCCGTCTCACTATCGAATATGTGGTAGCGTACGAATTCTCTGCTTAGCTTTTCAGTCACTTCAGTTTCCAGCTTGGGAAAACATGAAAAATGGAGAATTATGAAGAGTTTTGCGGAATCTGTATCGTTGTTTGAACGGTTAAAAATCCAATTGCACTAGTTACAGATTAATAACTTCGTTTGTATGGCATCTTTTAATTGGAAACACACCATGTACAAGTATTTTCAGCTGAACCAGGTGTCAAGGGCAGTATATCCTAACCTTGAGCACTTGACATCCTAACTTTAGGGAGGAACCCAAGGTATATAGCAACATTTATTGTCAAATGTAGGATTGACATAAATGTTTTATTATTATGCCAGAGTGCTAACTTTTCCAATGGCATCTTCTTCAAGTGTTTCAAATTTGAATACTCAAGAGCGGGAGCAGTTTTTTTTTCCTCACAAGCTCCGGGGTGCCTTCTGAAGGGATTCCGCGGTACAGCCGTACTATCTAAAATGCAACAGGTCTTAAAGTAACTAGATTTCGATATTCGGTCAGTGAGTAGTTTTCCACAAACCAGCACCAAGCAATACAGTGTGAAAGATTCTGCATGATTGAGATTCTGAGAACCATTGCAAATGCCAAAATTCCGAGATAGGGAAATTCCAAATTTCATTCGTAATAGCTGGTGTAGTAGTATATTTCCACAAACTAGCAAAGATGGATTTGGAGACGTTGGTGGTGCCAGTTGGTTATAATATCCGGCCAGCTGGACATTCGCTTTTTCGTATTTCCTCTCTATAAACGTCCCCAACAACACATTAGGTCCCTACGAAAATTGTTTCTTTCAGCACAGTACATACAAAACAAATTATTAATATTCTCCAATGAAAAACCGTAAAACACTAAAAGGATCAAACAAATTTGGTGGGCTCGAGATGTCTAATTTTAGGTAGATATATATGGACATGCACACGAGTAAGAAAGAACCAACTACAATGAGCTCCATTCCGGTCTGGCAACTGACAGTGAATGTTAAAACTTCTACTACCACTCAAAATAAATTGAAAGAATATTATAGATTGCCTGCAATGTAAAGTGATTAGACATTTGCACTGCTTTTTTCTTTTTTGTTACCATGAAGGATGTTTGAGCGATTTTGATTATGCATAAGGAAGGAATTATTGATGTTTTACCAACTACGATTGGTTTTCCTCTTTGTGGACAAATTCCTGAGACGAGTCTGACACCTAGAACCAACTATTCATGTGGCAATTGTGAATATCCACCCCCGTAGTATATTATCATGCAATACCTTATTTCTGGTGTGTCTATTTTCTGAAGTCGGCCGGCCCTGTCACTGGTGTCCAACAGTATGAACTTGGCAGTAGGTTTAGTAAAACTAAAGCCGTTTCCTGCTTTAGTCTGGTATATCCGTAAATGCCTGTAAACAACGCATATGTCGCACAAAATGTACAGGAAACGAAAGCTGTTTCCTGCTCTAGTCTGGTATATCCGTATATGCCTGTAGACAAACTTGCTGAGCTGCTGAAACTTCTCCCCACAGAAGCAAGTACCAGATGCTGTTTTCAGCAGCCCTGAATGTGTTTTGACTCTCCAGTATCAAGATCTTCCAAGAAAGGTAACAGAAGCTCCCTAGATGCTGCTGTAATAATTAATTAAACTCTCCATTACTGAACCTGATGCTTTATTAAGCTGCTGTCTTTTTAGTCGTGTGTTCTAGTCTCTTGTTATTATCTACTGTCAGGTTTTATTAAAGCAATATAGGTAAAAAGATATTGGTTAACTTTGGTCATTTCCATACACTGTGTCGGCTGCCCTGGGATTCGGACCAAGTTAAAGAAATAGAATTGGCTTAAATCGCTTAAACCATTACTGTCTCTATCAGACTTTCGTCAGGTATCCATTCATGTATCCTAAGCAAAGCAAAGGAAATAGTTTTGCGAAATCTGTAAAGAGAGCATAATTAATCCACTAGTATATGCCATAAATGATGGAGTTGTTCTTGATTTTGAGCCGTTGGAATGGAATACTTTCCTTATAAGCTCCTAGCTTTTGGGGTGGTGCTTCTTTTTTTCTGATTCTGCCGTCTCACAATTGAATTTGTAATTGTGCACAAATTCCCTTCTTAGCTTTCAGTCACTCTCTTAAGTTTCCAGTTTGGGTAAAACATTTATATTGGAAAATTACGAATGCTTTTTGAAAAATCTGTTTCTTTGTTTGAATGGTTAGAAATTTAGTTGCACTAATTTCAGGTCAATAACTTATATATTCTCATCCATATGGCATCTTTTAATTGAAAACATACCATGTACAAGTGTTTTCAGCTGAACCAGGTGTCCAGGGCCGTTTACGGTGACATGAGTACTTGACATCCTTTTGCATTAGCCTGCACAATCTCTCTACAGATTTAAACGTCCACTTATAAGATTCCGTAGCTGATTGGTTTTACAGTATTACATAAACAAGTACCAACCGAGGCAGTGTGAAAGATACTGCATGATTGAGATTCTGAGAACCATTGCATATGCCAATAGCTTCGGAAATGTTGGTTGGTTGTGCTAATTGACTATGACATCCACAGCCAGCTTGACGTTCGTTTTTTTCTGATATTTTCTATCTATACACGTCCCTAACAACAGTTGCGTCCCTAAGAGAGTTGTTCTTTTCAGCACAGCGCAAAACAAATTACTAATATTCATATATTAAGGCTAACCCCTATGGGCTAGATTGTAGTGCTAAATTGGCCAAAAAGTGTTGCAAATCAAAAAATAAGTGTTGGAAAAAAGTTAACAGTGATAGTTGATAGTTCTCTCTCCTACCAGGTGCTCGCAGTCCAACTATCAGCGAGATTGAAACGCTGAACCGTTCGGCGCTCAAAAAGTGGTCTAAAAGCTGAACCATTCAGCGTTGGGAGAAAATTTTCTGATCTAACGGTTGAGATTTAAAGCGCCGAACAGTTCAGCGCTGAGCGCCGAACGGTTCGGCGTTATATGGTGGTCCCGCTGCTAGATTAGCCATCCCATAGGACTTAGGAGGTTGCCCATGCTGACGTGGATGGCCAATCTAGCAGCTAGATATCTAGCCCATAGGACTAAGCCTAACGATGAAAAACCGAAACAGTACTAAAAGGATTAAACAAATTTGGTGGGCTCAAGATGTTCAATTTTCTGTAGATATACATGGACATGCAAACGAGTAAGAAAGAACCAACTACAATGAGCTCCATTCCGGTCTGGCAACTTATGGTGAATGTTCTACCACCACCACACAAAATAAAGTGAATGTTACAATGTTAAGGATCCAGCAAGAGAGAGGAGAGCATAAACGTGAAAGCACAAAAGATTACATTGATAATATCTTGGTCTGTCTTTCTCATTAGTTTCAAACTATTTATACAATAACAAGACTTGGTTCATACGACTCAAGACTTGATTCTCAAGATATTCAACTCCTAATATAACTTTCACAACTTAATACACATATCTCCTAAATATAGAGTCTCTTATATATTTAGGAGATACGTGTATTAAGTTGTGAAAGTTATATTATGAGTTGAATATCTTGAGAATCAAGTCTTGTGTCGTATAAACAATTTAGAAGACAGTGTATTTGTTTTCACAACTGTGAAGATTGTTCTTTCATTCAATGCTTATATATAGTTACAGTTTACGGTAGGGTTTACAATAAATCAGGAGAACAAAGACTAAGTAAAGATAAATCATAGCTAACTAAGTGAACTACAAAACTGGAAGACTAAGACTTATTTGTTACAGTGATGTAGAACAGGGAGACTACAAGATATTGTTACAACTGTGAAGTTATTGTAGTGGTACGAATATATGACACATATATCGTTAATACCCCCCCTCAAGTTGGAGCAGGAGAGATAGAACGAATGCCCAACTTGCCAACCAGATGCTGGAACTGTCGCACTCCTAATGGCTTGGTGAATATGTCGGCAAGCTGATCTGCAGATGGAAGATGTTTGGGCAAAATCAAACCACTGAGAAATTTCTCGCGGACAAAGTAGCAGTCTATTTCAATGTGTTTAGTTCTTTCATGAAAGACAGGGTTTTGGGAAATATGAATTTCCGCCTGACTATCACAAGAGATGATTATAAAGAGTTTACATGGGATATGTAAGTCCCTGAAAAGGTATTTTAGCCATTGTAGTTCAGCTGTCAAATTCGCAAGAGCACGATACTCGGCTTCAGCTGATGACCGAGCAACAGTTGGTTGCTTCTTGGATTTCCATGAAATTGGATTATCACCTATTGTAACGAAGTAACCAGTAGTGGAACGTCGAGTCATAGGGCACCCTGCCCAATCAGAGTCAATGTATCCTCTGAGAAGAAAAGGACTAGAAGAAGACATGAATATTCCATGGCCAATTGTGCCTTTTAAGTATCTCAACACATGATGAGCAGCATGAAGATGTGTTGTGTGAGGATGTTGCATAAACTGACTCAGATAATTCACAGCATATGTGATATCTGGTCGTGTTACTGTAAGGTACAGTAGACGTCCAATTAATCGACGATAAATAGTCGGATCAGGCAAAGCTTTGCCATCTTCAACACGTAATTTCAAATGTGCATCCATAGGAAATGAAGAAACTCGCGCACCTGTGAGACCAGAGTCTTTTAGTATATCCAATGTATACTTTCATTGACATAGAAAAATCCCTTTTGGAAATCTAGAAACTTCTATGCCTAAAAAATACTGCAATTTACCCAAGTCTTTGATGGAGAAATGGGATGCAAGGAGTGATTTAAGAGAGGTAATGAAATCATTATCAGTACCAGTTATTATGATGTCATCCACATATACGAGAACAAAAATGGAAGTATTGCCTTGATGATATGTGAAGAGAGAATTATCACATAAGGATTTATGAAAACCCTCAGATAATAATACAGAAGAAAGCTTGGCAAACCATTGTCTTGAGGCTTGTTTCAGGCCATACAATGATTTGTTGAGCTTAAGAACCTTAGTCTCAACTTTTTGGTTTAGACCAGGCGGGAGCTTCATGTAGATTTCTTCTTCAAGATCTCCTTGAAGGAATGCGTTATTGACATCAAGTTGATGTAAAGCCCAACCTTTGATGGCTGCAACAGATAACAATACTCGCATTGTAACGAGTTTCGCAACAGGAGCAAAAGTATCATAAAATTCAATTCCTTCTTGCTGAGTATAACCCTTAGCAACAAGGCGAGCTTTGTGTCGCTCTACAGTTCCATCTGCATTGAATTTGATTTTAAAAACCCATTTACAACCTATAGCTGTCTTTCCTGGTGGTAAATCAACCAAAATCCAAGTATTATTGGCTTCAAGAGCGAGAATTTCTTTGGCCATAGCTTCTCTCCATTTGGGACATAGTTTATCTTGAGAGTAAGATGTTGGTTCTTCAGAAAGGACAATTGCAGCTAAAAAAGCTTTATGAGCTGGTGTAAATTTGTCAAAGGACAAATAATCAGTCATAGGATAGGCTGAAGTTGTGTTACATTTGGGAAGTGTACAATGATAATCTTTCAGATATGGTGGTTGAGTTCTAGTTCGAGTAGGTCGTGAGTTTTGCATGACTGGAGTCAAAACTGTCTCAGGAGAAGAAGATGACCCAGAAGCAGTTTTATGAGATGAAACTGGTGGAGATCGAGATGAATCCGACTCAGTAGATGAAACCGTAGTATCAGCTAGAGAATGTTGTGTAGAGTTCGCAGATGTAGCAGAACTAGATGTAGATTGAGGAATAGGTGAAAGATATGCGGGACTGGAGCTTTCAGTTGGTGTCGCAGAACAAGATGTGTGTTGTTGCACTGTCACATCAATATGCTCAATATTAGAGCTATCTTGTGGTGCAGTATTACATGGTGTAGACCAAGTAGATGACTGTGCATGGTTATCAGTCTGAGAAGGAGTTAAAATGGAATCATAATAAGCATATTCAGAAGATGGAATAGGCTTAGGATATGGCAGAGTGAAACAGTGATTCTCATTAGAAAAAGGAAACATTGATTCATAGAAAACAACATCTCTAGAAGTATAGATGAGTTTTGTTTCAAGATCATAAACTTTGTAACCTTTCTGACCATAAGGATACCCAACAAAAACACCGGGTTTAGCACGCATATCAAATTTGTGAGATGGGCGTGTGTTTCGGCCAAAACAGAGACAACCAAAAACTCGCAAACTACAGTAATTCGGCACTGTGGAAAGTAGCATCTCATGAGGAGTTTTATGAGACAAAACAGGAGTAGGCATTTTGTTTATCAAATATGCTGCAGTTAGGATACACTCACCCCAAAAACGTAATGGGAGATTTGATTGAAAACGGAGAGCCCTAGCAACATTTAGTAAATGCCTGTGTTTACGTTCAACAACGATGTTCTGTTGTGGCGTGTAGACACAACTCGTCTGATGAAGTATTCCGTTTTGATGAAACCAGGATTGGAGTTCATTAGACTTGAACTCTAAACCATTATCAGAACGAAATGTTTGGAGTTGTGGAATGAGGATGGGGCTTATGCCGGATGATATGGTTGCAATTTTATGACCATATTGTTTGATTGCAAAGCTAAAAAAATATTGCAAGCATTTGAGGGTCTCAGATTTGTTGTGCATCAAGTAAACCCAAGTACAATGAGAATAATCATCCATTAGTGTGAGAAGCAATGGAGAAAGGCCCCCAAATATCAACATGAACAAGTTGAAAAGCATGAGATGATAAAGATGTACTTTTATTAAATTTCAATCTGGTTTGTTTAGCCAGAGGACAAACAGTACATGAATGATTCAATTTGGAATCAATATAAGCAAAATTGCGAGCTAAAAAACGAAAGCAATCCTCATTAGGATGGCCTAAACAGCAATGCCACATATCCATTGGTTGTTTATTTGGGTTGAAAGAAAAAAAAGAAGGGTGGAAGCTAAAATGGTAGAGGCCAGCAATCCTTCTACTCCATCCAATCTCCTTCTTCGTTTGTAGGTCCTGAAAAATACAAGACTCTCGTGAGAATTTGACACAACACTGTGTTGTATTGGTTAATTGGCTGACTGATATTAAGTTAAACTTGAAACTTGGAATATGAAAAACATCAAGTAATTTAGTGGTAGGTGATAAATCAACCTGTTCAATGTGACTCACAGATGTATATGAACCATCTGGTAATTGTACCTCAATTGGTTTATCAATCACTGTATAAGTGGTGAAAGATGACAAAGAAGAGCATATGTGGTGAGTAGCACTGATAGACACATTTATGTGTCTAATATGTATCAATTGTATGTATTGTTAGTACTCGATTTTCTATTTATTTTGTTATTTTATGTCTTTGTAGGTATTTTTAGAGAAATAAGCTCTTGCGGCAAAATTGGCTCGAAAAGTGGTGTTTTACACCCCATGATAAAGTACTAAAGGCACCCAGGAAACACCTTGGAGGAGTGTTAAAAGCGCCCCAAAATGTGCCGGAGAAACCCCAGAAAAATTACTATTCAAGCCCAAAAAATTACTATTTGCACCCCATAAGGCAAGTGCTAAAGGGACACCCGTAGAGGATTAGGGGGAGGGCATCTTCTTCCCAAAAATTCAAAAATGAATTTTGGCGGGAAAACGGTTCTCATCTACTTTGTGATTTTTCGATCAAAGTTTGAAGGAGTTCTGGGTAGACTAAAGGGCTGAAACTTCATGGGTAGTTGTGATATGTCCTAACAAAGCTATTATGGGTGTTTGTTTCGATCGAATTTGGCTAGATAACTTGGTTTTAATCCAAACAGGGAGTTAGAGGAAAAACATGAGCTTGCACGGGTTGTGAGGAATTTAAACGTGTATTGCACGTGTTTGGAAGAGTTAATCGATATTATGTAGCGTGAAGAAGGTATAGAGGGAAGGAAATACAGCTGCATGCGCGTGGAAGATCAAAAAATGGAAACTTTGGTCGTGGAGAATAATATTGATAAATGAAGATTATTTGGGAGATATGGCGTGATTAAATGAGGATTAGGAGTATAAATATATTTATCAAGGTACAAGAGAGGGGTGTCGAGAGTTTGGGGTCCAGAGAAGCAGAAATCAAGAGTTGATGAAACTTTGTTTCTGCTGCTGCTACTGATGAAGAACACCAAAAACACGAAGAAGACTAGCAAGGACAATGGTTTATCAACAGTGTCTAAGACGCACATCCGTGGGTCGCAGTGCAGTCTAAACATCAGCAGCACTTTTGTTTTTATGGTTCATTCTGTGACGCTTTTTGTGCGTCGCAGATTACAGTTTTACACCATTTTCTCCTTTTCTCTCCATTGTAAACACCATTTGAGCTGTAAAAATATATTTTGAGCGTGTTTTCATCATGAGGAGCTAAAACCCAACACTGGGACGACGGAGGAGGCTGAATTTCATCCTTGGGGTAATTTATTTTATTCTTTTTTATGACTTTTGCATTAATCTAAAATTGAAAAAATGATTTGAATTAATTGGTTGTTATTTAATTTGATGATGTATGCTTAGCTTAGGTGTTTTGATACATCATGCTTAGGACTTACAATCGATGTTTTGAGAATCTATCTTGGCAAAATCAGAGTCCATGTTAATTTTATTGAGTTTTAAATTGTCAAAGAATATATGAATGAACCCTGTGTAGTGAATTAGGCCAAATACTTAGTCCCAGTACCTCTCGCCCATTGTTAATATTTTTTGTATATATATTTTAATTTTTAAATCTAAAAATTCCATTTTCTTCACAAGTCTGAAACGAATCCTATTTACTACAATCACAATCAAAAATTATAATCAAGCACCACTATCGACAATCCAAATAAGTGTAGAAGAATTAGAAATAGATGACAAGGTGATACCTGCGAAATTGGCAGATGGTGTTATGTCTCCATTGGCTGGATCGAGCAAAGCAAGGATGTGAGCATATTGTTCAGCAGTGATGGATGGTGCAGCAGGAGCAGGCACAGCAACAGAAGCCAAAGCACGAGAATCAGACCTGGATGCATCCTTTGGATAACCAACCAATTTCCAACAGATTAGCCGTGTATGACCATGTTTGTTGCAGTGGTCATAAAATGGTCGCTGGCGTTTGTTATTGCTGCTGCTGGCACCATTTTTGTTTCCTGGAAAGGAGCGATTGCTTCTAGGATCATGACGACAGACATTCAAAGCTGCAGAGTCCACATTGTGCACCACCAAGGAATTGAGTCCATGTTGTTCCTCTTCCTGACGAACAAGATTGTATAACTTCGCAACAGAAGATAATGGCTCAGTGACAAGGAGCTGACTTCTCAAGCTTGAAAAACGAGTTTGGAGACCCTGCAAAAATTCCATTGCACGATCTTGATCTGTTTGTTCAATATGAGCCTTACCTGCGTGACAGATGCACTGAGTGGGAGGACGGAAGGAGTCTAGCTGATCCCAAAGAGTTTTCAGCTGAGTGAAATACTGAGCAACAGTATTATCTTCTTGCTTCAGATTCGAGATTGCTTGCTTGATTGCATACATCTTGGTTGCATTAGATTGTACAAAACAACTCTTCAGATTCATCCACATCACATGGGCAGTGTCGAAAGACATGATACTGCGACCAATCTCTGGTTCACAAGAGTTGCAGACCCAGCTGCCAACAAGATCATCACAGCGCTGCCAATAAGGAATATCTGCTGATTTCGTTGGTTTGTTGATTGTGCCATCTATATATCCTGTCTTAGCTTTAGCACTCAAAGATTTGCGCATCCCTCGTACCCAAGTGCCATAGTTTTCACCTGAAAGAACTGGTTGATAAAAAACATTGGTGGGATTGTCAGCTGGATGTACGTAGTAAGGACTATCTGGTTGAAGATGAGGGTTTTCATCAGCAACCTTCTTTCCTTTCTCTGAGTTTTCTGAGGATTTTGATGGTGGAGTGGTGTCACCGTCTACCATTTTGAGAATTGGATGTTTGTAGGGTGTAGGATGTAACCTAGTATGATTTTAGGGTTTCGGATCTAACCTAGCACGATGGTACCATAAAGAATTTAGAAGACAGTGTATTTGTTTTCACAACTGTGAAGATTGTTCTTTCATTCAATGCTTATATATAGTTACAGTTTACAGTAGGGTTTACAATAAATCAGGAGAACAAAGACTAAGTAAAGATAAATCATAGCTAACTAAGTGAACTACAAAACTGGAAGAGTAAGACTTATTTGTTACAGTGTTGTAGAATAGGGAGACTACAAGATATTGTTACAACTGTGAAGTTATTGTAGTGGTACGAATTTATGACACATATATCGTTAATATCGTATGAACCAAGTCTTGTTATTGTATAAATAATTTGAAACTAATGAGAAAGACATACCAAGATATTATCAATGTAATTTTTTGTGCTTCCGCGTTTATGCTCTCCTCTCTCTTGTTGGATCCTTAACATGGTATCAGAGCAGGCTATTTGTGTTGAGTCAGTTGACCGCACCTTTACTTCCGCGTCACCCGATTTAATTGTCCACGTGTTTTTAAGACCCGCCGAGGCTACACATGAGGGGGCGTGTTGAGCTTATTATTAGTCCCACATGGTTGGGTTATTTAAGATCCTGCGATTTATAATCTATTAGGGCCTCTCCACTCATTGCCAATTGGTTTTGAGTTGGACGCCCGTATTCTAATATACAGCTTATTCCATCCATATACATGGACATTTGCACTACTTTTCTTTTTCTTTTTGTTGTTACCATGAAGGATGTCTGGGCGATTTTGATTATGCAAGGAATTATTGATGCTCATGATATTTTACCAACCACAACTAGTTTTCCTCTTTGTGGACAGATTCTTGAGATGAGTCTGACACCTGAATCCAACTACTGAGTCCTGCCTTCTTTTAAGATCGTAATTGTGAAAGTCACCTATAACATTATCAAATTTTCTGAAGTCTGGGCTGGTATAGTCCAAGAATATGCACTTGGCAGTAAGTTCAGCAAAACTAAAGCGGTTTCCTGCTCTAGTCTGGTATATGCCTAAAGACAACACACATGTCACACAAATGTACAACATACCTATTCCCAGCTGTAGTAATACAGGCTAACTTAAAAATTCCAGCTCCAACCATAGGTGCAGCACCTTATGTATTTGTATCAAGCTTTTACTAAATCACTGCAATTTCCACATTTCTTTTTAGAGCTAGACGGCTAGACCCTAAGGAAAATCCTGTCTTAAGTTTTCTAACCTCGGGAGCGTGATGCTTTTCTGCCCGTTTTGAAGAATCGAGAAACAGCTTAGCCTTGTCATTATGCACAACATTACTAATTGTGTTGATTGACATATTAACTGCACCCATGATGCCATTTGATGCTGTTTAGGTTGGGAGCTTTACTCTGGTTAAAAACTGACTTCTACCATTCCACACTCACAAGTCACACCTAACCGACATTGGCAAGAATTCAGATTAGTCCTAGTCCTACGGTACCAAGAGGTCAACAATTCAATAGGGTACACTTCTGCAGTAAACAAAGAATGGATAACCATAATTTTGTTTTTCTCACATGGGGCAGAACCTCGAAGAGGACCTACAAGTTTCCAGGTTAGAAATTGGATTCCTGAGATGGCCATAAGGTCCCAAATGAGATTCCAGCTGTTTTACCTATGAAAGTTTCGGCTAGAGCTCTTCGTCAGTTCCATATAGGTGGACTGAACTGTGAGTGTTCCATCAAGAGACAAGGACCATGTAGGCACATCCCTATCACTGCTGTAAGAGAGATCAAAATGCTAATAAAATTTGCAATAGAAGGACTGAAGCATCAATCATGTCCATTCATACAATTCTTGCAAGTCTGAGAGTTAGCATATGCAACCAAAGAAAGAATTGAAGAACCTAGGCACTGCAAGACAATAACTAGCTCTTAACTAGCCTATCCATATCCCGGTAACATTTAAATTTCGTAAGATAATAATAACATACTTAGACCAGTAACGGCAGATGTCTGTCTTCTATTTAATTTAGGGGTCTTAAACAAAGACCAATCTCAATAGTTTCTAAAGTTAAATGAAATAGAATCCCTCATTTTGTCAATACTATGCAGACCATTTCCCAGGGGTATGATCAATTACCATTTCCAAGACGCATAAGCTCTAAGGCTTCACCAGCATGCAATCCAGTAGAGATCCTAAGCTTTCTGAGATCCTCATATGTAAATGGCTTGTAAAGACGAGGATGGTTAGAGTCAACAAACACCTGTGGAGCCTCCACCACTGCTTCCTTGGGTCCAAGTAGAAAAAGGGCAATCGAGATTCGTATAGCCGCCTGCTTGCACTGCACACGGTGCCTTATATTGCAAAATGCCCCATTACTCCATACCTAAATTAGACATCCAAACAGATTCAAATTTTCTTAGAATTCTAGCATAAGTTAATTGGTTTAATTGATAGAAATGAGGAAATTGACAAGTTAATTTTACCGTAGCCATGTCTCCGAGATTAACACATAACGATCTTGGTAAAGGATCGACAGCTATATATTCACCAGATGGTTTATCCATGACTTCAAGACCACCAACACAATCATCTTCTTGAAGTACAGTGAGGAAGCCAGAGTCAGTGTGAATTTGGACTCCGGAGGAACCTATACTTTCTTGTGTGAAGTTGTATTTGTTAAGGGAAAATTAGGTGCAGGCCCAAAAAAAATAATATTTTCATTGTCAGACCACAATTAATTTTAGGTACCGTGACACCCATAGTTATTTACGTGACACTCATAATTATATGAAATTATTAAAAATGTCTGCATGACGGATTATGCATCCACATGACGGGTTATGCATGAGGGGTATAATTGGCAACACAACTTGGATATAACATATCTAAAAATCCGCGCCTTGGCATTTTACAAATTTTATATCGTTGGAAATTTTTTTAAGAGAGCTACGTAACGAGTACAAACAAGAATATCAAATTTTTGTTTTTCACGAAAAAATCGGAAATGATCATCATTTTAGGCAAAATTTTCGAAAACTTAATACATAACTATTATGCAGCCATCAAAAAAGATGCATAACACATTCTGCAGACGCATAACGATTTATGCATAATGCACTATGCATCCATATTTACGGATGCATATCAGGTTATGCATCTATTTTATCGATGCATAAAAGATTGTGCAACAATTTTCTCAATGCATAATGCATTATGCAGTCATATTTTCGGATGCATAACAGATTATGCATCCATTTTCACGATTGCATAACATGTTATGCAGATATTATTGTAGGTGCATCACAAATTATGCAGTCTTTGTTTTTGTTGGTTTTAATAGTGTGCATAATGTGTTATGGAACCGTTTTCTGGACTGCATAACAAATTATGCAGCAAATTTTGTAGATGCATAATAGGTTATGCATCCATTTTTATAAACTCTTCCAAGTTATTTACTTAATCATTTGTAATCCTTCTTGTTAAGGTGATTTTGGATTGAAATGTATTTGCAGCTGCTGCACAAAACAAGGAACTTAATACGTCAGTGCTCCATTTCATAGCTCCACTGCCACTATGAATCACTAACTCAATCACCGTCACTTGAGTGGAAATAGTTTTCATTAGCACTAGGCATTAGCATCAGATAATGACACCACTTGCACTAGTTTTATGCTTCAAAAAAAAAAGAAAAAAGAACTAGCACTAGTTTTCATTAGCTCGTTCCATGTACAGATGCTAACATTACTGGCACTATATATTTTACCAAACACGTACAAGATATTTACTGCGCTCCCTCTGAGTTCCCCTTTTTAATGGCTACTTTTCATTTGTACAAATGGAACCAAAATCTCTTTTCCCTTTACATTTTCGAGTAGTAAGTTTTATGGGTCCTCCACCTCTTTTAGCAAAATTCAATTAAGAACCCATACTAAATTTGAGAAATTTCAAAGTGAAGAAGACGAAGAACGGGAAATCAGGGAATCTAGTAATTTGTAAAGAAGAAGAGTCAAATATATTACTCACATCTAACATAATTGAAATAATCAAAAACAAATAAAAACCCTAAAAGTCTTAGGCTGTGAATTGTGAGATTAGGAACAGAAGTTCTCAGATCTAAAATGCTAAAAATGAAGAAGAGTCAAAAATGGATGCATACCATTTGTTACAGATGGGTTTAAATATTCTTTTTTCTACGAAACAACAGAAGAATAATTCCTCAGCACGACCAGCATACACAAAGGTATTCTCAGCACATGATTAGAGAATGACATCATTTTTTTCTCGATCTAATTCTAACCCATATGTTCTTCTCAATCTTAAATTCGAAATCAATTCCCACAACCCCATGAACCTCTCCCTTTTTTGAGTTTTAGGTGTCGCCATTCTTCTCTTGGTTTCAGACAGTGCATGACTAACTATACATATCGACTAATTTGATTTCTAGGGTTTTATCTATGGATAATTTTACTCATCGGGTATTCACGGTATAGTGGAGAGGAAGAAGAAAAGGAATTGAAGATGAAGAAGAAGAAAAAGAAAAAAAAAAAAAAGACCCGAAACAGAATTTTATAAATTATGAGTTTGGGAGATATTTTTCCATAGAAAATGGGTGCGCGCGTGAGTTTTTCTGGCCGTGGGTTTCATAGTGAAAAAATTCTGAAAAACGGGTTTGTCCGAAGTTTTCACATTTGTTAATCCGGAACTGACAAGGCCATCCCTTTGCTAAATCGTAGCTCAAGCCCATACTCTCTGCTAGCTTTCCGCATAATTCCATTATCAACTCATGTAAAGCCTTCGAGTATGACTTTATAACTTCTCTGCAAAACAAAATAGCAGCATTTTCCCTTTAGAAATATGAAAACCCTATTCACTGGCAAACTTAATTTCTCAATGTAATTCAGAATAGCAGGGGACTCTAGAATCATAAATTTTATCTATAATTCAGCCGAAGATCCAATTCTCACACTAAAAACTTAAGTTAGAATGGAGTGAAGATATAGAAAGTACCTTTGCTGTGGCGATGCATCCAGCTGAGTGCAGAAGGTTTCAACAGCTTCGGAAGATCCCATGTCATACAGACCCAACGCTTCGTAAAGAGGATTTTTCTGGTTAGGAGCCCGATACCCACTCCCTTCAATCACATCAATATTTCGCCGTTTGATTTCAAGGGGTCGATCAAACAGAGCTCTAACAACCTGCTTCATGTCTGTCATCAGTTTATCAGGTATTCCGTGGTTGATGATCCTGAAACATCCCCACTCCTTACATGCTTTCAAAATCTCAGCAGATTGCCCTGGGAATTTCTGAAGATCGATTACGGGTATTGAAACAGCCTCCATTTACAACAGCACACAAGACCTGAATTTCTTCTGCCGAGTTCTATAGACAGAGTTCAGACTTAAGGGAAGAAATGATGACTTTTAGAGTGGAGTGGTATTTATGGATCTGCGTTGGTGGAATATTAGTACGGCAATTTATTGAAATTTGACGATTGGTTTCGTGGAGAAATCAAAGTCTTGTTATTTATGTTCTTTTTGACAGCATCTCAAGTGGATGACAACCAAGCTTGTACCTACTACTACTGTCTTGAACTAGTACTGACGTGTTATAGGTACTTCAAAGTGACTTAAACTATAAACAGAAAGAATCTGTCCAGCAAACCAATGGGTATCTTTAATTACTCTCTAAATGGTGCCAAAGGTTTTCTGGTTACACCAAACCTCTTGGCAAAGATCCATTCCTTTTCACAAGTTTGCTGGTTTATCGTGAAACTCGCTTTGCAGTGATTGCATATTTTCCGATATAAGAAGATAATTTGCTTTAGCCACTGCAGTCATATTATAAGCTCTGGTAGCTTCTTGGGACATCAAGTAGTTTTTAAAACAAGTATTGCAAGTTATTATAAATTTCTGGGAGATGGAAAAAGGTTGAGAACAAAAAAAAAAAATGAAATTTAAGCATTTCATTTTGATCAAAATTTGTGAAGTACATATTTGTCACCCAATAACTCAATGCCATCAGATGTACTCGTTAACCACCCCCATCACAAAACTTCTCAGTCTGTCCTTTTTGATCAATAAAACTTGATCTTCTAGCTCTACAATTAAAGCGAAGAATAAACATTATGAAGAAGCAGAAAGTAGCTCAAAAAATGTTTCACTTGTCTTCCTCATCTGGACCTGCAGCATCTGAAATTCTCTCTTTTGATAATTCAATCTGAAAAACAAACTCAACAATCGTGAATATTTCGACAAAAAATATAAGAGAAATCTAATGGAAAACCATAGCAAGACTCACCTCGTTGTCCCAGTCTGTACGCCAAGCCATTATTAAGAGAATGACTGTCTGAAGACCAATACCAACTAATATGCCAATCCAAAGTCCCTGCATTCATATGAATGAAATTCAATGAATATTGACAGTGCTAAATCTCCAGCACAGAGATTCAAATTTGAAGGTAAATTGCAGCACGTTACAAACAAGAGAATTAAAGGCAAGACGAGCAATTTTTCAATCTAATTCCATATCTCACATTAGGCAAAACTTATTTCAAGGACAAAAGATAACGATGGCATCTAGGATGAAAATTCTAACTATTAAATCTTTGGTTATCAGCTCACCTCTAGGCCCCAATCTAGTTTGAATCCCATAAAGATACCGATGGGCAACCCAATGAGATAGTAAGACGCAATGTTTACATAGGCCACAGCACCTTGCCAACCAGCTCCGACGGCCATACCTGTGTGATCCGGGTACCAGTAAAAGAGAGAGGTGAGATGAATTTGCGGATCAAGAATTTTTTTAATGGTACGTTAGAAATAATGAAACTATAAAGGTTCCTTCACTTGATATTTCACAAATATTAGGTTCTTATCCAATTGTTTCTCCAATAACTAGACGAACCTGATAAAACGGGTTGGATGCTGCCAAGGAAGATTGAGACACATAAATACAGAGCTAACGTACTGACTTCTTTCATAACAGCCTTGTCGTCTGTAAATAGTTTTGGGAAGCTGTTTCTTGTGAACAAAATTAGGAGAACAAAAGCAGTCTGTGTGACTAGCGCAATTGAGACTGTAACCCAAACAGAGAACTTTGCAGCTGCTGCATTTCCCGCTCCCAATTCATTCGAGACTCTTACGCTAATATCACACAAATGAGGTAAGAGAATAAGCTAACTAATAAGTATCAACAAAAAGTTTGAGAAAGTAATTAGCATAAACAATTGAGACAATCAACTTTCAGAATATATCTTAAATGAGCTAAATGAAATGTCTTGGGAAACTCTAATATATGTTTTATTAGTATGAACGAATGAGTACCTGACAGCAGCAATAAAACCCAGCGGTACCATAAATATCCATCCTTCGATATTCATACTGTGAATGAGAAAGAGAAACCATTCAACAACATTGTCTGCCTAAGAAATCACAGGCTCATTGCATCTAATATAAATATTAAAAACATACAATACACTGACATGACATCCTAAAAATATTACAAGTCAGAAGGGGAAAATGCAATTTGTACTTAGTTTTGATCAGACCCTTTAGGGGCTGAGGTTGAGGAAATGCTGTAGAATTGCATCCCTAGACGGAGCAATCTTAGTCCAGACACAACATTAACCAACTACCGAAGTTGGTTAAATTCTTCGTTTATTTTGTTCAAGCAGTTAAGAGTACGTACCAGATGGAGGCAGCATCAACTTTGATTTCAGCATTTTTAAGTAGTCCCGCAAATACAATCAAAACCATATAAATCCAGTATTCCAAGCTGTAAAAAAAAAAAAAAGATTAATCAACACATGGTAGCTCGAACAAAAGCTAAGGGCTTTGGTTAGTGCTAGTCTTTAAACTACTTGATCAAATTGTCGCACTAGCACGTCTTCCAAATCACATTCAAGAATCAAGATGTTAGTGTCTCGTAACTACGGTTATTAAAATAGAGGTGTCATCTGTCAATAGATAGTTGATTCAAATTTAGCACTGATCAACTTGAGTGATATCAGTATTTCGAATATTGTATACAGGTCTGTGTGTCGAATTTCCGAAATGAGATGATATGAATTAATACATGTATAAATTCTGTATTCGTTTACTTCTTTTTTTTTGTACAAGTTACAAGATTATTAATAGTTGGAATTGTTATGGGGAAGTAGCTAGAACTCACTGCTAAGTCTTACAGTAAAGCTAATTACTACAAATCTAGAAAAGTTTGTTAAAACCAACACAATCAACTAATTTACTGAACCAAAATAATTCTCCGGAGGTGAATCAAATATCTTTCTTGAACAGGTAACTTACATGAACTGACAGCACATGTTATGAACTTTCATCGGATACTCCATATGCTATGGGTTGGGATAAAATAAGAACCATCTTAGTCTTAAAAAACCAGTATTATTATTAGCCTTTAATATACCATCAATGTTAATTAATCCCATAGAAGAAAGTAAAAAAAAGTAGGGATGTGTGTTGGCCAACTTGGTTTCCAATGAATTTTTCATAATTCGAAATGATGACACGATTATTAATACTATCATATTTTTATTTTATTCTTTTGATACACTCTAGTATTAAATTGATTCCTGGTATTTTTTTCTATCCTAGTTTTAGAGCTTTTCTATTTCTTTTTCTGATTATGATGAGGAAACCTATGCTTCAAAAGAGAAATGATCAGAAAACCTAACAGCATAAGAAGACTTTTCATAAACTAGCAGGTCTCGGCAGTATAAAATCTTTATTTAAATCCTCTTAAACAATCCTTTATTTGATCTTTGAAGTTTGAAGTAATAAAACAAGAAAAAGAAAACAAAAAAGAAGAAACACTCGAGGATGGCGATAACTTGTTGTTGGTGTCGTATTGTATGACTATCTCTAACTAACCTCATTGTTTAGTGAATCATTTTGATTCTTGAATATCAGTTAGATGCGACATTCAACCTACTCTGAGCTTGGAAGTGTTGCAGCGGAAAAAGAAAACAATACTGTTTATTTAATCAAACTCTTAGATGTCTTAAGACAGTCAGAATAAGTAGTTGTAAACACACTGAAATTGTCATAAACTTAAAGACAGTCAAAAGAAGTAGTTGTAAACACACTGAAATTGTCATAAACAGAATAGATCTAAACGAATCTCCGCAAGCACATAAAATATGCTCTGGTTATTATATCTGGCGACTTCAAATTGTTACCTAATTGTAGTTTCTAAACGCTAAGCAGAGAAAGAAATAGAACAAAAATGTTTTTTATCTATCAAAGCTAAGCCAAAGGCCATCTAACATCCCCATCTACTATAACTGTAAGTGCGTGTCTGTGATTTTATGTTTTTTGGATTCAATGAACACACAATCTCATGTTTCTGAGCATATCTCATGATCCATGGCATATAGATGATAGATGACATGACAAATAATGGCCTACAGTAGACACGAAACAAATCCACCCAAAACAGAATTTTACGCCAAAAGAAACAGAATAATGAATAGCTAACATATTGAAGAATGCTATTTGTCTCCAATAAATTGTATCTCCTATGTGATCTGTGGGATAAAAACGGGTTGTAAATGCATTCTTCAAGAAAGTCTTTATGATTTCCACTAGAATAGTACCATGGGAATAGTGTTATTCTATGAAATTGCTTGTCAGCTGGCCATAATAGTCAAGTAGAATGCCCCAGAAAGTTGACAAACATACTCTAGTGCATGTAGGACTCACTTGCAAGCCTTTTTTCGTTGACACATCTTGTCAAGGAAACTAAAACGAAAATGATTTATACACAACGAAGTGTATGCACCGTGTGAGAGGGGGTGGGGCCCACTCATGCCTCACCCCTATCCCAATGCAGAGAGGATGACCTTTCTGCCATTGGATCCTCTCGGTGCATACACTTCGTTGTGTATGTAGCAAAGCCGAAACTAAAATGAAAGCACTTTATTGAAACAAGCTAACAATTGAAAACGAAAAAGAGAGAATTCTTCCCGTTTCCCTCCACTTGGGAGTATATTTTTTTCGTGCAGGCTATGATAGATACCGTGATAATTTTTCTTCCCTAAATCTATACCGATTTTTATTTGAATCCCACATTATAATCTTAGATTTTCAAGAGAACAATTCTTTTGAAGGGAAAGTAAAATCTAAAGATGAATAAGTACAGTCAAGTGTCACAATTCAAGGTTGAGCAACAATCTAACTTTGCTGTTATCACTTAGAAAAGGTGGGGAGAAATTCCCCTAAAATATCTTTTCTATTTTGAAAAAAGTATCCAGTAATTCTCATTTGTGTGAGACTGAAATCTATTTCCAACAAGCCCAAATTAAGACATGGTTTTTCGGAAACAAAATTATTCTTGGTTCCTGTAGAAGGGTTGTTTATCATTTTCTCTCTAATTTTTAAATGCGTGTTGAACAGAAATTAGTCCAATATTACTAGTTAGACCCTGTTTTAATGATCACTAATTCCTAGATTCAATTCTAAGTGCATGCATTTAGTAGAGTCTAGAATCCAGACGTGAACCAAGATTTCAAAGTTCCATGCTCAGTTGGGAATCTAAAGAGTGATCTCAAGAAACAGCCGGTCATCAAAATTGTAATCTGGACTCTGGAGTGCCCGGACAAAAAAATAGAACCAATTGATTACTAGCTATTGAGAGCAAGAGATATAATAATACTAACCAGAGCATCACAGCTGAAGCCAAAGACAACTTAAGAAATCCAAGCAAATCAGAGAAAGCCAACCATGAAAACCCACTCCAAGTATCCTTGCAACTTGGTGATGCAATATAAGCGAATTGAAGAATCACAACTAACACCCATGAGAAATTCAAAGAAACAGCAGCTCCAACTAAACCCCATCTCGTGATACAAAACCAACTCAATGGTAAATGAATTACTAATACCCCAAGTGAAATCCATGCCATTACCCCCACTTTACTTTGAGCTTGTAAAAACCTTTGCATCGGAAAATTCAGCGCAAACATATACATTTCTGGTATCATCCATATTGAATATGTACCAGCCAATTCTGCAATATCTCTATTTTGACCAAACAGCAATAACAATGGTGTTGCAAATATAGGGATTAATGTCAGTAGTACTGATGTTCCAAGTAAAATCAGCCATGATCTTTGTAAGTAAATCCCTAGCATTCTCAATTTTCCTGCTCCATATGCTTGTCCACATAATGTTTCTACGGCACTTCCCATCCCCAACTGCACAAAATAATTTTTAACCAAAAAACCCAATTTAAAATTAAACCCACAAATTAAAATCAAAATGAAACAAACCCAAATTACTCAATTATGGAATAGAGATAGAGAAATGCAAAATACCATGATTCCAAAGCTTATACCAGAGACGACTAAGTTTTGAAGACCAGCAGCAGCAAGTTCAAGAGTACCAATATGACCAATCAAAGTTTGAGTAACGAAAGCCATAGAGTATTGAAAGATTGAAGTCAAAATGGATGGTCCAGCAATCTGCCATACCATTTTGTTTTCTTCCCATAATTTTGTACAGAATGTTACTGGAGATTTTTCATCTTTGTTTGTTAAGAGAGGAGTTGAATGGTTTGAATTTGTATCACCATCCATTGCAAAAATCTCTCTCTCAAAGCCCCTCTCAAACTTTGAGGTTTATTTCACAGAACCGAACAGAGCACAATGAAGGTCTTCAGTTCTTCTCCGTGAAGAAGAGAAGAAGAAGGAAAGGAATGAGAGATAGAGAGAGTGTGCCTAGAAATGCTCCAATAGAGAATTATTATTTGTATCGGTAGTCGGTACTCCAAAATTAAGTTCCCTTTTAAATGCAGAAAATCGGGAAAGAAATAAATGAGGGGAAAATAGTTGGAGATATTTACCATGTGATTGAGGAAGAAGCCGTGAACCGTTGATGTTTCTAGAGAAAATCATGCCGAAATCATAAAGCAAACGTGTGATCGCCGAATTTTTGTCATTTGACTTGCGGCAAAGGTACGAAAACTACGTATTCCTAGTGGTGGTGTTCACTAAGAACGTGTCCTGTTTGGACAAGTAGAACATGAACAATTATATATTGAATGTGTCATTCTAGAACAATAACTCGTTTGGGAAGACTTTACCGCTGAGATCTAAACGGTGTCTCCGCACCGATCACCAAAAACCAGTAAAAAGGAGTTTTTTTTTGTTTCTAAAGATGTAGATCGTAAAATATCTCAATCCACCATGATAATTCATGTTCCATATTCAACATATCCGGTAAACATCATTTCTTTTCTCAATACAGAATGGATTCAACATATCCAGTAATTCATGTTCCATATTCAACATATCCAGTAAAGATCCTTGTTGCAGAATGGTACATGGATTCTTGTTGCTCCTGATCCTTCTCAGAATGTTGTAGGCTGCAAATGGGTTTTTAAGGTAAAAAAAAAATTCAGATGGGTCTATTGAAAGGTTTAAAGCCAGACTAGTGGCCAAAGGATATACTCAAGTTGAAGGGATTGATTACCAGGATACTTTCAGTCATGTGGTTAAACCTACTACAGTTAGGATGATGCTCTCTATTTGCCTTCACAGGGACTGGATCATAAGGCAGTTGGATGTTAAAAATGCATTCTTGCATGGATATCTTTCTGAAGATGTATACATGAACCAACCTCCAGGCTTCCAAGATAAGCAATTTCTCAATCATGTATGCAAACTCAAGAGATCCTTGTATGGCTTAAAGCAAGCTCCCAGATCTTGCTTTGACAGGCTCAGTCAATTTCTTCTTCAATTTGGTTTTACTGCCTCTAAGACTGATACTTCTCTGTTCTTTCAAGTCACTGCCACAACTGCTTTGTACATTCTGATCTATGTAGATAATATTTTAGTCACTGGTAATTCACCTCAAGCTATCAATTCTCTTATCCAAAGATTGAGCTCAGAGTTTGTCATTAAAGACTTGGGAGATTTACATTTCTTCTTAGGAATTCAAGCCACCTAGAATGTTGATAGATTTCATCTTTCTCGGGAGCAATATGTTACTAATCTGCTCAATAAGACTAAAATGGACAAATGTCAGCCTTGTGCTACTCCAATATCTTTTGTTGCTATTGATTCTCAATCTCCACTATTAGAAGATCCAGTAGTGTATATAAGTACAGTAGGAGCTTTGCAGTATGTCACTATTACATGTCCTGAGATAGCTTATGTTGTGAACAAAGCATGTCAGTTTATGTCTTCTCCTACTGAATCTCATTGGTCTGGAGTTAAGAGAATTCTACGCTTTCTACAGGGTACCATATCTTTTGGCCTTCAATTCAATAGATCTAGCAGTTTGCAACTTCAAGCTTTTTCTGATGCAGATTGGGCTGGTGACCCAATTGACAGACGCTCTACCAGTGGCATGGACATCTTTATGGGTTCTAATCTTATCTCCTGGTGTTCACGCAAACAGAAAACTATCTCTAAATCCGGTACATAGGTTGAATATCGTGTTGTTGTTGATGCTAATCTGAGCTTATTTGGGTACAATCTCTTATGAATAATCTGCATTTTTCTTCTCTCAGAATTCCAGTTCTCTGGTGTGATAACCTGGGAGCTACGTATCCTACATCTAACCCCATTTTTCATAATCGCATGAAGCATATTGAGATTGCATTTCACTTTGTCCGTGTGTTAGTTGCCAGTAAGCAGTTATCTTTTCGTTATATCAGTACCCATGATCAGATTGCTGACATTCTAACCAAGGGATTGTCTACTCCTAAGTTTGCTATGTTGCGTTCCAAGCTCAGTGTCTCTTCCAAAACCCTGAACTTGCGAGGGGGTGTTGGAGAATCACCTGATCATTCCAGTACAATAGTCAAATAGTCATTGGTTAGTTACAGGCTCATGTTAGTAAACTGTAGCGTATGTTAGCAATCTGTTATTACAGCTGTGAATGTCAGTTGTGTTCTGCTATAAAGAGAAGTGTATGGTCCTTGTAAGAGTAATGAATTATGAAATGAAAACCTGAGCAATTTTCTAGCGACACGGAGCTCTACACACATCCAATTTCCAAACCCCAAAAAAAATACTCAAATTTCATTTAATATTTGGGATTTCAGATTTTTTTTATATTATTTATGTTTTATACTAATGGATACGTAATGTGAATCCTTGGAAAAAAATATTTCCGAAAACACTGATTATGGACTCTGGCGAAAAATAAAAGAAACTCAATTACTGGTTTGAATGAACCTATTATGTACCATTTGATTCTTGTGCCTCGGGAAAAAAAATGTACTTTGACTCTTTTTATCCATGCTGAAATATGAAATTCACGAATGTGGGACATGATTTGCAGTATTTAACGGTACAGACCCATATTTGCGTTTTTTTTTTAAAGAGTACTCTTCATTAATAATTCAATATTAAGTTTACAAAGAGTTTCAAGATATCAAGATACAAGAGTGATCGAGAAACACCATACAATACTAGTACACAACCAAGTATTATAGAAAGAAAAAAAGAAAGAATACCGGAAAAAGACTAGAAAAGTGCATGTAAGAACCGATTGAATCGGAAGACAGGGTCGTCCCTAAGATTTTTTTCCCCTAAAATAAACTCAAAGAATGTTTCCCCCTTATATTAAAAGAACTTTACGGTCCTTGATGTTTTGATTTTATTTTCGTACTGAAAATCCAACATTCTAATTTATTTATTTTTTGATAGGAAAGAAACATTCATTAATAAGATCAAAATGTTACAGAATTATTATCTAACTCCAAGTCCTGCATAAGCAGTATTGGAGGAGAAGACCATTCATATGAAGACAAACTTGTTCTTGCATGTTTTACTAAAGTATCTGCACAAGAGTTTACCATTCTCTTGACAGGTTTACAGACCCATTTATTAATTGAGTGAAGCTTAACTAGACAGTCCTGAATAATGCTACTTGTAGTCCAACTAATACTAGAAAAAAAGCCATTAATGGCTGACACAATATTACTACTATCTGATTCTAACTACAGTTGTTGAATTCCTTTTGTTATAGCCCAATCCACTACTTCCAAAACAACCAGAGCTTCAGCTTGTTCTTCATCTACTGCTGAGACATTTGAGCTTTTTGCTGCTCCAAATTCACCTACACAGTTTCTCAATAGTAGCCCAATTCCTGCAATATTTGAATTATCATATTTATCAAATGAAGCATCTACATTTATCTTTTCCCATCCAGAATTTGGACATTCCCAGCAAGTGGGGATTATAATTGTAGGATTTACTGATAAAGTGTTTTTAGCAACAAACATTTCTCATTCAGTAATGTTTTTGTGGGCATTATTGATTATATCCTCTCGATTCACCTGCAATTTATCAAAGACAACAGTACATCTGTATTTCCAAACAGTCCACATGCTGAAATAAATAAATCTTAGAGATTTTTGGAAAGTTTCACAATGAAAGCTATCTGAAGTAAAGCAGTTACATATCCAAGTATTGAAATTACTATTAATAGCAGAAGAGAAAAGGGTGTTATCAAGAGCAAACCAGATCCTGTGAACCACCTGACATTCATTACAAAGATGTTGGACAGTTTCATCAGCAGAACCACACAAGGGACAAGACAGATCAAAATCTCTAATAGGCCTTCCTATCCTCTCCCTCACACTAACGCAGTTGTGAATACATTTCCAGATAAAGTATAAAACTTTAGGTGGTAGATTCACACTCCAAAGTCTTTTCCATGGAAAATTAACCTGAAGACTACTGAGGTTATTATGTTCATAGTCTTTAATAGTGTTATAGGCAGATTTCACAGTAAACTCTCCATTTCTAGTTTTGTTCCATCTGATCTTATCCTTGCCATACAGAGGTATCCTAATCCTACAAATAAGAGTGACAATATGAGGATCAAAAAGAATGTTTAATAAACTAACATTCCACCACTTAGTATTAGGATCTATAAGTTGGTTAACAGTTTGTAAATCATTGGATTAAAATTTAGATGAAAGGTATCCATTATGTTCTGGAACCCAAATATCTCTCCATATGTGGACATTCTCGCCGGTACCAATTTCCCAGCAATGATTTTCTTTAATTATATTAATACCTTGAGTAATTCCCTTCCAGACCAAAGAGCCATTGGCAGTAAAACCATCTATGAAAGGATTAGTATCCAAAAAATATTTGTGCTCAAAAATTTGAGCCCATAGAGAGTCAGCTTCAATGACTAGTCTTCAAGCTAGTTTGGTCAACAGAGCCTTATTAAAGGCTTCAGACTTCCTAATATTTAGACCACCAATATGCTTAGGAGAAGCAATGGTGTCCCATTTGATTATGTCTCCACCTCTAGAGTTGGGTTTTTTACCCCACCAAAATTTTCTTTGGATAGAATCTATCTTATCAGTTAATTCTTTAGGCATTGGAAAGACTGCCATTTGGTGGGTTGCTAGAGACCCTAAAGTTGTTTGAGCTAAAGTATTCTTACCTGGAGTGTTTAGCCAAATAGAGTTCCAGTTTGTCAATCTTGTATCAAACTTGTCCAGAATTGGACTAAAGGATTCCATTTTGTGTTTCTGCAACAGGAGAGTGGCACCTAAATATTTATCCTGCAAACCAATCCTTTTAATATTCAAAATATTAGTAACAACATTCTTAATACTATCATCAGTTTTAGGTATGAAAGCTAATCCTAATTTTTTAAAATTAATAGCCTGGCCAGAGATATATGAAAATTTACTGATCACATCATTAATAAATTGAACCTCCTTAGGATCATCCTTACAGAAAATAAGGCAGTCATCTAAATAAAACACATGAGATATAGGAGGAGCATTCTTAGAGACTTTTAAGCCATGAATTTTGTTATCTTATTGTGCTTTAATAAGGGATCTAGAAAGAGCATCCATACAAAGAATAAAGAGATAAGGATACAGGGGATCACCCTGTCTCAAGCCTCTTTGAGGGTAAAATAACTCACCTGGAGAACCCTTTAGAAGAATAGAAGTTGAAACTGTGGATATGCATTAAAAAATCATGCTACAGAAATCATCATGAAAACCCATCTGTTTTAGACAACTAATGAGGAAAGACCACTCTATCCTATCAAACGCCTTTAACATATGTAACTTAAGAGCTAGGAAACCTTTTTTTGATCTAATTTTCTTCATAGTATCTACTAACTCATGAGCAATGACTATATTATCTATCATAACTCTTCCTTGCAGAAAGGCTGCTTGGAAAGGAGTAATCAGCTTATCTAGTATAGGTTTCATTCTAGAAGATATTATCTTAAATATAATTTTGTAACTAGTGTTACAAAGACTTATAGGTTTAAAATCAGCTGCGGTTTTCAGATAAGTGATCTTAGGTATAAGAAACAGATAGTTATGATTAGATTCCTTAAGCAAATGTCTAGAATGAAAAAAGGCTTGGACCATTTTAACAGTGTCAGGTCCAACAACATCCCAAAAATTCCGGTAAAATCCAGGTGGAAAACCATCTGGACCTAGAGAGGTCCATGGTTTCATACTAAAAACAATTTTTTTTACCTCATCTGCAACAGGAATTCAAAGTATTGAGCATTATCTGTTTCACTAATACAAACACGGATATTTCTAATGAAATCAGTATCATCTACAGGATTAGAAGAAGTACTCATACCTGCAAAATGATTAAGGAGATTATTAGATATTTGAGATCTTTCAGTTAACCAATTTCGAACAGAATCATGTATAGCTTCAATTTGAGTTCTTTTTTTTCTGAAATTAGCTCTAGCATGAAAATACCCTGTGTTCCTATCATTATACTTAAAATCATCCTCCTTTGCTCTTTGGCTCCAAAACTCTAAGTTAATTGCATTCCAGTGATCTAACTTACGATGAAGGTCAATTGATCTACCATCATTTTGGTCAACTATTCCCTGCATATGAAGTTCTTCCAGCTGAAAATTATTTTTTTTTATATTTTTTTTGGATATTGCCAAAAGTATGCCTATTTCAATGACTTAGATTATGCTTCACAGATTGAAGAGATTTCGTATGACGAAAAGCATGTGAACCTGGTAGTCTACAATGCCACGAATCTTCCACTATTTCTCTACACTTAGGATATCTAAGCCAACATTTGTTGAACTTAATTGGTCTTCTAGTAGCATTTTGGTCTCTAGCAGAGGTAAGCAAAATCGGGCTGTGATCACTAGCAATTGGGGCTAGATGGAAAACATGACTATTAGGATAGAGGTCAAACCATTTAATATCAGCTAAAGATCTATCTAGTCTCTCTAAAATTAGGGCATGTCTGTGTCTTCTATTAGACCAAGTGAAGGGGTTACCTGTGTAAGAAACTTCATGTAATCCTGCAATATCAAATAAACTTTTAGCATAGTCAATTTGATTTTGGTCAGCTACTTTACCTTCCATTTTCTCTGACTTATCAATAATTACATTAAGGTCTCCAATCAAAATCCAGGGATAGTCACAGTTTAATCTAGTATCTGCTATAAAAGCACATTGATGATCTCTAGCTTCATTATTCAGAAGACCATACATGCATGTGAGTAAGATTTTCCCTGCTCTAGCATCTACACTAATCAAACAATTAATGATTTGTGGTGTTTCATTAACTAGTTCTAAATCTAGGCCATCTTTCCAGAGCATACAAAGACCACCTGACAATCCTATAGGATTAATGATTCTGTAATTTGGAAAATTAAGAGGTCTAATTAAATTAGCCATTTTTTTGAAATAAGACTTAGTTTCACTTAGAAAAACTATACCAGGATCATTACTTCTAACTAATTCTTTTAACTGATTTCTAGTCTTATTATTCCCATAACCTTGAACGTTGCAAGATATAATCTTCATACTGAAGATATTATAGTGACTGCCAAAATGAAACTTAAAAAATTTAAAACAAGAAGAAGTAACATTTCATTTAAAAAATTAAAGGTATAGATTTTTTACCAAATTTGCGGGGGTATCTTTCCTTCCATGGAAGATCTCCTCAGCATCATCATTGTCTTCTTCCTCAATCAGATCATGCTCCATACCATCAACAACAACTGGATTATTTCCAATATTATTCTCCTTGATGTTATCCTCATCTTCTGATTCTTCATTAATGTTTCTTGGCATTTTGTTCTTTCTTGTATCTTCCAGTTCTTGATCTTGCGTTTCCAGACTCTTCTGTCGAATGCTATCCTCACAGATCCTTTGTATAAGGAGTTCTAAATCATCAATAATCTCTACGCCATATGCTCTAGCTAACTCATGAATATACGGCACATAGTTGTCGCTTGTCACGCGACGAACCTTCAAATCATCTGCAACATCTTCACACTTATCATCATCATGGTCAATGGTTAAACAGTCTTTACAAAGATTATGTGGTTGTCTCTCCCAGTGATAACGAACCCAAGTTGAACCTCCATATGCATTGTTCTACCAACCACCTCTATGCAATGATTTAGACAAACCGATTTTAATCCTTGCAGTAACTAAGTTTCCAAGCCTTGGACTACAATTTTCAGGATCCACAGAAATCTTCTCACCCAATTCTGTTAGAGCATTGCTCGGTCGAACTCGCATGTGTTGCTATCTCAAGCATGTTTGTCAATGTTAGTGATCAAAACTACAAGTCTTGATTTTATCCTATTTATAGATGTCTCAGACTAGGATATATATAGTGTAGTTGATCTTAGATCTCTCGGAGTTCATCTCTTGAAGACGAAGAACTACTAAGGGGAGCTTGTGGAACTTCTTCGACAAAAAGGTATGTGGAGACTTGAACTCATCTATCACTTGGAAAGTCTATTTGTACTATCTCCTATATTGAGACATAAGTCTTGTTACGATATAGTTTTCTCTATACACATTTGAGATTTCGAGCTGAGTATATCTCGCTTACATATTTCTTGAAATATGTGTTGGTAAGATTTCGCTTCGACCAAGTTCATCTTATATCATTAGAAAATTGCCGAGTAACATCTTACATGGTTTTTGTGATACAATCATTTGATGTAGGCTTGGAATGTTTCGATAATGATTATTTCAATATCTTGAAAATTGCTTTGATGCTAATAGTGTGTGAAAACGGCTATTGTCATTATAGAAGAATGTTTCAATGATTGAAATAAAGAGTTGAGGATGTAACCATCTTTGGATATAAGCATATATAGTGTGTTCGCACATTATTGTATAAATCCATAAACCGGGATCCAAGAGTATGCATATGTGTGTATACGAAATTGGTGAAGGAGACAAGATAAGTATGCGTACCCGTACGCATACTGGCGGAAGTTTTCGAACCGAAAATATCTGTTGAGTTCGGTAAGTACAAACTCCTAAACTAGTCACCTTAAGTATGCGTACCCATACACATTATGGCTGGAGTTTTCGAACCGAAAATTTCTGTTGAGTTTGGAAACTTAACAAACTCAAATATGGTTGCTTAAGTATGCATACCCGTACGCATAATTAAGCTGGTTACTTTGTATTGAAATTAAAATCATAAGGAGCTTAAACATTTAAATCATAAGGAATGCAATCTTTTCAAACTGTGGCTATAATGTTCATGATTGATTCAAGTGAATCAAACCGATTTGGTTTCAATTGTGTTTTCTATGCAATTGAACAACTTTTTAACTATTTTCATTTGAGTCATTTGAACTAGTTATGGTTAACATGAATAAGGTTGATATGAGAGTAATCATATGGCTAACCTCGGTTAACTATTTGTGAACCAACCTGGTGTACACATTTAGGTACGTTACATAAACCTAAATGAGGGTACATTTCATTTGTGTGTAACAAGCTAAGTTCGATCTAACAGTTGAAAGATATTAGCTTGGTTGAATCAGGTTTTTCATCTAACGGTGAATATTGAGTGCTTTGTTACCAAGGTAACTTTCAAACCCTGATTTGAAAACTATATAAAGGAGAACTCTAGCAACTGGGAAACCTAATCCCCACACCTCTTGTGTATTACTAGTTGCATAACTAGAGTCGATTCTCCTTTAGCCTTAGGTTTCTTCTCGAGATCCTGTAGGTTAACGACTTGAAGACTTCATTGGGATTGTGAAGCCAGACCCAACTATTATCTTTGTAGTTGCGTGATCTGATCTCGTTGTTTCTATCGTATTGAGTGCAATTGAAATAATTGGCTCGAGATTTTATATCTCTGATAGGCAAGATAGAAAAGTAATCACAAACACTTCGTCTCATCGTTTGTAATTCAACAATAACCCGTTTCGCTAGTCGATTAAGTTTATTGTGTGGTGATTGATAATTCTAGGCTGTTCTTTGGGAATATAAGTCCGGGTTATTAATTGGTTCATGTTCACCTTGATTTATCAAAATACGGAACAAAAACTCTTGGGTATTTTTGTGGGAGAAAGATTTATTCAATCCTATAAACTTTTCTGTGTGAAACATATTTGTCTATCAAGTCTTCGACTTTGGGTCGTAGCAACTATTGTTTGTGGGTGAGATCATCTAAGGGAATCAAGTGTGTAGTATCCTGCTGGGATTAGAGACGTAAGGAGCGCAGCTGTACCTTGAATCAGTATGAGATTGATTAGGGTTCAACTACAGTCCAGTCCGAAGTTAATTGGTAGTAGGCTAGTGTCTGTAGCGGCTTAATACAGTGTGGTGTTCAATCTGGACTAGGTCCCGGGGTTTTTCTGCATTTGCGGTTTCCCCGTTAACAAAATTCTGGTGTCTGTGTTATTTCTTTTCCGCATTATATTTTGTCATATAATTGAAATATCACAGGTTGTGCGTTAAAGATCAATCAATTAGAATATCCAACCTTGGGTTGTTGATTTACATTGATCGACACTTGAACATTGGTATTTGGTACCGTTCAAGTTACTCCTCTTATTCAATCGGGCTCGCAGATTTCTATTTGCTGATTGCGGATTGAATTAAGAGTTAGAGATATTAAACTCTTTGATATACTTTATTCTAGATTGAGTCTAACTGTCTAGTTGATTCTCTAGAAAGTATACTGGAGTAAGTCCTCTCAGATTTCCAAACGAATTTTTGGGTATGGTTGTTAGACCCCCGCATTTTCAATTGGTATAAGAGCAGGCAAACACATTAAAGACCTGATAAGTCTGTGTTTGTAGCGATCTGATATGGACAAAGGTATTATCTCTATAAACGTACCACCAGTCTTCGATGACTCTAATTACTTGTGGTGGAAAATTTCTATGCGTGCCTTTCTTCAAGCGTGTGATTTTCGATCATGGGTTTATGTAGTTAATGGCTATGATGCTCCCGTTGTGGCAATAGGGAATGCAACCATTCCAAAGAACATTGGTGAATACAATGCTGCCGAGATACTTGCTGCAGAGCAAAATTCCGACGGTTTGAATGCCATCATACATGCGATTACCCCAGATCTTCAGAACCATGTGACTACGTGCACTCGGTCTAAAGATGCGTGGGATATCTTAGAAATCGTATTCGAAGGAAATACCAGTGAGAAGGAAGCTAGGCTTCAAAACCTTAATTCCGATTGGGAAAACCTTCGTATGGTAGAAGAAGATTCATTTGATGAGTTTAATCACAAAGTATCTGAAATTGTTAATGCATCTTTTGCATTGGTAAGACTATTCCTGAAAAGGACATTGTGATGAAAATTCTCAGATCGCTGCCATTCTAGATACGATTCTAAGAAGCATGCCATCGTTGAAGGAAATAACCTTGATACACTTTCCAGAATTACTCTTGTTGGAAAGCTTAAGATTTTCGATCTTGAACTTTGTCAAAGAGAAAAACGTCACTTGTTAAGAAACCATGTTGCTACATATGACAAAAGGTCTCGACGTCCTAAATTGATTGATACAAGGGATGAGAATTTATTTAATTCAACTCTGTCACTGTTTATACAACAACTTAAGAAAACTCTTAGAAAAAATAAAAGAAGTCTCAAAAGAAAGCGTAGTCAGTCAGAAAAAGGGATAAAAAAGTTCATAAAAACTATGATCGTGAAACTTGTTCTAAGTGTTATAGAAGTATTCATGATACTTCCAAAAATTCTGATGAAAAGTTGAGTGAGTTAACTAAAGCATGGATGGCTACTTTCGACTACTGTCCTGAGGACGATATCTGCGATAGTTTTCTTAACCTCTTTGCTAATAATCACACTTGTCCTCCTAACAGTCCTGATTATTCCATGATGCACAATCCTACTTCTCCAGAAGTGTTTCAACTGGAAAAGAAGATCTTGATTAAGAGGATTGAAGATCTGGAATGTCAACTGTTTAACTTAAGACAAGAAGGTTCCATCACTCATAGTTGTGATACTTATAAGAAACATCGAACTTCTTCGATTAACTCTGTTAAGCATTATCAGCAAATTTCTCCTGATTCTATACCATTCTCAAATTACTCTGAAAAGTATGATGTGGAGATCTACAAGGGTGTACCAAATAGATTGGTCTCTTTGTGTGAAAATCAGGGTCTTCTAGAAATTGTATGCACTAAAGATCAAGAATATTTCTCCTCTGTTAAACCTTGTTTTCAGAAGGTGAAAAGGAAATTGTCCTAGAAATCTTCATCAGCTTCAGAAAGGATTTCCAAAGCTATTCATATTTTGCGAAAATCAACAAACAAAGTATTCAAAACTGTGCTAAAAGGGGAAAAAGATGATGTGAGTAACTCTTCTTTCCGGAAGGAAAAACAGAAACAAGGGAAAACAAATTTGTCTCCCCATCGTAAGAAGTTACCCATTCCTCTTTGATATTGGAAGGATTACAAGCTGTAATTCTATGTTAAGATGGTTATTGTCTTTCTCTCTTAGACAAGAATCATAAACTTCAAGAGGGTTGTGATATTTCTGCTAAATACCTTGTTTGACTCTGTTTTTAGTCAAGAACTGTTTGGGTTCATAAACGTTTTTTTTTTGTAAAGACTTTTTCTTAGGGATAAGCAAACTCTGTTAGGGTTTGGTCAAAGGTCTTTTTGGAAAATTTATTCCGTATCTTCATTCTTTTTAAAGATGAAGATTTCTCCTCAGTATGAACATTTCATTTATTTCTATTATGTCCTCCTCAAGTCTTTCAAGCAAAGAAAGTGATGTTTGGACTGTTATTTTTCCCTCTAAGAAGATTCGTTTTGATTCTTCCGATAATGAGATGGGCTCTGATTAACGGGATTCCTCTCCAGATAGGAACTCCTCTACCTCTCATTTTGATAAGCTCTCTTTGACCATGAATCTCGTCTTGGAACAAGTACATGCCCTGAAAAGTGATCTCGAAGCTTCTTCCAAGAGACTTGAAGAAAACATGGATAATCTTGAATCTAGGATTGATCTGATCGAAGATGAGCTTGATGATTATAGGGAATATGAGAAGAGAATCCAAAGTAAGTGAAATGCTTCATACGAGTTATTTTTGATTATCTCTAGTAAATCTTCTTTTAGAGAATTTATTTCTTGTCTTTAGAAGAATAACTAGGGTTTGGAATAGCCATTATTGTGAGTACACATAGCTATGTCCAACGATTTTCATCTTCATGTTTATTTATTTAAATTCTAAGTTTTTGGAAGATGATTTTTGCAATTTTAATCTTCTTGATTTTATATATTGCAAATTGTTATGGGATATGTTGATTACGTCCGTGAACCTGTGACTGTCCCATACTTGTTCAAAAGTTAACTCTATTATGTCGGTATGAATGTATTGATAGAAGAATGAACTTTTGACATTACAAAAGTTAAAGCCTTTTATGTCATTGTTTTGATGGAAGAAAGGATAAAACTTTTGTTTACAAGGATTAAGCCTATTGTATGTCATTGTGCAAATAGTGATGGAAAATAGGATGAATCCTTGTTTATTCCGCAATATTGGTCGATCTCCGATCCACATTTTTGTGCACATACTGTGTTGCTCCGTAAGTTCTCTTATGTTTGAACATGACCAATTGAATTGATCACTTGTGTGGTTAATTTAGTTGTGTAACTCCGATTGAATTAATTATGAGTTTTCTTGTGATTAATTTAATTGTGCATTTCGATTGGATTAATCATGAATTCTTTTATGGATAATTCAATTGAATACTTTGGATTCAAATTCATTTTTGCATGTGATTTGATTCTGTCCAAAGAAATCCTTCTTTTCTAGTGAAATTAAGGTCGCCTTTGTTGTTCCTTCAGGGATGACATTTTATGGGGGAGATTTCATATTGAACTTGTGCTTAATTGCCAAATCTTTGTGGGGAGTGCGGTTGTGAAATTTTAGGGGTTATCTTGTATCTTTATTAACTCCTTGATGAATGCATTTAGCTTCGGCTTTATGATTGCATCTAAATAAGTTGATATGGTATTCTCTTTTAGTCATGAATTATCTCCGTGGAAATTTCATGAGGATGCCACTAGTTTTCGTACCTTTGCCAATTTATATTGACAAAAACGGGGAGAATTAATGTGTAGTGTGATACTACAAATACATATGGTTTACGGATCATTATGTAAGGGGGACTGGTTTTCATGTTGAGATAAAATATTGACTAAGGGGGAGTGATGAATATCACCATAGTATTGTTGTCAAAGTTGTGATACAATTGGAATTTGATGCTATGTAATAATACTATGACACTGTATAACAATGATTGAGAGCATTTTGTTTTCTCATTGTTATAGCTACGGATCTTCAACAACTATGATGTTGAATCAGGTTTTTCATCTAACGGTGAATATTGAATGTTTTGTTACCAAGGTAACTTGGATTGCAAACCCTGATTTGAAAACTATATAAAGGAGAACTATAGCAACTGGGAAACCAAATCCCCACACCACCTGTGTGTTACTAGTTGCATAACTAGAGTCGATTCTCCTTTAACCTTAGGTTTCTTCTCGAGACCCTGTAGGTTAATGACTTGAAGACTTCATTGGGATTGTGAAGCCAGACCCAACTATTATCTTTGTAGTTGTGTGATCTGATCTTGTTGTTTCTATCGTGTTGAGTGTAATTGAAATAATTGGCTCGAGATTTTATATCTTCGATAGGCAAGATAGAAAAGTAATCACAAACACTTCGTCTCATCGTTTGTGAATCCACAATAACTTGTTTCGCTAGTCGATTAAGTTTGTTATGAGGTGGTTGATAGTTCTAGGTTGTTCTTCGGGAATATAAGTTCGGGTTATCACTTGGTTCCTGTTCACCTTGATTTATCAAAAGACGGAACAAAAACTCTTGGGTATTTCAGTGGGAGAAAGATTTATTCAATCCTATAAACTTTTCTGTGTGAGACATATTTGTCTATCAAGTCTTCGATTTTGGGTCGTAGCAACTCTTGGTTGTGGGTGAGATCAGCTAAGGGAATCAAGTGTGTAGTATCCTGCTGGGATCAGAGACGTAAGGAGCGCAACTGTACCTTGAATCAATGTGAGATTGATTAGGGTTCAACTACAGTCCAGTCCGAAGTTAATTGGTAGTAGGATAGTGTCTGTAGAGGCTTAATACAGTGTGGTGTTCAACCTGGACTAGGTCCCGGGGTTTTTCTGTATTTGCGGTTTCCTCGTTAACAAAATTCTGGTGTCTGTGTTATTTTTTTTCCGCATTATATTTTGTTATATAATTGAAATATCACAGGTTGTGCATTAAAGATCAATCAATTAGAATATCCAACCTTGGTTTGTTGATTGACACTTGAACATTGGTCTTTGGTACCGTTCAAGTTACTCCTCTTATTCAATCGGGCTCGCAGATTTCTATTTGCTGATTGCGGAATGAATTAAGAGTTAGAGATATTAAACTCTTTGATATACTTTATTCTAGATTGAGTCTAACTGTCTAGTTGATTCTCTAGAAAGTGTATTGGAGTAAGTCCTCTCAAATTGCCAAACGAATTGTTGGGTGTGGTTGTTAGACCCCCCGCATTTTCAAATTCTTTTATAGCTTCATGCACCATAGTTATTGATTGATTCTCTAACATGAGATGTTGAAATTGCAAATTCCATTCCTGATGATTAAACACCCAATCCTTTATTGGAATTGATGAGTTGTATTCTTTGAGATTCAAATGACATTTTTTCACATTCCATAGAGAGTTTTTCAGGACAACCTTATCCACTTCAGTTGAATGAAACTTAAATATGAATGTATTCTTTTCCACACAGCGGATCTCCTTTGTTCTCCATCTAGTCCATATGAGTTGTATCTCCTTTTTGACATCTTCTGTTGCAATTGTATCCTTTGAGAAAATTCTTCCAATCAAGCTATTAGACCACTTTTCAGTACCATCTGATACAACTTTTCTAGTGCCCACAGACTTTCTCATTTTTCTAGCACAAATAACTATATGGAAGCAAGTTCCATTTAGTTTGTTATTGAAGCAATATGGTTACTTGATGATGTCACCATTTCTGAAACTACTTTAAGAGTTGTATTTTTGTTACTAGGTGTTGTAGTCTTCTTCAAAAACTTATTTTGTTTATAAAGAATGGTAGATTGATGATTGTAACCATAATTAGGTAATTGAGAATTATCCCTATTTTTGATGGAATTTATGAAGAACTCTTGGAGATAAAATTTGTAATATTCCAAATTGAATATGAATTGAAACAGAATTGGAGAAAATTTCGGCTTAACCTGGAAACTCCTAAAATTACGAGAAGAAATTTGTGGAAGTTTCAAAATTTGAATTTTGAAAAAATTATGACTACCGAATCATTTGAAGAACTATGGTTCGTAATGTTGAACTGGGATCAAATACTTGATATAGAGAATAATACTGGAACATACATTGAGAATTCATCTTGTTTATGGCTTGCAAAACTGCTGGTGAAGATGACGACAATATAGTCTTGGATTGAGTCAATACTGTAAATAGAAGAAGAACTATAGATGTGAGGTTCCAATATTGAAATGCTTCCATATTGGAAGAAACAAGAGAACCTGAAAACAGAGAAGATTAGAAATCCATTAGATTCAAAAGAGATAATCAAAAAGTAGGAAAAGAGAAAAACCTAATCTTAGGATAAAGAAATACGGAAAATTTTTACTGAGTTTGCAAATACTATTAAATCATAATCAAGGGAAATGTAAAACAAAGGAAAAAAAAAACAACTAAAATAACAATCAAATTGTGAAACTAAGGATCTAGAACTGTATGAAGGATAACGATTAGAAGAATTTTAAGACATTTGGGGAGAGATTGAGAGGAAAATTTTGATCCGAGTTAACTCATTTCTTCGCCCGATTTGCAGAGAGGACCAACATACTAATTAACATTTGATCATCGATGATCCATTGTCTATGAACATCGTAATCAAAAATGAAAAAACATGTAAACTGTCCAAATATTCACCTAAGAAGAAAGCAACCTGAAATGCCAAAACGTATACGAATAGTTTGTGCCCCATATTCGTTTTCTAGTCTTGAAATTGTTAGAGCACTGCTCGTTCGAAATCGCAAGCGTTGCTATCTCAATCTTGTTTTTCAAGTTTAGTTGTCAAAACTATAAGTCTTGATTTCTAGTCTACTTATAGCTATGTCACGGATTATGATAGAATGTGTAGCTGAGCTTTAGACTTTACGACGTTCATCGATTGAAGACGAAGAGCTACTAAGGAGAGCTTGTGGAACTTCATCAACAAAAGGTATGTGGAGACTTGAACTCATCTATCACTCAGAAGTCTATTCTATTCTATCTCCTATTGAGAAAAAATTCGTATAGCTATGTATACTTTACATGATACACATTTAATATTTTGATCTGAGTTTAACTCGCTTATCTTTCTCGAAATATGTGTTGGAAAGCTTTTTGCTTTAATCACGTTCATCATCATTATTCTTGCGAAAGTCAAAAGATGATCATGTGAAAATCACCTGGTAATATCTTACTTAAGTTTGCACACCCGTTTGCAAATTGATTTAACTGTTCAAGTCCGGGAACCAAGTTTGTGTACCCGTTCGCAAACGGTTTCCACTGAATTCGGTCGGGAGCTAAAGTTTGCATACCGTTTGCAAACTGTCGGCTTGTGGCCAATGTCCGGAACTTAAGTTTGTGTACCCGTTTGCAAACTTAAGTGGTTTAAGTTCTTAAATCGGTTAAGTATGATTTCATACTCATGAACAAATACATTTATAAATTAAGGAATGTAATCTTTGCAAACCGTGGCTAAAATGTTCATGGACTGATTCTTTTGAATCAATCCGATTTTGCTTCAATTGTGTCTTTTATACTTCTATGAGAATATAAACAATTGATAACTCTATGAGTAACACAATTAGATTCATTTGATTATCAATTGATCTAGAAGTTTTAAGATGAACAAGGTTAAGAGAAAAGTGTTCATATGGCTAACTTCGGTTAACTGTTATTGAGCCAACTCAATATACACGTCTAGGTACGGTTACCCATATCTAAATGAAGGTATATTTCATTTGTGTGTAAAAATCTAAAGACCATCTAATGGTGGGAAGATATTATCTTGAATCTTAAATCAGGTTTCATCTAACGGTGAATATTGAATGCTTTATAGCCAAGGTAACATTGATTGCAAACCCTGATTTGAAGATTATATAAGGGAGAACTCTAGCAACTGGGAAACCTAATACCCACACCTCCTGTGTGATACTAGTTGCGACTAGATTCGATTCTCCTTTAACCTAGGTTTTTCCTAAAATCATTATAGGTTAACGACTTAAAGACTTCATTGGGATTCTGAAGCCAGACCCAACTATTTTCTCTGTAGTTGCGTGTTCTGATCTTAATTTTTTCTATCATATTGAGTACTATCTTGTCTAAGATTTTCTCGAGATTTATCTCCGATAGCTAAGATATAAAAGGTAATCACAAAGCTCTTCGTCTCATTCTTTGTGATTCCACAATAACTTGTTCTACTACCATATAGTTAAGTTCTTATGAGGTGATTGATATTACTAGGTTGTTCTTCATGAATATAATACCATTGTATCAATTGGTTCCTGTTCACCTTGATTTATCAGAAGACGGAAAAACTTCGTAGGTATTTCTGTGGGAGACAGATTTATCTATTCAATAGATTTTTCTGTGTGAGACATATTTGTTTATCAAGTCTTCGACTTTGGGCCGTATAAACTCTTAGTTGTGGGTGAGATCAACTAAGGTAATCAAGTGCGTAGAGTCCTGTTGGGATTCAGATGCGTAAGGAACGCGACCATACCTTAATCAGTGTGAGGTTGGTTAGGGCTCAACTACATTCCAGTCCGAAGTTAACTTGTAGTAGGCTAAAGTCTGTAGCGGCTTAATACAGTGTGTTGTTTGATACAGTTTTTACAAGTGGTAAATAAGGAATTCGTTGCTCGGACTTTTATAAAGATTCGGTTTAAGATTAATTAATAAAAATACTAAAGAAATACTAATTGTATTGGCCAAAGAGAGAGAGAACTAGGGTTTCAGAGTCCACTACTTTTGACGCTTGTAAATTAACAATTTATTATCTCAAACAATTACTCATAAAATACTCAAAACCATATTGAACCCAATCTCATGTTTTGGAAGATAAAACGTTTAAAATTAATTATGCGACTTTCGTCGTTACACAAAAATATAACCTCCTTCTCTTATAAAAGATCAGTAGCTAAACTACCCAAAACAATTAAAATGAAACATTTATAGAAGATAAATTATTAGTCATGAATAGCACAAATAATAAAGTAATTATTGTCTAAGAAATAAAACTCTTAATAATACATATCAAAAATAGCTTCCTCTAAAACCCTAGAAAGTAATTTAGCTACTCATGTGAAGAAGAATAGAAGAAATATGATTAATCATTGTATTAAAGATAATAGAAATTGCTTACAACAATTTTCAGTCGCTAAAGGTGTTTAGCGACTCTACCGCTCAGTTACAAAAAGGCTTTGGCCACTGATAGAAACAATGATATAAGCTTTCTGTCGTTGTAAAACGACTGCCTTCTGCGACTTTTTTATACAACCTATGTTCTTCGTTCTTCTTCTTCAATGGCAGCAGAATTGCTGCAGAGCTTGATTTCTTCATTTGTAGCTCTCTGTTCTATCTTAAACTCTTTATCCCATTTCTACAGCTGCCCTAAAGCCTTTATATACTCGACAGACCCCAGAATCTTTCCAAATAGTCTTCATTAATCGCGTTTATTCTCCTATGCCATGTTACGGAAATAATTGGAAATATTTTCCTTCTTTGTCTCCTTTCACGCGTCTTTTGATGTTTAAATTTCTTTCTTTATCTCCTACACGCTGATGTTGTATCCCAACTCAATCCTAACACGTGCAGTTCACGTTCCGGCCATATACTCCCATGTTTCTTTCCAGTCGAAGATAAGCCCAATTCTTTTGAGTCTGAAGGACTTACCAATCCTGTTAGGCCAAAATAACTCCAGCACGATTAATTCCAACGATTGAATCTATCCCAAGCTCGTCCATGATCTTAACAGAGAATAGCGGTCATCTTCCCGCTGGTATTTGACTCTAATCCGAACTATCCAGCCAATATTATCCAAATCCAATACCTACACCAACCCTGTTAGGCCCAAAGGAAGATACCCAATGTTTTTCAGCGATTTAGTCTCATTAATTCTCACCCAAATCTTAAACCCTAGCTCTGCTTCTTTTAAAACCAATTTCCCGCCAAAACCAGATTTCAAAAGGTTGAAGAAGATGGACATTCCTTAAACAAATCTGGGGGTGTCTTTAGCAATGGGGTGCCCCTTATCCATTTCCGGGGTGGAAATAGTAATTCTTGGGTGTAAATGGTAAATTTCTTGGGTGACTATATCAACTCCTCCGGGTGCCTTGAACATATTTCTGGGGTGCCTTTAGTAATTTTCTTTCACGGATACAAACACCACTTTTGAGCCAATTTCTCCGCAAAAGCTTATTTCTCCAGAAATACCTACAAAGACATAAAATACTAAAATAAATACAAAAATGGGTACTAACAACATAGAAATCGAGATCAAAATAGACACATAAATGCGTCTATCAAATACCCCCAAACTTATTATTTGCTAGTCCCGAGCAAATCTAGTCTAGAAAATAAAATCCTAACTCACTGTCGCAGGCATCGCGGTTGAACTTAGCGTCTGCAACACACCTTTAAACCCCTAGGTGGCCCTAGTGGCCGAGTTATAGTCTCGGGAGGGTTTACCAGAGGTGTACCCACAAAACCTTTACTCTAAATCCTAGCTATTTGTGAAGAACTCAGGAATGACACTAAAGAGTCTCCTTGGTTGGGATACTTTCATTGACTACAAGAGGAAGTACCCGGATGCGAATCATATTCATTTATAAGTGACAGAGATCTACTTAGATAGTCACACAATGGACATCAAAATCGGAATTACACAAATGACATAAATTAATTATAGAGATATATAATTTAAAACGATGTTTATTAAGGTGAACGGTGTTTCACATATCTGTCTGAAGGCCATTTCCAAGATGAATCCTATCTTAATGGACTGAGATACTGGTCTGGACTAATATCAACACAGCTTGGCATATACAAGGGAACCAGCGGTCGATAAGCCTAATTCTAGATCAACACAACTGGCATATACAAGGGAACTAGCTGTCGATTTTATTCATTGAAAATTTATATATATATATTGTACCAACATGGTTAGATCTTGTAGATGGTGGATTTTGACAAAGGCTAAATTCGTAAAACCATAATTGTACATACTTCTGATCCAGCAATCAGATGAGTATTGAGGCTCATGTCTCTCATCGAAGCATGAAAGCTCATGCCGCAAGAACCTCTGACTGAGAATATTGTCTCTCGGAGCATATGTAGATGTGTAGTCTCTCAATTGAGGCAACGGCATATCTCATGAATACTGAGCAATTTCAGTAATTACTTCCATATAGAATCGAACGATGGACGTCTCCTAGACAGCTTGCCTGTTAGTATAGAGCAATAACGTCTTCAGGATGTAATAATGTTTTCCCTGACTATATAAAAGAAATATGACGCTTCAACAAGCTCATATTACTCGATTCTCAAATAATTAATGCTCCTAAACAGCATGCCTGCTAGTATATAGCCATCAATTAATTATTTCTAATCCTTAAATTCATTAACTGAATATTCGGAAATATTCTACGTTCTTCATAATATTTCATTACTTCAATTTGTGGTTCTTCCCAGGAGAATTCCATGGGTTAGTGATACATATTCAACGTACGGGCATCTGAGTCGCTATCGAGTAAGCCCCGACCAAAATGGTGCAAGTATATTCAGCAATAATGCACTAACGAGCACCTGGATGCACGAACGAGCATTCAAAAATACGAAGGAACGATGAACCTATGCAAAATAGGAAGAAAAATAATAATAAAAAAATATTAGCTAAGGTGCTAGGGGACTGCGCCCACCGGTCGGCCAGTCATGCCGTGGACAGTCCCACGCCTAATCCTTTATTTTATCATATTTTATTATTTTTCCTTGATCCCATGAAAATTCCTTCATTTGAACAAAATTCCTTCGTTTTAAGGAAACTCCTCAGTTTCATGGTGTTTCCTTCACACCAAGGAAATAATATAAAATTAGGAAAGGTGTCATGGGACCGGGTCTACTAGCCGGCCGACTATTCCCTAGTTGTGGTCGGTCCCACACCTCATGGTTCCTTATTATTTTATTATTATTTTCTTCATCCCATGAAATTCCTTGATTTCATGATATTTCCTTCACATCAAGGAAAAGATATAAAATTAGGGAAGACTCGCGGGACCGGGCCCTAACCGGCCGACCATGCCCTAGCCGTGGCCAGTCCCACATGCCCTTTATTTTATTATTTTATTATCATTGTTTCCTTCATCTCATGGAAACTCCTTCACTTTAAGGAAAACTCCTTTATTTCAACAAACTCCTTGATTTCATGGTATTTCCCTAAAATCATGAAAATAATATAAAATTAGGAAAAGTGCCATGGGACCGGGCTTATTGGCCGTTCGGACATGCCTTGTCCATAGCCGGTCCCACACTTCATGATTCCTTATTTTATTATTATTATTTCCTTCATCTTATGAAGTTTGAGCAAAAACCTTGATTTCTTCATATTTTCTCAGATGATTGCTCAAATGCACGCCAGAAAATATCAAAATTCTCAGGACTGAGACACGAACACTTTGGTGACATGAGCATATTACCTTGACTGACCAAGGTTGGCTCTTTGGCTTGCAAGAGGCCGGTCACTCATTTTTTCATCATTTGACCCAATTTGTTCACATTAAGTTCAAACTCTTCCAAACAATTTGGAATTTCAGAAAACGATCGTCAGTCGGTCCCATGACCAACCAGGGACGGTGAGATGACCCCTTGGTCGGTCCTTCATCTCTTCATAATTAATTAGGTTTTATCACCTAAGGTTCAGAAGAACATTATTTTAATGAATGATTAAACCAGTATTTAATCATCTTTTCTCCAACTGGTCTTCAAGAGATTTTGGTATTTGATCACTTGAACATCTGGGCGCTGCATGGTTGACCCACCATCCCATGTAGCCGGTCCCTCCTTCACTCCATGGTTGACTTTCAATAATTAATCAGCAATTGATCAAAATTAGGGTTTCGAATCCAAAGCTCTGCAAAACATAATTCCGAGCAGGTTCAAACACCAATAATTTTATGTTGATCCCGTGATCAACATTTTAATTATCATACTCGGTTCAGTTGCCAGTATTTTAAATTAATATTTTATTTGGTCATGTTACCAATAATTCATCAAAGGAGCAACATTCGCTCAAATGAGCAATATTTTCTCAAACTAAGGAATATTGGTTCAACTATCAATATTCAACAATTCATCAAATGAACAATATTTGTTCACCTTAACTATCAACATATATTCGACAATTATAACTCTGTCTCAACAGACACGTTCAATTCATGAGTCCCAGAACATTTGTTCAACTCAGCAATACAAAGACTCATCGTCTCATCAAGTCAGTAACTGACTAACTAAAATCACGAGACATCAATCGTGTCACGTGGGGGATATCAACTAGGGTTTTTGTATGGCGGTCTACAACACGTGTTCATACACTATGAGAATGTGAGCAATTCGTGCAAGCAGTTAGAGGAGTTAGCAAAGTAGTGGGTAGAAAATCAACCAAGTCTCCGCACGATGAGCAACTGGTTTTAACACGATTTCAACTTCCCCACTCTTCGATTCCAGTAACTGTCACACTTCATGGGATCAAGGTGTTTACAATTTTTGCAATATAAATAAGTCTTTGAATCATGATTGAAAAACATGACACTCTTTCGTCGAATAGAAAACAAGAGAACACGAACTCATCGTCTGAACAATTACTCTCAACAGAGCAAATTCAATAAATCAGAACTTATCTTATTTCTTCACGCAGGATACACAGCACAACCACAATTTCGATCACCATTGATCTCACACATTTCTCAGCTTCCCTCCTACAGATCGACCCACCCTCTCTTGTAACCAAATTGACTCTGGAACGGCCATTGTCTTGGTTTAGGCCGGAGTTCTACAGATTGATTTCACGAATTCAAAGCACTCCCTTTTTGCAGTGCATCTGTGTGAGGTTTGACAGTTCGCTCGGTTCAAGTAGTTTCCTCCGCACGGTCGTCTCCCCAATTCCTTAAAAACCAGAAACTCGTTTTTCCCCATCTACAGATCTGTTAATGCTGATTGCTCAGCAGATCTTGAATCAGTTAGATCTGTTCTAGTCAATCCTCAAACAAACTTGAGTGGCCTTATATCAAAATAAAAATACCATAGTATAAATAAGTTTGACCTATAAAGACAACTATACTATTGGTTCTTAATCAATAAACAATTGATTTAGTTTCCTAATAAGGTACTAGTAAAGGCTTTCTGACCCCAACAAAGACTTTAAACAAATGCAATGCAAGATGTTTCATCAAATTAGATTATTCCTATCTCTTAACAAGATGGCTTCCAACATGATAAATCAAGATGTGTGCTCGAGGGACGAGTTTGTAAGAATAAAATACTCCTCTATTTATATATTTATGACCAATGCTGGTTTGGAAACAAGATCTACCAATTTTGAAAATCCTTATGATATGCAATATATATTTTATTTTTAAAATCATAAAATGCAAATATATTCCAACTCATAAACCATTTTCCTCATAGATAACTGAAAAACCGGGAGTCTAACAACTACACCCAATATTTCGCTTAGCAATCTGTATGGACAACTCCAATATAATTCCAAGAGAATCAACTAGACAGTAAGACTCAATCAATGAAAATATATTCAAGAGTTATATCTCTATTTATCAATTTAATCCGCAATCGAACAAATAGGTTTGTGATCCCGATTGAATATAAGAAATAACTTGGACGGTATCAAAAACCAATATCCAAGTGACAATCAATTTAATTAACAACCAAAGGTTGGATTCACAATTGATTGAACTTACGTACAACCTGTGATATTTCAATTATATAAACAAATATAATGCGGAAAAGAAATAACACAGACACCAGAAGTTTTGTTAACGAGGAAACCGCAAATGCAGAAAAACCCTAGGACCTAGTCCAGATTTGAACACCACATTGTATTAAGCCGCTACAGATACTAGCCTACTCCAAGTTAACTTCGGACTGGAATGTAGTTGATACCTAACCAATCTCACACTGATCAAGGTACAGTTGCGCTTCTTACGTCTTTGAATCCCAGCAGGAGTCTACGCACTTGATTCCCCTAGCTGATCTCACCCACAACTAAGAGTTGCTACGACCCAAAGTCAAAGATAAACCAATCTGTCTCACACAGAAAAGACTAATGAATAGATAAATCTGTCTCCCACAGATAAACCTATCAGTTTTGTTCTGTCTTTTGATAAATCAAGGTGAACATGAACCAATTGATATACCAGACTTATATTCCCGAAGAACAGCCTAGAAATATCAATCACCTCACAATAATCTTAATTGTATGGTAGCGAAACAAGATATTGTGGAATCACAAACGATGAGACGAAGATGTTTGTGACTACTTTTTATCTTGCCTATCGGATAATCAATCTCGAGAAAATCTTAGAGAATATAGTAATCAATATGATAGAACATGGAAAGATCATAACACGCAACTACAGAGAAAATAGTTGGGTATGGCTTCACAATCCCAACGAAGTCTTTAAGTCGTTAACCTACAGAATTTCGTGAAAAACCGAAGGTTAAAGGAAAACCGAATCTAGTCGCAACTAGTATCACACAGGAGGTGTGGGGATTAGGTTTCCCAGTTGCTAGAGTTATCCTTTATATAGTCTTCAAAATCAGGGTTTGCAGTCAATGCTACGTTGGTAACAAAGCATTCAATATTCACAGTTAGATGAAAACCTGATTAGACTCAAGCTACCATCTTTCAACCGTTAGATCGAACTTAGCTTGTTACACACAAATGAAAAGTGACTTCATATAGATATGAGTAACCGTACCTAAATGTGTGCACCTTGTTAGCTCAACAATAGTTAACCGAAGTTAGCCATATGATTACTTTCATATCAACCATATTCATCTTAACCATAACTAGTTCAAATGACTCAAATGAAACTAGTTCAAGAGTTGTTAAATTTTTTATATTTTCATAGAAGTATACAAGACACAATTGAAGCAAAATCGATTTTAATTCACTCGAATCAAGTCATGAACATTATATCCATGGTTTGCAAAAGATTGCATTCCTTATTAGATAAATGTATTAGTTTATGAACAAACCGATTTTAGAACATTATCCACTTAGGTATGCATATGGTATGCGTATCTAAGTATCCAGACCAAGTTTGGGTTTCAAAAGTACGCGAACTAGTACGCATACTTTCCAAACTCAACAGAAATTCTCGGACCTGAACCTTACGCCAGTACGCGCACCGGTACGCATACCAGGTTCCCGGAATTCACAAAACCAACAAGTATGCATACCATGGTTCCCGGACATGGATTACATATATTAAAGTACGCATACTATGCTTAAATCCAATTGTTCTAAACTCTGATTTCAATCATTGAAACATTCTTGGAAGACGGGAATAGCTGTCTCACACAAACTATTAGTTTCAAAGCAATTTTCAAGTGATCGAATGATCAATACGAAACATTCCGAGTCTACATCAAATGACTGTCTCACACAAATCATGTAAGATGTTACTAGGCGATTTTCACATGATTATCTTTTGACTTTCGTCAAGAATACTCGAAATATCAAATGTGTATAGTTGAATTCTATATAGATATACGACTTTTATCTCAAATAGGAGATAGAGTAGATGAAGTTTCACAAGCTCCCCTTAGTAGTTCTTCGTCTTCAATCGATGAACGTCGTGAAGTCTAATGCTCAACTACACTTTCTATCCTAATCCGAGACTTAGCTATAAGTAGACTAGAAATAAAGACTTATAGTTTTGGCAACTAAACTTGACAAACAAGCTTCATATAGCAATGCTTGCGAGTTCGACCGAGCAGTGCTCTAACAATTTCCCTCTTTGTCAATTTTAGTGACAAAACTATCAATACATATGGAATACAAAATAAATAAACTTTGTAGATCTCTATACAAATTCTTGATTTCCTTGGTTCTTCAACATTACTCGAAAATATTCGTCACTTCTAAGTACTTCCAATGATTCTGAACGTGTTCAACTCAGCATCATAGTTGTTGAAGATCCGTAGCTATAACAATGAGAAAACAGTTGCTCTCAATCATTGTTGTACACTGTCATGGTACTATTACACAACATCAAAGTTCAATTGTATCACAACTATGACAACAATACTATGGTGATATGTATCACCCCCTAGTCAATACTTCATCTCACATGAAAACCACTCCCCCTTACATAATGATCCGTAAACCATATGTATTTGTAGTGTGAACTACACATTAATTCTCCCCCTTTTTGTAAATAAAATTGGCAAAGGTACAAAAACTAGTGGGATCCTAATAAAATTTCCATATAGATACTTCATGACCAAAAGAGAACAACATATCAACTTTGTTTGAATGCAATCATATAGCCGAAACTAAATGCATTCATCAAGGAGTTAATAGAGATACAAGAAAACTCCTACAATATTCCACAGCCACACTCCCCACAAAGATTTGGCAATTAAGCACAAGTTGAATTAAGAACTCTCCCCCATAAAATGTCATTCCCGAAAGAACAACAAGATCGACCTTACTTTCTCAAGAAAAGAAGGATTTCTTTGGACATTAACAAATCACGTGAAACATGAATTTGTATCCAAAATACTCAATTAAATTAACCACAAGAGAACCCATGATTAATTTAATCGGAAATGCTCACATAAGAGAACTTACGGAGCCGCACAGTATTTACACAAAGATGTGGATCAAGGAAAGACCAATACTGCGGAATATTCAAAGATTCATTCTATTTTTCATTACTATTTGCATAGAGACATATAATAGACTTAATCTTTGTAGACAAAAGTTCATCCTACCTTCCATCAATATTTGCACAATGACATAATAAGCTTAACTTTTGTTTGTCAAAAGTTCATTCGATTTTTTATCAATATTTGCATAATGACATATGAAAGACTTAACTTTTGACTGGTATGGGACAATCATAGTTCACGGACGCAAACACACATATCCCGTAACAAGTTGTAATATATGAAACATAAATATTTATACTGCAAAATCATCTTCCAAATAAACTTTAGAATTTAAATAAATAAATCTAAAAACATTACAAGATGAAAATCGTTGAAAATAGCTATGTGTACTCACAATAATTATTATTCCAAACCCTAGTTATCCTTCTTAACACTAGAAAAATTCTCATAAGAAGTTTCCTAGACATTAAGGCCTATGAAAAATTCTTTATCGTCCCCAAACTCCTTTCCGTCAACAGCCATGGGAACATAAGGTTCATGAAGAAAGGAGTCAATTCCAACAAACCTTATAGATTGACGCCAAATCAGGGCCTTCTGAATTTCCTGAACCTCCTTTCTTGTTTCCTTCAACTCCTTAAGAACCCCTGAGAACTTCTGTTGATTAGAAGGAACATATCTTGGTTTTCTCACATTCCTCCTTTTTCTTTTCAAAGTTGAAGGTACAAGAGATTTATCTTTTTGCTTCATGATTGATGGCTTAACAATCATATTGACAACCTTTCCATCAGAAGATATAATGCTTGGATTCTCCATACCAGTATGAGATTGTGAGAGGAATTCACAAATCAGTCTCAACAAGAAATCTTGTGATAAAAAGGAGTTTTCAGAGAAGGAAAAGGGAATATAGGGTTACAGAACCTTTGTACACTCAAAAGGATTCACGTACGCACAACTCACAACCCTAAAGAAGGAAGAATTGTCGATATTAACCCTCTTTTTATTGATTTAAACAGAGCGAACCCCTTTCAATATCAACTTAGATATGAAAATATGGAAGAATTCCAAACTGGCAAAAACAAGACCAAAGAGAAGAAACCAAAACAAAAAACAAAAAACGTTTTCTCTGTTTCTAAAGCCTGAAGTGTGCAAACTCTTGTCTCTTGAACCAGGCACATGAGACAAGATGCAAAACCAACACAATTAAGTTGTTCTAGGGTGAACAATAATTTGTCCACCATAACCTTCTTGAACGGAATTCTTAGAACCCTGTTTCTCAGATAATTTAGACCGTACTCTTTCCTCTAGAGGTCTAATTGTTTCTTTGAAAATTAACTTCTTCGGGGAAGATAAGAGATTACATACCTCAGACTACTTCTGAACAAGTTTGAGCTTGTTTGCTAATCGATTTGCTCTTCGTTGAAGTTTATTGACATATCTTATCTTATGTTTGTACTCAAAACATTTGGAGAGTTCATGACCCTTGTGTTAGAGCACTGCTCGGTCGAACTCGCATGCGTTGCTATCTCAAGCATGTTTGTCAATGTTAGTGATCAAAACTATAAGTCTTGATTTCTAGTCTACTATAGCTAAGTCTCGGACTAGGATAAATAGTGTACTTGAGCTCAAGAACTCCATGGTGATCATCATACAAGACGAAGAGCTACTCAAGGAACTGGAGGAACTTCATCGACTAAAAGGTATGTGGAAACTTGAACTTATCTATCACTCAAAAGTCTATCTACTCTATCTCCTATCTTGAGACAAAAATCGTTTTTCTATATAGACTTTGATTATACACATTTTCTATTTAGTGTCGAGTTTATCTCGCTTATCTATTTATCGAAATATGTGTTGGTAAGCTTTCGCTTTGTCCAAGTTCATCTTTACCTAGTGACGAAAGTTATGTTATGTTTCAATTACTTGAAAATGGCTTTGACGAAAAATCGTTTGTGAATGACAACTATATAACGTTCTCTAAGAATGTTTCAATGATTGAAATGAGAGTTTAGATTATATAACCATTATTGGATATAAGCATTGTGTGGAAACACATACATGTATAAGTCCTTATTCCTTGAACCAAAGTATGCTTACTTTGCTGCTCAGGATAACCGGAACAAGAGTCCGCGTACTGACGGAGGTTCTCTTCCCGAGAAAATATGCTAGAGTTTGTAAACTTGTTACAAGCTTATTCCGGGTATTTAAGTCCGCGTACCAAGTCCGCGTACTTAGTTTGGCTATATCTAAAAACGATTATTCGTGAACTTATACTTATATTAACTAAGGAATGCAAGTTTGAAAACCGTGGCTATAAAGTTCATGAATCGATTCGAGTGAATCAAATCGTTCTTGCTTAGATTGTGTCTTGTATACTTCTATAAGATCTAAGCAATTGAAAAACTCTCTAACTAGTTCATTTGAGTCATTTGAACTAGTTACGTTGAAGAAGAATATGGTTAATATGAAAGTGCTCATATAGCTAACCATTTGGTTAACTATTGTTGAACCAACAAATGTACATGTTTGGGTACGGTTACACAAACCTAAAAACGTGCATTTCATTTGTGTGTAACAAGCTAAGTTTTCGATCTAACGGTTGAAAGATATTAGCTTGAATCTAATCAGGTTTTCATCTAAAGGTGAATATTGAATGCTTTGTTACTAAGCTAACATTGATTGCAAACCCTGATTTGAAAGACTATATAAGGGAGAACTCTAGCAACTGGGAAACCTAATCCCAACACCTCCTGTGTGATACTAGTTGTATAAGCTAGAGTCGATTCTCCTTTAACCTTGGATTTCTACCGAGACCCTGTAGGTTAACGACTTGAAGACTTCATTAGGATTGTGAAGGCAGAGCGATACTACTTTCTTGTAGTTGTGTGATCTGATCTTGTTGTTTCTATCATATTGAGTACAATCGTAACGATTGGCTTGAGATTGATATCTCCGATAGGCAAGATATAAAAGTAGTCACAAACATCTTCTTCTCATCGTTTGTGATTCCACAATATCTTCTTTCGCCGCGTCGATTAAGATTATTGTGAGGTGATTGATAATACTAGGTTATTCTTCGGGAATATAAGTCCGGGTTATCAATTGTTTCATGTTCACCTTGATTTACCAAAAGACGGAACAAAACTCGTAGGTATTTCTGTGGGAGGCAGAATTATCTATTACCGTAGACTTTTCTATGTGATACATATTTGTTAATTAAAGTCTTCGAATTTGGGTCGTAGCAACTATTACTTGTGGGTGAGATCAGCTAAGGGAATCAAGTGCGTAGTATCCTTCTAGGATCAAAGATGTAAGGAGCGCAACTGTACCTTGGATCAGTGTGAGATTGGTTGGGGTTCAACTACAGTCCAGACCGAAGTTAGTTTGTAGTAGGCTAGTGTCTGTAGCGGCTTAATACAATGTGGTGTTCAATCTGGACAAGGTCCCGGGGTTTTTCTGCATTTGCGGTTTCCTCGTTAACAAAACTTTTGGTGTCTGTGTTTTTTGTTTTCCGCATTATATTTTGCTATATAATTGAAATATCACAGGTTGTGCGTTAAGTTCAATCAATTAGAATATCCAACCTTTGGTTGTTGATTTACATTGATTGACACTTGGATATTGGTGTTTGGTACCATCCAAGTTATCTCTGTTGTATTTAATTATACTCGCAGATTTCTGTTTGCTTGAATAAGAATTAAATCGAGAGATTGAGATATCACAACTCTTTGATATACTTGATTAAGATTGAGTCTAGTTGATTCTCTTGAAAATATATTGGAGTTTGTCCATACAGATTGCTAATCGAAATATTGGGTGTGGTTGTTTTACCCCCGCTTTTTCAATTGTTATCAGAGCAGGCAAAAATGTTTAAAGACCTTACAAGTATGTGTTTGTGGAAATCTGAGTCTGAGGACAAAATTTCATCTCTGGCATATACGCATACCAATATGTCTCCTAAAGCTTTTAATTATGCCAAATGTCTTGGGAATACCTCAAAGAATTACTCCTTAGCTGATTCTTCCGAATCCCGAGGTAGGAAGATTGGTCTATCAAATGGTGACATTGCCTTATCCAATGAGACATTTGACACTATGGCAAAAGCTGAAATGGAGTTCACCAGAATCTCAGAAAATTCTACTGAGGCTATTGATTTTCAGGATCATGCTCAGCTTATTGATGAATTTGAAAAGTCTCTTGATCAAGAACATGAACTCTATAACATCATTGAGTCCTTCTCTAACAATATTGAAAAACTTCTCCAAGAAACTACTCTACAGCGTGAAAAGATTAGTGTTCTTGAAGATATTGTCAAGGAAGACTCAATTAGAGGAAAACGTTTATTCGAGACACATTCATCAGATCTAAACAGACTTCGTGTCGAAAAAGAGAAACTAGGTGCATCTCTTATTCTAGCCCATGAACAGTGCAGATCCTTGGAAAAGGAAAACTCTGTCTTAAGGAGAAATTCTTATGTACCAACTAATTCTCATGAATTACAACACATGAAGAAATGTCCTCCAAAAGAAGGTTGTGTCAAGAAAGATTTACGTGACTTACAATCTTTTCATATGGCTATGAAGTTAAAACAGGTGCCAGTTATTGCTTATCCTCCACGAACCTGTACATTCTGTGGGAAAAAGAATCACTATGCTATTCATTGTTTTGCCAGGAGCAAACAAATCTCAAATCTTCATAATTTGCTTCTTTCTACTATTACTGAAGTAATAGTCTGTCGACTTCTACAGTGAATCTCGTGCCCATAGAAAACCAGAAACCTTATAAAAATGATCTCTTTTCTAGAAATCATCACAGAGTACATGTTCATCCCAAAGGTATAAATTCTTGTGCCACTAATGAACACATTCCATGTGTTTATAAGAATGAATCCGGTAAGTCTAAGTCTAGAAAATGGATCCTCTCTATTCTGATCCTCTTGAACCAATCTCAAGAGGTCCTAGATTTAGTCCTCAGAGAAAGCCTTCTGACAGATATGTTAAACAAGCTGTGTCTTACTCCTCTGGGATGAAAGTCAACCGAAGAAAGGTGAAGAACACAAAGATCAAACTGTCAGATGATATGTACAACTCCTTTCTCAATGATCATAGTGGGATTATTTCTCACTCTACCACATGATTCCAGGTATTCTTTTCTTGTTTCTAACTTGAGAGGTGCAAGGAAAATTATTGAGAAATGCTCAAGTATGTTGTATATTATTTTTCTGTTGAGTTTTTGTGCTGACGGTCCACAAATGTTCGCGTCCTCCTTTTGTGAGTTCATAGGATTTCCACAACAAGAGTTTCCTTCTCCTGTTTACAAACACATATATATTCACTCTATATTGTGTTTTTTCCATCCCTAACAAAAAATTACATGGAGAACTCTGCAAAATCTCAAGAGATTGTGCATCTTGATATGGAGGAAGACACTCAAGGACGCGAGTCAATTCAAGATCTGGTTCTAAAGAAGATGCTTGAAAGAAAGGATCACAACTCTTAGATCAATGAGTCTGTCAAGGATTTAATTCGTTCTCAAAACGATTCAAAGGTCGATCTTGCAAATCTTCAATTGCAAATAAACCATGTCTTAGATGGTCAGGCCAGATTCCTTGCTAATCGGAACATTCTGATACGAAATCAGAAGAAGCTCATCATGGACTGTGTCAAGGCTAGACAACTTGCTCGGGTTGTTAATCGTAAAGTCGGTGTTCTAACTCACGATCATGGTGTGTCTACGGTCAAGAGAATAAAGGAAATCAGTGATACCTTCTTTGATAGATTCATTGAAAGGTATGGGGTTCTCAATGAACTATGATTTCAATTGCATAGTAAATCTTCAGATGAGAATTTTATTTTCTTGTTTTGTTTAGAAGAATAACTAGAGTTTGGAATAGCCATTATTGTGATTACACATAGCTATGTCCAACATTTTCATCTTCATGTTTTTAGGTTTATTTGTTTAAATTCTAAAAAAAAATGTTTGGAAGATGATCTTTGCAGTATTAATCTTTATGGTTTTATATATTGCAATTTGTTATGGGATATGTGTGTTTGCATCCGTGAACTATGATTGCCCCATACCTTGTCAAAAGTTAAGTCTTTCATATGTCGATATGCATGTATTGATAAAAGAATGAATGAACTTTTGACATTACAAAAGTTTGAAGCCTATTATGTCATTATGCAAATATTGATGGAAGATAGGATGAACTATTGTTTACGATGATTATGTCTATTGTATGTCATTGTGCAAATAATGATGGAAAATAGAATGAATCCTTGTCTATTTCGCAGTATTGATCTTCCCTGGTCCATATTTTATGTATATACTGTGAGGCTCCGTAAGTTCTCTTATGTCGAGTAATTCCGATTAGATTAATTATGGGTTCTCTTGTGATTAATATACTTGAGTATTTTTGTATTCAAATTCATATTCGTATGTGATTTGTTGTATCCAAATAAATCATTCTTTTCTTATGAAAATAAGGTCACCCTTGTTGTTCTTTCGGGAATGACATATTATGGGGGAGAGTTCTTAATTGAACTTGCGCTTAATTTCCAAATCTTTGTGGGGAGTGCGGCTGTGGAATATTATAGGAGTTATCTTGCATTTTTATAAACTCCTTGACGAAAGCATTTAGCTTCGGCTATATGATTGCATCTAAATAAGTTGATATGTGCTTACTTTTGGTCATGAAATGTATCTATTGAAATTTTCATTAGGATCCCGTTTTCGTACCTTTGCTAATTTTATTGACAAAAGGGGGGGGGGGGGAATTAATGTGTAGTTCACACTACAAATACAATGGTTTTCGGATCATTATATAGAGGGAGTGGTTTCCATGTGAGACGGAGTATTGACTAAGGGGGAGTGATACATATCACCATAGTATTGTTGTCGAAGTTGTGATACAATTGAACTTTGATGCTGTATAATAATACTACACTGTATAACGATGATAGAGAATTCTTGTTTTCTCATTGTTATAGCTACGGATTTTCAACAACGATGATGCTAAACTTACAACCTTTGGGATCATTGGAGTACTTGGAAGTGACGAAGATTTCGAGTAATGTTGAAGATTAGGCAAGTGGAATAGGAGCTACAAAAGTTTATTTCTTTATTTTTGTATTCCATATGTATTGATAGTTTTCTCACTAAAATTGACAACGGGGGAGATTGTTAGAGCAATGCTCGGTCGAACTCGCATGCGATTATATCTCAAGCATGTTTGTCAATGTTAGTGATCAAAACTATAAGTCTTTATTTCTAGTCTATTATATCTAAGTCTCGGACTAGGATAGAAAGTGCAGTTGAGCTTACGAACTCCATGGCGATCATCATACAAGACGAAGAGCTACTCAAGGAACTGATGGAACTTCATAGACTAAAAGGTATGTGGAGACTTGAACTTATATATCACTCAAAAGTCTATCTACTTTATCTCCTATCTTGAGATAAAAGTCGTTTTGATATATAGACTTTGATTATACACATTTGCTATTTCGAGCCGAGTTTATCTCGCTTATCTATTTCTCGAAATATGTGTTGGTAAGATTTCGCTTTGGCCAAGTTCATCTTTACCTAGTGACGAAAGTCATGTTATGTTTCAATTACTTGAAAATGGCTTTGACGAAAAATCGTTTGTGAATGACAACTATATAACGTCCTCTAAGAATGTTTCAATGATTGAAATGAGAGTTTAGATTATATAACCATTTTTGGATATAAGCATTGTGTGGAAACGCATAAATGTATAAGTCCTTATTCCTTGAACCAAAGTATGCTTACTTTGCTGCTCGGGAAAACCGGAACAAGAGTCCGCGAACCCAGTCCGCGTACTGACAGAGGTTCTCTTCCCGAGAAAATCTGCTGGAGTTTGTAAACTTGTTACAAGCTTATTCCGGGTATTTAAGTTCGCGTACCAAGTCCGCGTACTTAGGTTGGCTATATCTAAAAAAGATTATTCGTGAACTTATACTTATATTAACTAAGGAATGCAAGTTCGCAAACCGTGGCTATAAAGTTCATGAATCGATTCGAGTGAATAAAATCGTTTTTGCTTCGATTGTGTCTTGTATACTTCTATAAGATCTAAGCAATTGAAAAACTCTCTAACTAGTTCATTTGAGTCATTTGAACTAGTTATAGTGAAGAAGAATATGGTTCATATGAAAGTGCTCATATAGCTAACCATTTGGTTAACTATTGTTGAACCAACAAATGTACATGTTTGGGTACGGTTACACAAACCTAAAAACGTGCATTTCATTTGTCTGTAACAAGCTAAGTTTTCGATCTAACGGTTGAAAGATATTAGCTTGAATCTAATCAGGTTTTCATCTAACGGTGAATATTGAATGCTTTGTTAATAAGCTAACATTGATTGCAAACCCTGATTTGAAAGGCTATATAAGGGAGAACTCTAGCAACCGGGAAACCTAATCCCCACACCTCCTGTATGATACTATTTGTATAAGCTAGAGTCGATTCTCCTTTAACCTTAGGTTTTTACCGAGACCCTGTAAGTTAACTACTTGAAGACTTCATTGGGATTGTGAAGCCAGAGCGTAACTACTTTCTTGTAGTTGTGTGATCTGATCTTGCTGTTTCTATCGTATTGAGTACAATCATAACGATTGGCTTGAGATTGATATCTCCGATAGGAAAGATATAAAAGTAGTCACAAACATATTCGTATCATCGTTTGTGATTCCACAATATTTTCTTTTGCCGCGTCGATTAAGATTATTGTGAGGTGATTGATATTTCTAGTCTGTTGTTGATGGTGGTTTTTAGCTTAGGGTTAAAATCGTAAAACCTTGCATCTGATGTGACGTCACTCTGCAAGGAAACGGAGCCACGTGTGCTAACCTCTCCGCTGGCAAATTTATTGAGCCGCTCAATATATTTACATGAAATTTATCCAGACCGGCGAATCCCAGATGTTCTGTAAATTTCAGCGCCTCTCTCATATTCACTTAATATAAGTTCCTCTAGATGCCATCTATGCTATGTTCTCCGGTTGAACTTTTAATGTTGATATGGCATGACGATTTGTGTTCATTCGCAGCAGAGTAGCATGAATCTCCAAGTATCAAGAATAAGATCTTTGCATAAGGTATTCAATCAGAAAAGCATGCTGCTCTCTGACAACGAACTTAAAAGAGCTCTGTGTCGACACATATAATTCAGTCAACCTGACTAACTTGCATAAGTTAGGGTTTCTCGCCTCGCGCAATATACCAGACCTTGCTTGTCAAAATTAATTAAATCCGCCACAGCGCGCTGGAATTGTGGCCACGCCCTAGCTTTTCGGCCCCACTTCCCATCGACCAACCAGGTCGCCCTAAATGCACCACGCGCATTCCGAACAAGGCCAAACCCTAGCTTGCTGGCCCCACTTTCCATTGACCAATCAGGTCGCCCAAAGGCGCCACACTCTCACTAGAAGTGTGGTCGCGCCGTATGTTTGTCCGCCCCCATTTTGTGGCCAATCACGTTACTCTAAACTTGCCACTATGCATTAAAGGCCAAACGCACCCTACCGCGGAAACTTCGCAACATGCCAACTTCGTGGACATGCCACTTCGTGGCAACCTGCCATAAATATCCACCCACGGCAATTCCTACTCCTGTGTCCATTTCCACACTATGGCCTTGCCATGGTTCCTTTGGCATAACCATAGCGCCAATTGCACAAAAGTCGCGCCATGCCGCAACCGCATGCCACGTACACCAATTAGGGTTTCGACAAACCCTAATTTCAGCAAATTGCTACCAAAGCCAAATAACGTTCCCAGAGCAATGGGATTGGTGTGGCAACATGGCCAATGTTGCCACGCCACATGTGGGTCCGACTCCATGGCGCCTTGGCCACGCCAAACCCTAATTCTTCCACGAAGAATTCTTCCATGGCGCCTTGGCCACGCCAAGCCCTAATTCTCCCACGGGGAATTCTTCCATGGCGCCTTGGCCACGCCAAGCCCTAATTCTCCCACGAGGAATTCTTTCATGGCGCCTTGGCCACGCCAATCCTTAATTTTCCCACGGGGAATTCTTCCATGGCGCCTTGGCCACGCCAAACCCTAATTCTCCCACGGGGAATTCTTCCATGGCGCCTTGGCCACGCCAAACCCTAATTCTCCCACGGGGAATTCTTCCATGGCGCCTTGGCCATGCCAAGCCCTAATTCTCCCACGGGGAATTCTTCCAATTGCGCCAAGACTTGGCCACACCAAATCCTTCCAACGGCGCCAAGACTTGGACACGCCAAATCCTTCCTACGGCGCCAAGACTTGGCCACGCCTGAAAAAGTTGGGGTCTAACAACACCACCCAATATTTTGATTAGCAATCTATATGGACTAACTCCGAAATACTTTGCTAGAGAATCAACTAGACAGTCAGACTCAATCTAGATAAAAGTATCTCAAGGAGTTAATATCTCTCTCTTGATTTGATTTTTACGCAAGCTAAAAACAATAGCGAGTCTTTATCAAATACAAGGAATACTTGGACGGTACCAAAGACCAATGTCCAAGGATCAATCAATATCAATCAACAACCAAAGGTTGATTTCCAATTGATGATCACGAACGCAAACTGTATTATTTCAATTATAAAAATATAATGCGGAAAAAAAAACACAGACACCAGAATTTTGTTAACGAGGAAACCGCAAATGCAGAAAAACCCGGGACCTAGTCCAGATTGAATACACATTGTATTAAGCCGCTACAGACACTAGCCTACTGCAAACTAACTTCGGACTGGACTATAGTTGAACCCTTCAAGTCTCCCATGATACAAGGTACAGTTGTACTCCTACGCCTCTGATCCCAGCAGGATACTGCGCACTTGATTCCCTTAGCTGATCTCCACAACCAAGAGTTGTTGTAACCCAAAATCACAGACTTGATAATAAACAGATCTGTCTCACACAGAAAAGTCTAAAAAGGATAAATCTGTCTCCCACAGATAAACCCTAGGTTTTGTTCCGTCTTTAGATATAAAATCAAGGTGTAACAGGAACCAATTGATAATCCGGTCTTATATTCCCGAAGACAACCTAGATTAATCAATCACCTCTCTACAATCCTTCCTGACTACACAAGCGGATTGTCGAGGAATCACAAACAGTGAGACGAAGATGTTTGTGACTTCTTTATTTGCCTATCGGAGAACTCTCACGATCTCAAGCCAATCAATCGATTGTACTCGTACGATAGAAGATGCAAGATCAGATCACACAACTACGATAAAGTAGTATCGGTCTGGCTTCACAATCCCAATGAAGTCTTTAAGTCGTTAACCTGATTTTAGAGAAGAAAATCAAAGGTTAATGGAGATCGACTCTAGCGGGCGCACTAGTAGCAACAACGTGTGGGGATTAGTTTTGCACAATGCTAGATGTCTCCTTTATATAGCCTTCAAATCAGGGTTTTGCCTTAGTTACAAAGCAATCCTTATTCACCGTTAGATGAAAACCTGATTTAGATTCAAGCTAATATTTCTCAACCGTTAGATCGAAAACTTAGCTTGTCACACACACTTGGGTAGACGTTTACTGGGTTCGTGAAAACCATGCCCAAACGTGTACGTGTATGTTGGTTCAACATAGTAACCCAAAAGGTTAACCATATGAGCATTTCATATTAACCTTGTTCTTCTTCACCATAACTAGTTCAATTGACTCAAATGAACTAGTTAAAGAGTTGTTCAATTGCTATGAGATCTTATGTAACTACACAAGACACAATTGAAACAAAGATGATTCGATTCGATTGAATCGGCTCATGAACATTATAGCCACGGTTTGCATAAAGCATTCCTTAGTAATTTAATGTTTCATGTTCAGAGCACATCTTTAGATCATAACCTCTTAAGTTCACAAACAAGTTCGCGGACTTAAGTTAATCGGTTGAGTTTTCCAAACTCAGCAGAAATTCTCGGAAAGAGAACTTCCGCCAGTTCGCGGACTGGGTTCGGACTAGCACACAAACGAGTTTTGGAAAATCCAGCAGAAATTCTCGGTCCTCGACTTCGCGACAGTCTGCGACAGTTCGCGGACTTGGCAAGCCAATTCCACAATCCTCCCGATTTCTCTTGATCAACAAAGTTCGAAAACTTCGGTTCAAGGAATACATGGTTATGTAATCTAAACTCTCATTTCAATCATTGAGACATTCTCAGAGGACGCTATGTAGCCGTTATTCACAGACCGATACACGTCAGAGCAATTCTCAAAGTGATTGAAACTTTTCATGACTTTCGTCACTAGGTGAAGATAAACTTGATCAAAGCGAAACGCTTTACCAACACACGATTTCGAGATAAAAGATAATCAATGAATTCTCAGCTCGAAATGTCAAATTTGTATGATCTAGTCTATATAGCATACGACTTTTGTCTCATAAGAAGTAGGAGATAGAAGAGATAGACTTTTGAGTGATAGATAAGTTCAAGTCTCCACATACCTTTTTGTTGATGAAGTTCCACGGTTCCTTGTATAGATCTTCGTCGTTGTATGATGAATCGCCATGAAGTCCTTGAGCTCAACTACACTTTTATATCCTAGTCCGAGACTTAGCTATGTAGGCTAGAAATCAAGACTTATAGTTTTGATCACTAACATTGACAAACATGCTTGAGATAGCAACGCATGCGAGGTTGACCGAGCTATGCTCTAACAATCTCCCCCTTTGTCAATTTTAGTGACAAAACTATTAATACATATGGAATACAAAAAAGATAAACTTTAGTGGCTCCTATTCCATAGTCTAATCTTCAACGTTCCTTGAAATCTTCGTCCTTCCAAGTACTCCAATGATCCCAAAGGTTGTAAGTTTAGCACCATCGTTGTTGAAGATCCGTAGCTATAACAATGAGAGAAATCGAGATTCTCGATCATTATATACAGTGTCATAGTATTATTATATAACATCAAAGTCCAATTGTATCACGACTTTAACAATACTACGGTGATATGTATCACTCCCCCTTAGTCAATACTCCATCTCGATCATGGAAACCACTCCCCCTTACACAATGATCCGAAAACCATATGTATTTGTAGTGTGAACTACAATATTTCTCCCCCTTTTTGTCAATAAAATTGGCAAAGGTACAAGAATGGGATCATAATGAAATTTCCACAAGAGACATTTCATGACCAAAAGAAAAATACATACCAACTTAATTTAGATGCAATCTAATAGCCGAAGCTAACAACATTCATCAAGGAGTTTTAAGATACAAGATAACCCCTATAAAATTCCACAGCCGCACTCCCCGCAAGATATTACCATTAAGCACAAGTTCAAAAGAACTCTCCCCCATTTGATGTCATTCCCGAGAGAACAACAAGAGCGACCTTAATTTCGAAAGAAAAGAAGGATTTTTTATTGGACACCAAAAACCATAGGAATGATTTTCTATATCCAAAGCTCAACCAAATTAACCACAAGTAAACCCATGATTAATTCAATTGGAATACGCAACTAAATCAAACCACAAAAGTGATCAATTTAATTGAAAGTGCTCAACATAAGTAAACTCACGGAGCTACGACTAAGTCAATCACACGGAGATGACTAACTTAACCGTTCAAATACTCAACATAAGGAAAACCTTACGGAATATATGACTACATTAACCAAAGAACATGATAGTGTAGCCTTTCATATACTCAACACAAGAACTTGTGGAATATATGAAAACTCAACTAGATTAATTACAAGAGAACCTATAATTAATCTAATTGGAATACAAACAACCAAACTAATCACCGAAGTAATCAATTTAATTATTTTGGGCTCAACATAAGAGAACTTATGGAACCCCGACTAAGTTCATCATAGAATATGACAACCTTAACCGTACATGTACTCAACATAAGAAGAAAAAACTTATGGGAGTACTAACTAAAAACTAGTTGATTAATTTAGTTCCTAATGCTCGACATATAGCATCTTATGGAACAACCAACAAAGCCAAGGTAAATCGACTTAGTTGTAAGGTGCTCAACATAAGACACACAATGGAGCCTTCACGGAAAACATAATAAAATGGATCAATGAAGATCAATACCGTGGATAACATACAAGGATCTATTCTATTTTCCATTAAACATAATAGACTTTATCCTTGTTGAACAAAATTTTATCCTATTTTCCATCAAATACATGATTGCATAGGCTTAACTTTTGTATATGTCAAAAGTCCATTCGTCCTTTCATCCATAAAAAAACCGATTCATGAAAACGACTTTACTTTTGACAATATGGGACCTTCAAGTTCACGGACAAACAATACATCCCATAAAAATATTGCAATATCACAAACCATTAAAATACTGCAATAAACATCATCCTCCAAATATTTTTAGAATTTAAAACCAATAAACCTAAAAAATAACATAAGAAGATGAAAACAAAAATAGCTATGTGTAGTCACAATCATCGCTATTCAAAGCACTAGTTATTCTTCCAACTAATCCAAAAAGAAGACATCCTAGGACAATGCCTTTGAGAAATTCAGCATCATTCCCAACTCCTTGTTGTCAAGCCATTGGAACATATGTTCACGAAGATAGGAGTTTATGTCAACGAACTGTCTTGGCTGATTATGTCGTACCAAGGCTCTCTGAATTTCTAAGGACTTTGACACAAAAGCCTTTATTTCACGAATCTCCTTTCTTACTTCCTTCAACTCATCAAGAACATCGGAAAACTTCTGAGAGTTAGAAGGCACAACCCTGGGATTTCTTGTATTCCTTCTTTTTTCTTTTCAGGGACTTAGAAACAGGAGATTTTTCTTTTTCCTTGATTGAAGATTTAACAATCATGTTGACATCCTTTCCATCTGACATGGTGCTTTGAGAACAGTTATAAACAACTGGATTTGTGTGATTGAATCACCTAACTCAACAAGCAATCTTATAGGATGTCAAAAAGGAAAAAGGAATGTAGGGTTCGAAACCTATTGACAGGTTCGTATACGCCCAACTCTAAAACCCTATAAAGAGTAGAATTGTCGATAATAACCCTTTATTTTATTTGATAGACATAAAATAACAAATCTAAGAAAAGAAGGAAAACTTTACTGAAACCTGAATCAGCATTCAATCTTGTCTCTTTTCGATTAGGCACATGAGACAAGATTTTCCCAACAACACAATCAAGTTGTGTTGCGATGAACAACGATTTGTCCATCTTTTTCCTCAAGGGAGGAATCTTCAGACTTCTGTCTATCAAAATGATTCGACCATACTTTCTTTTCAAATGGTCTTACTCTATCCCTAGAAACCAACTTCTTAGATGAAGATAAGATCCTACATATCTCGGCGGTCTTCTGAGCAAGTTTCAGCTTCCTTGCTAATCGATCTGCTCTTCGTTGAAGTTTGTCGGCGTGCCTTATTTGGTGCTTGTACTTGTAACACCTTGATAGTTCGTGTCCCTTTATCGATCAAAACGAGCACGTCAAACTTGGATAATATTCAGGAATCTGAGATGTGCAAGCATCTAGACATACGGTAGATCCTGAAATATTCTGACAAGGTTTCCAGTTAGAGAATCTTCCAGCTTGATTGGGTTTCCTTCTTCTCCGAACCCATTGAGGTTGATATATGTATTGCTACAAGTATCAAAATCGATGTTTTCACCAAGAACCCTACACTTGATTTCCTATCTTCATCGGAATCATAGGTTTCAGACATTTCATCAAGTGTTACAGCTAGACCTTTGTTCCCAGTGTATTTTCTACGATTTGGGCATTCGTTAGCAAAATGGCCAAAACCCTTACACTTAAAGCACTGAGGCATGTCCTCGTCATCAGCCTCGTCAGCATCCTTGTTTTTAGGAGGTACGTGACCGTAAGGTTTGTCTGATGACCTAGGTTTGTCTCTTGAAAACCATTTACTTCTCTTCAACAGAAGATCCCTAAACTGTCTTGTGATCAAGGAGACCGACATGTCAAGGTCTTCATCTGAAAAATCATTCTCAGACTGATCATCCTCAGAAACATGAACACTTTTACCTTTGGCAAGTAATTTAGTTCTCTTCTGTTCTTTAAAGGCAATATCCTTACCGACTTTGGATGTATGCTCATGTTCAAAGATCTTTAGCTTCCCAACCAAGGTGTTTCTGGAAAGATTATTGAGGTTATTCCCCTCAACGATGGAATGCTTCTTAGACTCGTATCTAGATGGCAGCGATCTGAGAATTTTCATCACAATGTACTTTTCAGGAATAGTCTTACCCAATGCAAAAGATGCATTAACAATTTCAAACCCTTTGTGATTAAACTCATCAAATGTTTCTTCATCTGCCATACGAAGGTTCTCCCAATCGGAATTAAGGTTTTGAAGCCTAGCTTTCTTTTCACTGGAGTTTCCTTCAAATACGATTTCTAAGATATCCCAAGCATCTTTGGACCTAGTGAAATTAGACACATGGTGTTGAAGACTTGGGGCAATGGCATGTATGATAGTATTTAACCCTTCAGAATTCTGCTTTGCAGCAAGAAACTCGACAGCATTATATTCACCAATATTCTTGGGAACAGTTACATCTCCAGCTGCACACCGGGCGCATCATAACCATTCACCACATATACCCATGATTGAAAATCACACGATTGAAAAAAAGCTCGCATAAAATTTTTCCACCATAAGTAATTTGATCCATCGAATACTGGTGGTATGTTAATAGAGATAGCACCTCTGTCTATAGAGTCAGATCTCTACAAACACGGACTTGTTAGGTCTTAAACGTGTTTGCCTGCTCTGATACCAATTGAAAAAGAGGGGGTCTAACAAGACCACCCAATATTTCTATTAGCAATCTGTATGGACTAACTCCGAAATACTTTGCTAGAGAATCAACTAGACAGTCAGACTCAATCTAGATAAAAGTATCTCAAGGAGTTAATATCTCTCTCTTGATTTGATTTTTACTCAAGCTAAAAACAATAGCGAGTCTTTATCAAATACAAGGAACACTTGGACGGTACCAAAGACCAATGTCCAAGGATCAATCAATATCAATCAACAACCAAAGGATGGATTTCCAATTGATGATCACGAACGCACAACTTGTATTATTTCAATTATATAAAATATAATGCGGAAAAGAAATAACACAGACACCAGAAATTTTGTTAACGAGGAAACCGCAAATGCAGAAAAACCCCGGGACCTAGTCCAGATTGAATACACACTGTATTAAGCCGCTACAGACACTAGCCTACTGCAAACTAACTTCGGACTGGACTATAGTTGAATCCCTATCAATCTCCCACTGATACAAGGTACAATTGTACTCCTACGCCTCTGATCCCAACAGGATATTGCGCACTTGATTCCCTTAATGATCTCACCCACAACCAAGAGTTGATGTAACCCAAAATCACAGACTTGATAATAAACGGATCTGTCTCACACAGAAAAGTCTATAAAAGGATAAATCTGTCTCCCACAGATAAACCCTAGGTTTTGTTCCATCTTTAGATATAAAATCAAGGTAACAGGAACCAATTGATAATCCGGTCTTATATTCCTGAAGAACAACCTAGATTAATCAATCACCTCTCTACAATCCTTCCTGACTACACAAGCGGATTGTCGAGGAATCACAAACAGTGAGACGAAGATGTTTGTGACTTCTTTATCTTTCCTATCAGAGAACTCTCACGATCTCAAGCCAATCAATCGATTGTACTCGTACGATAGAAGATGTAAGATCAGATCACACAACTACGATAAAGTAGTATCGGTATGGCTTCACAATCCCAATGAAGTCTTTAAGTCGTTAACCTGATTTTAGAGTAGAAAATCAAAGGTTAATGGAGATTGACTCTAGCGGGCGCACTAGTAGCACACAGACGTGTGGGGATTAGTTTTGCACAATGCTAAATGTCTCCTTTATATAGCCTTCAAATCAGGGTTTTTCCTTAGTTACAAAGCAATCCTTATTCACCGTTAGATGAAAACCTGATTTAGATTCAAGCTAATATTTCTCAACCGTTAGATCGAAAACTTAGCTTGTCACACACACTTGGGTAGACGTTTACTGGGTTCGTGAAAACCATGCCCAAACGTATACGTGTATGTTGGTTCAACATAGTAACCCAAAAGGTTAACCATATGAGCATTTCATATTTAACCTTGTTCTTCTTCACCATAACTAGTTCAATTGACTCAAATGAACTAGTTACAGAGTTGTTCAATTTCTATGAGATCTTATGTAACTACACAAGACACAATCGAAGTAAAGATGATTCGATTCGACTAAATCGGTTCATGAACATTATAGCCACGGTTTCCATAAGGCATTCCTTAGTAATTTAATGTTTCATGTTCAGAGCACATCTTTAGATCATAACCTCTTAAGTTCACAAACAAGTTCGCAGAATTAAGTTAATCGGTTGAGTTTTCCAAACTCAGCAGAAATTCTCGGAAAGAGAACTTCTGCCAGTTCGCGGACTGAGTTTGCGGACTAAGCACACAAACGAGTTTGGAAAATCCCGCAGAAATTCTCGGTCGAGAACTTCCGACAATTCGCGGACTGAGTCTGCGAACTAGGTTCGCGGACTTGGCAAGCCAAATCCACAATCCTCCCGATTTCTCTTGATCAACAAAGTTCGAAAACTTCGGTTCAAGGAATACATGGTTATGTAATCTAAACTCTCATTTCAATCATTGAGACATTCTCAGAGGACGCTATGTAGCCGTTATTCACAGACAGATTCACGTCAGAGCAATTCTCAAAGTGATTGAAACTTTTCATGACTTTCGTCACTAGGTGAAGATAAACTTGATCAAAGCGAAACGATTTACCAACACACGATTTCGAGATAAAAGATAAGCAATGAATGCTCAGCTCGAAATGTCAAATGTGTATGATCTAGTCTATATAGCATACGACTTTTGTCTCATAAGAAGTATGAGATAGAAGAGATAGACTTTTGAGTGATAGATAAGTTCAAGTCTCCACATACCTTTTTGTGGATGAAGTTCCACGGTTCCTTGTATAGATCTTCGTATTTGTATGATGAATCGCCATGAAGTTCTTGAGCTCAAATACACTTTTCTATCCTAGTCCGAGACTTATCTATGTAGGCTAGAAATCAAGACTTATAATTTTGATCACTAACATTGACAAACATGCTTGAGATAGCAACGCATGCGAGGTTGACCGAGCTATGCTCTAACAACGCACAAATCCTTCCATGTCGCCAAGATTTGGCCACGCCAAAACCTTCCACGACCCCAAACCCTAACTTTGGTTGCGGAGCCAATTTTCAGCTTTGGTCATGCCGCAACATCAGTGGCATACCACTATGCCGCGGCTACTAGCATGCCGCCATGCCATGGCTAAGCCTCCGACATTCCATTAGCATGTGGATGACGCCACTTCTCTATACAACAAGATGTGGCCATAATCAAAGTCCATCATTCTTCATGAGATGCAATCTCAGCCATCCAAGTTCGCCACCGAACTGATGGACTTGTGGAAACTTTTAGGCGACCAACCGCCTAAACCCAGCGACCATGGCTACGCCAGGCACCACTTGTACCATCGTGCCACTGGCATACACGAGCCATGCCGCTGCGCCATTTTCAGGCGCCAACACGAGGTAGCCACAATCAACGGCTAACCTTATTCATAAGATGCGATCTCGGCCATCGAAGTTCGCCACACAACCGGTAAGCTCGCGACAAGTTTTACGCGACTAGCCAAGACGAGCCTAACATCACATGCTATTTACCTGCGACAAGCCTCTTGATTTTAACTTTCCACGCGTAGCAAAGTGCTACATGTTTTCCACGGAAACACTCGAGACATCAAAATATGTCACAAACTGGGGGATGCTCATCAGGGTATTGGTCTGGCGGTTTACAACGTGCGGCGTGCAATGCGCCCGTTACAAGAAAGTGTCATGAAGTAGGATAATTAGTGGTGGTGAAAAGTAACAGTGTAAACAATTTATTTCTTTCATCATGGAAGAGTAATGACCGGCGGTTACACAAATTTTCTTCCTTCATCATGGAAGCATAACGTCTGGCAGTTACACGTTACTCTTTTCTTCCACCACTCAATCGTTTCCACTTCTTACGAGATCAGGGTACGTTTCACTATGACTTGTATAAATATGTCTCACCTATTTCCACCAAAAAAGAGGTTTTTTGGTCGGTAACACACAACATCTAGAAATCACCTGGTAGGTTTCCATTCGGCTTACCAGTTCTACTTTCTGATACAAGTCACAAAACGCCCAAACTTCCAGAATCAACTATTATGGTCTCAACATTTTCTTCGCTTTCCTCCGTAAGACCAACCCTTCTCCTTCACTTTGTGACCGAAGCAAGCATGGAACGGCCATTTCTTGGTTTAGGCCAAGATTGTACAGATTGATCTCTCGAATCAAAAGTACTCCCGTACAGTACATTGTTTAGGGTTTAGACTCGTTTCTCACCCACACACCCGAAATTACCAAAACCAGCAGAAACGGTTTTCACCCTCAAACAATTGGCGACCATAGTGTGTGATTAATTTCTCAGTTGCAATATCAATTTCCAATTTCCAATTCCATTCTTCATTACGATCTCAAGATGGTAGAACTCAGACCTGGATCATCAACAAACCCTGAGAACACTAGCGCTGAAATCATCCATGGTACTAACGCTCCTTCCAGTGGCATTAAAATGCCACCCTCCAATACCAGCAACATGGAGAATGTTCCTTCAGGTGTTACACCTCCAATCACCAGAGCCAGAGCCTCTGCCGCGAAAAATGCTCCTTCGGGTGTTACACCTCCAATCACCAGACCGCAGCTACTCCATCACCGGAACGAGATACTGGAGGAGCTAGAGGAATCCAACCTCCCCTTACCACTATTGATTTGATGGAAAGACAAAGGGTTCTCGTAGGGATCAGACAGACATGGCTACAACTTAGAAAGACATACCTATTATCTTCAAGACACTAACGAGCGGCTACCACAAGAGTCACGTCAACCCCAAATGGAGCTGACAAGGAATACTTTTAACATCCGGAGCAAGCACTTCAACAGGACGCGCCTTTATAGATAAAGAGGCTTGCGTTTCTCCTAAACGCCCGGTAGCAAAGAATCAACAATCCGATTTCATCACACGTGAAAATCAGGAACGACTTCTCCAAAATCGAGGCAAAGAAAATCAGCAACCCTCCTGAGTTCACAGAGACCCTCTTCCCATCATGAGCTACATAATTTCTGGGGACTCCATCCACAAATAGTGCAGCCTATGATGAAAAATTTGTGTGAGATTATGTATTTCTCCAAGGCGCATCGTCAAGACATACTTGCAGCCCTCAACCACACTGTATCAGGAAAACAGCTGTTTCCAGCCAGGGAAGCCATTCCCAAACCCCAACCCCTCCTGGAAATCACGATTGATAGATGAAACTGGGGAATCCTAACCACGGTTCACTTGAAGGATGTCGAGTTTGACAGCACGCTGATTGACGTGACCTCCGATTTCAACATTGTAACCATCAAGGCTCTGAGAATCGCAAGGGAAAATCAAACAGAAGAAGCGTATTATTTCCCATGAGGAGAAAAAACACGACTTGCTGAACAGAACTATTTGTGACGTCTTCCCATATGCCATATCGTATCAATTAGTTTTTTGAAGTCAAGGGTTAACGACACCCTCTCTGGAATTCTCTCCAAGAGCCGCTTCAACATCCTCTCGGCAAGCCGCTCCGCTTCAATGTTTCTCTCTGGAAACCGCTTCAACATTCTCTCGGGAAGCCGCTCCACTTCCAGAGCCAGAAACCGCTCCGCTTCAACATTCTCTCGGGAAGCCGCTCCGCTTCCCGAACCAGAAGCCGCTCCGCTTCAACATTCTCTCGGGAAGCCGCTCCGCTTCCAGAGCCAGAAGCCGCTCCGCTTCAACATTCTCTCGGGAAGCCGCTCCGCTTCCAGAACCAGAAGCCACTCCAATTCAACATTCTCTCGGGAAGCCTCTCCGCTTCCAGAGCCAGAAGCCACTCCGCTTCAACATTCTCTCGGGAAGCCGCTCCGCTTCAACATTCTCTCTGGAAGCCTCTCCGCTTCAACATTCTCAAGTCGCTCCGCTTCAATGTTTTGCTCTGGAAATCGCTTCAACATTCTCTCGGGAAGCCGCTCCGCTTCCAGAGACAGAAGTCGCTCCGCTTTAATGTTTCGCTCTGGAAACCGCTTCAACATTCTCTCCAGAAGTCTCCACACTCCTCCCTGTCAAGGATCGTGATCACAGCCAGCCAAGGATCGCAGTTGTGGCCACTTTTTGATCCATTTCTCCAAAGCTCATGGTCGTGAACAGTTTACTCACTTACGCATCCAGCCGATCCCTTTGCTTCCATGGACGCCCATGCAATTCCAGACAACCTATTTTGGTTCCCACGACGATGTAGTCTCTTCTGATCTCATCTGCTGCCAAGGAATATTGCTCGTTTGTCGATACCAGCCATAGCTTCGCCATAACGACAACCGCTACAAGGGTAATCCGTACTTCTCCATGTTTTAGTTTCACATGGAAGAAGTAATAGAGTCACCAGTACGGATGCAAGATGGTGATATCCTTATCATGGTCAACTCACCGACCATACCAGATATAAACATGTAAACCACACTAGGGGACTGAGGCTCTACACGGGATCCTTTCACTGTCAAAGCTCAGAAGACACGGTCAACCAAAAGTCATCGCTATGACAAGGTCATCCACCCTTCAAAGGTGTAGCGTAAGAATATCATCACCTCTCTGTCTAGAAGGCGCCTGCAATATTTTACGAGGCCGCGGCGGATCCCAAGCCTACTCAGAGAAAACAACTTCAGTAACCAAAGAGAAGTGCGACTGGGGACTGCTCATCACGGTCCATCCCCGACAAAAATCAAGCATTCATGAAATAACTCCTAAGACGCGGCTGAAACATTTTTCTTGAAGAGACAGAGGAAGCCACGATTAATGGAACGACTCTCTCACTTCTACTTCTTCATTACCCAGAATGTTTCGTCCAAGTGATATTCCAAGTATCCTAGCATCACATCCCGGAGAGTATGATAAGATTGTATCAAATCCCATAGGCGTGGATTCAAGGAGATGCAATTAAAGTAGGCTACACTTAGGGACTGAAGCCTCCTTCATGATTAGAAGCTTAAACGCAGTCACCACCTTACCAGTGAATGCAGCAGAAGCACATCTTCCACGAGAAAATGGGTTCAGGATAATTACACATGGGGATTACCAGAATGGGATGCCTTCACTACCCTCAACCAGGTTATTTCCGATTTCAACATCATCAGTGTCGAAGTTTACGAGCCGCAAGAATTTCTCAAACAGTACACGCGCATCAAAAACCACAAAAGTACGCCACAAAGAAACATTCACATATCCGGCCACACCATCGGATCTAACAGAAGTATAACTGGGCACTGCTCACTGCATCCCATTCCATACAATAGTCCAAGGTTCAGAAGATGGTTCAAAGGATGTCATTTGGAACGAAGTCCTTGAAGACTTGATAGCAGCACATCGACAATAGAACGTCTCTCAACTCATCTATTTCACCCAATGGCTCCGGAAGATTTCGACCATACAAGCATCCACAACATGTCATTATCGCAATCAAAAGTATAGGTACCAAATAACCTAAAGTCAAGGATGAACCAACGACGTAACCACAATCTCCAAGATTAGCCCTGACATTATTTCATCCATCCATCCCAAGAGTGCAATGGAGTTTGGTAAATTTTGAAATCCACTGAAGAGGTCAGATACTCATTCTTCTGTAGTCAGAACCTTATTACACATTATGGAGAAGATCGATGGTACTGTTGGGTGGATACATGCGAGAGCACCTACCTTGAGGTCTCCCGGCTCGCCTTGCTGATGATTTGGAGATTTTTTTGTTACCATTAATGCTCGATCTACCACTGCTAACAAATGACGAAGAGGAGCCAGATACTGCAGATGAAAGCACGGAGCTGGACGAAAAACAAAAATAAAAGAGGCTTGATACCCCTTTTCATACGAACGCAGTTCTAGAGTTTGAACAAAATAAGGATTCCTTACTGCTCCATGAACGGGAATAGATGACTGGGCGTACCGCACTCATGCTCCATAGCCGAACAAGTAGTGTGCCAATATCTCCGCTCCATGACCGAACCAGCAGTGCGACAGCACGAGGAACACCAGTCGCTCAACCCGCAACTCTCCATGGCTCCAGCACTCCGTGGTCGAGAATCCTCTCCATGGCTCCAGCACTCCGTGGTCAAGCCAACTCTCCATGGCTCCAGCGCTACGTAGTCAAGACAACTCTCCATGGCTCCATCACTTCGTGGTCAAGCCAACTCTCCATGGCTCCAGCGCTCAATGGTTAAGTTCGCACCAGCGCTCCAGGATTCTATGATCCAGCCAGCAAGCCTTCCAAGTGTCATTTGAAGCCAAAGTTCCAGCGCTATCATCACCGCTTGGTATCCAAATCCAGCGCTATCATCACTGCTTGGTAGCCAAAGTTTCAGTGCCATCGTCACCGTTCCTAGAAGAAACGTTGAGAAACATACCTAAAATACGCTCGCCTACTTTTGCTGCTATTCTCTCCGCTGATCCAAGCCTTTGCCGCTAACACCAAGATGTGGAAACAAAGAAAACAATGTGAAAGTAAGGAAGATGGGTAACGCCTTTTATATGCATGGTGTTTTTGGAGTTCGAATAGAGAAATGTTTCTCTTTTCGGACACGCACGAAAGAAGGCAGCTGGGTCCACGGTGTTGGCGTTCCATGGCGCCAATCTCCACGGTCAGGCCAACACTACGCCAATGCCCCGTGGCCTCATCTTTACCAAGCCAGCTGCACCACGCCCATGCCAAAAGTCCGCGTCCAAGATAGCAGCGCCATTCCAAGCTGGCCACGCCATTGGCCCTTCCAAGCCAGCACGCCATTGGCCCTTCCAAGATAGCCACGCCATTGGCCCTTCCAAGATAGCCACGCCATTGGCCCTTCCAAGCTAGTCATGCCATTGGCCCCTCCAAGCCAGTCACTCCATTGGCCCTTCCAAGCTAGTCATGCCATTGGCCCTTCCAAGCTAGCCGCACCCATCCGCTACTCCAAGTCAGCCGCACCAGGCTCGTGCAAGGAGTCCGCGCCCAAGCTAATAAAACTATTCCGAGCTAGCCGCACCATCGACCTTTCCAAGCTAGTCGCGCTATTCGCCATTCCGCAGCTTCATCTCCGCTCGGCCAAGATTGAAGCACCATATTTGTCGTTCAAAGCAATGCAATCTCCACCGTTCAAATCCGCGCCGTCCGCCATTCCCAAGTCGGAAATGCACCAAGTCGTCAATGTAAGGATCACAAATTCCTCATGCCTTCCGCTAAAGGTTAGTTGAATTTCCCTGGCAAACTCTTCACGTCTCGCCCTTTCGGTTTTACTCTTGTCCGTCACCATCTCATGCTTACCCCGTAACATCGCCACTGTTACGTGCTAAGCAAGGGACTTAATTTTGATGGTGGTTTTTAGCTTAGGGTTAAAATCGTAAAACCTTGCATCTGATGTGACGTCACTCTGTAAAGAAACAGAGCCACGTGTGCTAACCTCTCCACTGGCAAATTTATTGAGCCGCTCAATATATTTACATGAAATTTATCCAGACTGGCGAATCCCAGATGTTCTGTAAATTTCGGCACCTCGCGCATATTCACTTAATATTAGTTTCTCCGGATGCCTTCTATGCTATGTTCTCCGGCTGAACTATTAATGTTGATATGGCATGACGATTTGTGTTCATTCGCAGCAGAGTAGCATTAATCTATAAGTATCAAGAATAAGATCTTTGCATAAGGTATTCAATCAGAAAAGCATGCTGCTATCTGGAAACGAACTTAAAAGAGCTCTGTGTCGACACATAGAATTCAGTCAACCTGACTAACTTGCAGAAGTTAGGGTTTCGCTCCTCGCACAATAAACCAGACCTTGCTTGTTAAAATTAATTAAATCCGCCACAGCGCGCTGGAAATGTGGCCACGCCCTAGCTTGACGGCCCCACTTTCCATCGACCAATCAGGTCGCCCTAAATGCGCCACGCGCATTCCGAACAAGGCCACGCCCTAGCTTGCTGGCCCCACTTCCCATTGAGCAACCAGGTCGCCCTAAAGGCACCACACTCTCACCATAAGTGTGCTCGCGCCTTATGTTTGGCCGGCCTCCTTTTGTGGCTAATCACGTTACTCTAAACTTGCCACTATGCATTAAAGGCCAAACGCACCCTACCGCGGCAACTTCGCAACATGCCAACTTCGTGGACATGCCACTTCGTGGAAACCTGCCATAAATAGCCACCCATGGCAATTCCTACTCCCGTGGCCGTTTCCACACTATGGCCTTGCCATGGTTCCTTTGGCATAGCCACGACGCCAATTGCACAAAAGTCACGCCATGCCGCAACCGCATGCCACGTACACCAATTAGGGTTTCGACAAACCCTAATTTGAGAAAATTGCTACCAAAGCCAAATAACGTTCCCTGAGCAATGAGATTGGCGTGGCAACATGGCCAATGTTTCCACGCCACATGTGGGTTCGACTCCACGACGCCTTGGCCACGCCAAACCCTAATTCTTCCACGAAGAATTATTCCATGGCGCCTTGGCCACGCCAAGCCCTAATTCTCCCACGGGGAATTCTTCTATGGCACCTTGGCCACGCCAAGCCCTAATTCTCCCACGGGGAATTCTTCCATGGCGCCTTGGCCACGCCAAGCCCTAATTCTCCCACGGGGAATTCTTCCATGGCGCCTTGGCCACGCCAAGCCCCAATTCTCCCACGGGGAATTCTTCCAACGGCGCCAAGACTTGGCAACGCCAAATCCTTCCAACGTTGCAAAGACTTGGCCACACCAAATCCTTCCAACGACGCCAAGGCTTGGCCACACCCAAATCCTTCCATGGCGCCAAGACTTGGCCACGCCAAAACCTTCCACGACGCCAAACCCTAACTTTGGATGTGGAGCCAATTTTTAGCTTTGGCCATACCGCAACATCACTGGCATACCACTATGTCGCGGCTACTAGCATGCCGCCATGCCACGGCTTCGCCACCGGCATGCCATTAGCATGTGGCCGACGCCATGCCACGGCTTCGCCACCGGCATGCCATTAGCATGTGGCCGACGCCACTTCGCTATACAACAAGATGTGGCCATAATCAATGGCCATCCTTCTTTATGAGATGCAATCTCAGCCATCCAAGTTCGCCACCGAACTGATGGACTTGTGGCAACTTTTAGGCTACCAACCGCCTAAACCCAGCGACCATGGCTACGTCAGGCACCACTTGCACCATCGTGCCACTGGCATGCATGAGACATGCCGCTGCGCCATTTTCAGGCGCCAACACGAGGTAGCCACAATCAACGGCTACCCTTATTCATAAGATGCGATCTCAGCCATCGAAGTTCACCACACAACCGGTAAGCTCGCGACAAGTTTTAGGCGACTAGCCAAGACGAGCCTAACATCACATGCTATTTATATGCGTCAAGCCTCTCGATTTTAACTTGCCACACGTAGCAAAGTGCTACATGTTTTCCACGAAAACACTCGAGACATCAAAATATATCGCAAACTGGGGGATGCTCATCAGGGTATTGGTCTGGCGGTTTACAGCGTGCGGTGTGCAATGCGCCCGTTACAAGAAAGTGTCATGAAGTAGGATAATTAGTGGTGGTGAAAATTAACGGTGTAAACAATTCATTTCCTTCATCATGGAAGAGTAATGACCGACGGTTACACAAATTTACTTCCTTCATCATGGAAGCATAACGTCTGGCAGTTACACGTTACTCTTTTCTTCCACCACTCAATCGTTTCCACTTCCTACGAGACCAGGGTACGTTTCACTATGACTTATATAAATAGGTCTCACCTATTTCCACCAAAAAAGAGGTTTTTTGGTCGGTAACACACAACATCTAGAAATCACCTGGTAGATTTCCATTCGGCTTACCAGTTCTACTTTCTGATACAAGTCACAAAACGCCCACACTTCTAGAATCAACTATTCTGGTCTCAACACTTTCTTCGCTTCCCTCCCTAAGACCAACCCTTCTCCTTCACTTTGTGACCGAAGCAAGCCTGGAACGGCCATTTCTTGGTTTAGGACAGGATTGTACAGATTGATCTCTCGAATCAAAAATACTCTCGTGCAGTATATTGTTTAGGGTTTAGACTCGTTCCTCTCCCACACACCCGAAATTACCAAAATCACCAGAAACGGTTTTCACCCTCAAACAGCTGTTCTTCGGGAATATAAGTCTGGTATATCAGTTGGTTCCTGTTCACCTTGATTTATCAAAAGACGAAACAAAACTCGTAGGTATTTCTGTGGGAGACAGATTTATCTATCACTATAGACTTTTCTGTGTGATACAACTTTGATTATTAAAGTCTTCGACTTTGGGTCGTAGAAACTCTTAGTTGTGGGTGAGATCAGCTAAGGGAATCAAGCAGCGCAACTGTACCTTGGATCAGCGTGAGATTGTTTGGGGTCAACCACAGTCCATACCGAAGTTAGTTTATAGTAGGCTAGTGTCTGTAGCGGCTTAATACAGTGTGTGTGTTCAATCAAGACTGCGTACCTGGGTTTTTATGCATTTGCGGTTTCCCCGTTAACAAAACTTCTGGTGTCTGTGTTATTTCTTTTCCGCATTATATCTTGTTATATAATTGAAATATCACAGGTTGTGCGTTGTATTGATCAATTGGTAAATCCAACCGTTGGTTGTTGATTGAAATTGATTGATCCTTGAACATTGGTCTTTGGTACCGTTCAAGTTATTTCTCTTGTATTCAATCAGACTCGCTGATTTCTATTTGTTTGAGTTGGGACTAAATCGAGAAATTGAGATATAACTCGTTGATATACTTTTTAAGATTGAGTCTGACTGTCTAGTTGATTCTCTTAAAAGTATATTGGAGTTAGTCCATAAAGATTGCTAAGTGAAATATTGGGTGAGTTTGTTAGAACCCCGCTTTTTCAATTGGTATCAGAGCAGGCAGACACGTTTAAAGACCTCATAAGTCTGTATTTGTAGCGATCTGACTCTATGGACAGAAGTGTTATCTCAATAAATGCACCACCAGATCCAGGGATTCCTACATTCTCTTCCATGACTGATTTAATTGAATCTGTAGAAGAAATTCTATCTAAATCTCCTCCAGGTTTTAAATCTCTTGAAGTTTTTCAGGGATTGAAAACAAACTTGAAAGCTTATATTCTGATGTTGATTTATTTCTCCATAAGAAACAAGAGTCACTTGACAGGCTAAATCAAGTTATGATGAATGATATTTATGTTGAGGTTGATATTGATTTGCTAATCAGTGAGAGAAATGCTCCTCCTTTACGTAATTCAATTAGTTGTAACAAACTAAACGAATTACAAGAGGAGTTTAAACCTTAGTCATCTGAGTATATTTCCTCAAAGCATGAATCAATTCAATGCTCAATTCCTGATACTTCCTGTCAAGATAGTAATATTATCTTCCTTCCTGAAGACACTAGGTTGTCTCTTTTTATTAAAAGAGTTTCCCTACGCAGTACTAAATACTATCTGCAGAAACTGTCTTTTATAAGTTGGAAAACGAGAAATCAGAAAAACAAATCTTTTTCTGTTCTCTTAGAGTTCCTTTTTAGACTTATAAAAACAGTTCCTTGGGTGATTCTCAACACTTCAAGGTGTAAGAGTTGTTGGAAAGAAACTCTTTCTTGGTGTCATGGTGTGCCTAATTTTGGTTGGTCATTTTGACTATACAAAAATTTCAGAAATGTTTGTTGAGTTAATACTCCAAACTCCTTATTTATTACCTTACCAAACGGGTCCTAACTCGCACACGTACGTTTCACACACTTTGAACCCGGTTCCATACAGGGTTGATTCTTGTTCCAGAACGTACCTGAACCAATTCGGGTTCCACCGTTTGACACCTAAAAAGAGAAAGTTTTCCCTTCGTTCACCACGTCTTCTTCTTATTCTTCATGTACGAAAGAAAAAGAAACTAACAGTTCATATCTCTCCATTTCTCATCAATTCTGCTTCTCAATTATTTTGAGTGTTCTTGGGCTCTTTGAAATCACAACGAAAAACTACTCCTGGGGTTGGTATCTATTTCCTTCTTTCCTACAGTTCCGGTACTTCACCATTTTTATCAGCTCACGGACCAAGTAAGTTCTTCAATCTTCTCCTTTACTGTTTTTTACCAAAAAATGGCTTTTAGGAAGAGAGTTAGCCGTGGTGAGAGCTCGGGTACTCAAAATCGTGAAGAAGCTTTCCTTGACCCTAGTTTAAGAATTAAGTTTGTGAACACAAAGGCTCGTAATTACTATGTGGAATACACTAAGAAACCTATCATGGAGAGGATTTACAAACCCTCGGTCCTTAAGGTAGATGGTCTGTCTAGGTTCTTTGAAAATCATGAATGAGGTATTATTCATTGTCCCATGGGAACTACCTACATGGATCTAACTGCTCAATTTTATGCAAACTTGCATGAGCCTGATACTGTCAACTGCTCTGTTAAAACCATTATCTAGGGAACAACCTTCCTTGTAAATCGAAAAGTAGTTGTTGAACTGATGTGCTTGCCACAAACCGGTGATTTTCTATTGCCACCTCCTGAGCACTTGAGACCTACTCCGGAGGCTCTCTCAAACTTTCTCATTAGTAAGATTGCTCCTTGTCACGAAGGGAAAATTGATGTTCATGATGCTGATTTATTCCTCAATATTGCTGGAAAACTTCTGGTGGCTAATATGATGCCCAGTACAATTGACAGACAACTATGGACCAGACCTCTTGCTGAACTGGTTTATTATGTTGTAGAAGGGAGAAACATTGATTTTTGTGGCCTTATTGTTCGTCAAATAATAAGTGTCAGACAAATTTCAAAGAAGACCCCTAGTTTTCCTTGTCTTATCTCAAGGATTTGCAGTCAATTTGGCATTGCGACAGTTGGAACCAATCTTGGAGGACCGAAAGTTTTATCCATGAATAGTGTCAGAAAGATGGCCAGAACACCTGCAGCACCCAGCTCTGAACTCATACGTCTTCAGCAAGAAAATGAAGTCTTGAAAGATAAGCTGGACTATGCTCAGACAGCTCATCCTGAACTGGCTGAGAAATTCTATGAAATTGAAAGGGATTTTTATGAGTTGAGTGATTAATCCTTGTATTTACTGAACTTCTTATGTTGATCTACTTTTAAACAGTTGTTTTAATGGTTGTAATAACATCTATGTTTAGCCTTGAATGATTTTATCTTTCAATTAAGTTGCTACATGTGTTAGATCCATAAGAAGTACAGTTAAATATGGTCAAAAGTTAAGCCTTTCATATGTCGATATGCAAGTATTAATGAAAGATTGAATGAACTTTTGACAAACAAAAGATAAGCCTATTATGTCATTATGCAAATATTGATGGAAGATAGGATGAGATTTTGTTTACAAAGATTAAGTCTATTATATGTCATTGTGCAAATAGTGATGAAGAATATAATGAATCTTTGTTTATTCCGCAGTATTGATCTTCCCTGATCCATATTTTTATGTATATACTGTGCGGCTCCGTAAGTTTTCTTATGTGAGCATTTCTGATTGGGTTAATCATGGGTTCTCTTGTGGTTAATTTAATTGAGATTTTTGGATACAAATTCATGTTTCATGTGATTTATTAATGTCCAAATAAATCTTTCTTTTCTTGTGAAAATAAGTTCGCTCTTGTTGTTATTTCGGGAATGACATTTTATGGGGGAGAGTTCTTAATTGAACTTGTGCTTAATTGCCAAATTTTTGTGGGGAGTGCGGCTGTGGAATATTATAGGGGTTATCTTGTATCTTTATAAACTCCTTGATGAATGCATTTAGTTTCGGCTATATGATTGCATCTAAAAAGTTGATATGTACTTTCTTTAGGTCATGAAGTGTCTCTATAGAAATTTCATTAGGATCCCACTAGTTTTCGTAACTTTACCAATCTTATTAACAAAAAGGGGGAGAATTAATGTGTAGTTCACACTACAAATACATATGGTTTTCGGATCATTATGCAAGGGAAGTGATTTTCATGTGAGATGAAGTATTGACTAAGGGGGAGTGATACATATCACCATAGTATTGTTGTCGAAGTTGTAATACAATTGAACTTTGATGTTGTGTAATAATACTATGACACTGTGTAACAATGATTGAGAGCTTTTTTTCTCTCATTGTTATGGCTACGGATCTTCAAAAACGGTGATGCTGATTTGAATATCTTTGGAATCATTGGAGTACTTGGAAGTGACGAAGATTTCAAGTAATGTTGAAGAACCAAGGAGATCATGCATGTGAAAGAGAAGCTGCAAAGTTTATTTATTTTGTATTTCATATGTATTGATAGTTTTGTCACTAAAATTGACAAAGGGGGAGATTGTTAGAGCACTGCTCGGTCGAACTCGCAAGCGTTGCTATCCCAAGCTTGTTTGTCAATTTTAGTTGCCAAAACTATAAGTCTTGATTTATAGTCTACTTGTAGCTAAGTCTCCACTAGGATAGTAAGTGTAGTTGAGCTCTAGACTCCACGACGTTCATCATGAAAAGACGAAGAACTACTCAAGGAACTGGTGGATATTCATCGACAAAAAGGTGTGTGGAGACTTGAACTTATCTATCACTCAAAGGTCTATATCCTATCTTGAGACAAAAGTTGTATTGATATATAGACTTTGATTATACACATTTGTTATTTCGAGCCGAGTTTATCTCACTTATCTATTTCACGAAATATGTGTTGTTAAGCTTTCGCTTCGGCAAAGTGAAAAAGCGGGGGTCTAACAACACCACCCAATATTTCGCTTAGCAATCTGTATGTACAAACTCGAATATACTTTTAAGAGAATCAGTCAAGACTCAATCAATTAAAAGTATATCAACGAGTTTATATCTTTCTCTTGATTTGATTTACTCAAGCAAGGACTGCGAGTTCTAATCAAATACAAGGTATAACTTGGACGGTACAAAATACCAATGTCCATGGATCAATCAATGACAATCAACAACCAAAGGTTGGATTATGCTAATTGATGATCTAACGAACAACCTGTATTATTTCAATTATAAAGATAAAACAATATAATGCGGAAACTTAAATAACACAAACACCAGAAATTTTGTTAACGAGGAAACTGCAAATGCAGAAAAACTCTGGGACCTAGTCCAGATTGAATACACACTGTATTAAGACGCTACAGACACTAGCCTACTCCAAGCTAACTTCGGACTGGACTGTAGTTGAACCCCAATCAGTCTCCCACTGATCCAAGGTACAGTTGTACTCCCTGCGCCTCTGATCCCAGCAGGACACCGCGCACTTGATTCCCTTAGCTGACCTCACCCACAACTAAGAGTTGCTACGACCCAAAATCGCAGGCTTTAACAATAAACAAATCTGTCTCACACAAACAAGTCTATCAAAGGATCAATATGTCTCCCACAAAAAAACCCTAAAGTTTTTGTTCCGTCTTTTGATAATAATCAAGGTGAACAGGAACCTATTGATAATCCGGTCTTATATTCCCGAAGAACAGCCTAGATGAATCAATCACCTCACAACAATCTTAATCGTATGGTAGCGAAACAAGATGTCGTGGAATCACAAACAATGAGACGATTATGTTTGTGATTACTTTTTATATCTTGCCTATCGGAGAAATCAAACAATCTCTAGCCAATCAATATGATTGTACTATTATGCAAGATCAGATCACACAACTACGATAAAAGTAGTTGTTAGAGCATAGCTCGGTCGACCTCGCATGTATTGCTATATCAAGAATGTTTGTCAATGTTAGTGATCAAAACTATGAGTCTTGATTTCTAGTCTATTATAGCTAAGTCTCGGACTAGGATAGAAAAGTATAGTTGAGTTCAAAGACTTCATGGCAATTCATCATACAACGACGAAGATCTACTCAAGGAACCGTGGAACTTCATCAACAAAAAGGTATGTGGAGACTTGAACTTATCTATCACTCAAAAGTCTATCTATTCTATCTCCTACTTCTTATGAGACAAAAAGTCGGATGCTATATTGACTGGATCATACACATTTGACATTTCGAGTTGAGTATTCAATACTTATCTTTTTCTCGAAATCGTGTGTTGGTAAAGTGTTTCGCTTTGATCAAGTTTATCTTCACCTAGTGACGAAAGTCATAAAAAGTTTCAATTACTTTTAGAATTTCTCTGACGTGAAACGGTCTGTGAATAACGGCTATATAACGTCCTCTGAGAATGTCTCAATGATTAGAATGAGAGTTTAAATTACATAACCATGTATTCCTTAATCCGAAGTTTTCAAACTTTGTTGATTGAGAGAAACCGTAGGAATTGGCTTTGCCAAGTCCGCGAACCCAGTTTGCGAACTCAGTCCGCGAACTGTCGGAAGTTCTTATACCTAGAATTTCTTCTGGGATTCGAAATTCGTTCGTAAAGTTCAAGTCCGCGAACTCAGTCCGCGAACCTAGTCCGCGAACTAGCAGAAATCTCTTTGCCGAGATTTTCTGCTGAGTTTGGAAAACTCTGTCGGTTGCCTTAAGTCCGCGAACTTGTTTGTGAGCTTAAGTGGTTATGATCTAAAGATGTGCTTTGAACATGAAACTTAAATTACTAAGGAATGCTTTATGCAAACCTTGGTTATAAAGTTCATGAGCCGATTCAATCAAATCGAATCATCTTTGTTTCAATTGTATCTTGTGTAGTTACATAAGATCTCATAGCAATTGAACAACTCTCTAACTAGTTCATTTGAGTCAATTGAACTAGTTATGGTGAAGAAGAACTAGGTTAATATGAATTGCTCGTATGGTTAACCTTTTGGGTTACTATGTTGAACCAACATACACGTACACGTTTGGGAATGGTTTTCACAAACCCAGTAAACGTCTACCCAAGTGTGTGTGACAAGCTAAGTTTTCGATCTAACGGTTGAGAAATATTAGCTTGAATCTAAATCAGGTTTTCATCTAACGGTGAATATGGATTGCTTTGTAACTAAGGCAAAACCCTGATTTGAAGGCTATATAAAGGAGACATCTAGCATTATGCAAAACTAATCCCCACACGTCTGTGTGATACTAGTGCGCTCGCTAGAGTCGATTCTCCTTTAACCTTTGATTTTCTTCTCTAAAACCAGGTTAACGACTTATAGACTTCATTGGGATTGTGAATCCAGACTGATACTACTTTTATCGTAGTTGTGTGATCTGATCTTGCATCTTCTATCGTACGAGTACAATCTATTTATTGGCTTGAGATCGTGAGAGTTATCTGATAGGCAAGATAAAGAAGTCACAAACATCTTCGTCTCAATGTTTGTGATTCCTCGACAAACCGCTTGTGTAGTCAAGAAGGATTGTTGAGAGGTGATTGATTAATCTAGGATGTTCTTCGGGAATATAAGACCGGATTATCAATTGGTTCCTGTTCACTGATGTATTTTCAAAAGTTGTTGTAGATAGTGGTAAAAGGGGGTTCTTTTCGAACTTGTGAAGATAGATTTTTTTTTTAAAACTTAGAAATGTAACAAAATTAAACAAAGTGATGTGAATTTTTATGGAGAAAAATAGAGGTGAAGATTCCACCATTCAACAATATTCATGTAATGTTATTTAATTTTTAATTATGCAAATTAAACAATTGATTTGATTCTTAATAATTGCCAAAATCAGATTTCCAAAATATCAAATGTTAGTCGCAAGCATAATGCATCAAGAGTATAAAACTAAGCATGCATTATCAAGAGAAAATACAATTGATTAATAAAAACCATTTAAATCATTTTTTCAATGCAATTAATCATATAAAAATATTACAAAAATTAAATAAATAACAATTACCACATAAATATTGTGTTAATGGCTTCCTCCGTCACCCCTGGGATTGGGTTTAGCTCATCATGGTGTAATACATCTCAAAAGATTTTATTAACGCTCAAAAGTTGATTACAATTGATGAAATAATAAGAAAATCGATTTAAGACCGTCCGTTGCGACACGCAGGAAGCGTCAAGGAAGAACGACACAACTGAAATGCTGTAAGCGCTATTCCTAAGTCGCGAGAAAGGAATTGGAAATTGTCGCAATTAAGCGACACTTTTCAACGACTTTCCCTTACCGTCTAATGTTCTTCGTGTTCTTGGTTGAGCAGCAGCAGAACTTCTTCGCCTGTCGACCTCTTCTTTTGATTCTCTCGGCTCTAACTCTCTCCCAATCACTTGCCAACCTATTTTCGACCAATTAGGCTAGTATTTATAGTGTTTTGGAGCCCAAAAATACTAACATCAATGCGTATAATTTCCCATTAATCCTCTAATTGCTCGCTGCCCAGAAATAGGAATAATTACCAAATTTAGATTCTCCACACGTTAACTCACTCCCTGTACGCTCCTAATCAGCTTCTCCACGCCTCAGAAGCTTTCCCGCGCCTCCACATCACTCCATGCATAGCAGAAACACGATTGAGCTCGTGTTCAGTTCACGTTGCTCCGTTTTGAGCTCGTGAATTAAAACGAGCTTTCCAACCAAAGTCGATCAAATTCGATGCCCACAATGTCTTCCCTATGTCATATCACATCTTAATGCCAATTTTCAGCAATTGAATCGCATTCCAACCTCTTCATTTTCTCGATCAAACATCATGCAGAACTGTTCTTCGTTTCCCGCTAATTTTTAGTTTTCAAAATTTTGAAGAAGGTGCCCCTTATCCTGGACGGGGGTGCGAATATCAGATGCCTTGGGGGTGACCTGGGGGTGCCCCTTAGTAATTAGGTTACCCCTTATCCAAACTTGGGAGTCCGAATAACACGTGTCCTCCGGGTGCCAAAATCAACTTTTCGAGCCGAATTTTCCAAAAATATTTATTTCCAAAAAATACCTACAAATACATAAAATAACAAAATTAGTACAAAATCGAGAGCCAACAATATATAGTATTGAGATCAAATTAGACACAAAAATGTGTCTATCATTCACCTTGATTTTATATCTTAATACAGAACAAAAACCTAGGGTTTTTCTGTGGGAGACAGATTTATCCTTTGATATACTTTTCTGTGTGGGACAGATTTGTTTTTTATCAAGTCTGCGATTTTGGGTTGCAGCACCTCTTGGTTGTGGGTGAGATCAGCTAAGGGAATCAAGTGCGCAGTATCCTGCTGAGATCATAGGCGTAGGAGTACAATTGTACCTTGAATCGGTGGGAGTCTGATTGAGGTTCAACTATAGTCCAGTCCGAAGTTAGGTTGTAGCAGGCTAGTGTCTGTAGAGGCTTAATACGATGTGTATTCAATATGGACTAGGTCCCGGGGTTTTTCTGCATTTGCGGTTTCCTTGTTAACAAAACTTCTGGTGTCTGTGTTATTTCTTTTCCGCATTATATTTTTTATATAATTGAAATAATACAGGTTGTGCGTTAAGATCATCAATTGGAAATCCAACCTTTGGTTGTTCATTGATATTGATTGATCCTTGGATATTGGTCTTTGGTACCGTCCAAGTTATTCCTTGTGTTTGATTAAAGACTCGCTATTGTTTTAGCTTGAGTAAATCAAAATAAGTAAGAGATATTGACTCCTTGATATACTTTAATCTAGATTGAGTCTGACTGTCTAGTTGATTCTCTAGCAAAGTATTTCGGAGTTTGTCCATACAGATTGCTAATCGAATTATTGGGTGATGTTGTTAGACCCCCGCTTTTTCAATTGGTATCACAGCAGGCAAACACGTTTAAGACCTAACAAGTCCGTGTTTGTAGCGATCTGACTCTATGGACAGAGGTGTTATATCTATTAACTTACCACCAGTCTTTGATGCCTCAAACTACTCAGCATGGAAAGTTGCAATGTGTGCTTATCTTCAAGCATGTGATTTTCAAACCTGGGTATGTATTGTTAAAGGCTATAATCCTCCGGTTAATACAAAAGATGATGTATCTATACCAAAGGATGTTGGTAGTTATAGTCCTGAAGAATCTCTTGCTGCAATGCAAAACTCTTTTGGATTAAATGCTATCAGACAGGCCGTTATCCCAGATCTTCAGTACTATGTGGCTACCTGCACTAAGTCTAAAGAAGCCTGGGATATCTTAGAAACTGTATTTGAAGACAAGAGATACGTTTCTAAGAAACATGCAACCAATGGAGGAAACAACTTCAACACTCCTTCCACGAATACCTCCTGTGCACAGGTGACAATTCGTGATCCAAATTCTGTTCAAACCTTTGCATTCAACGTTGTTTCCGAGACAAGTAAATCCTCAAACTTATCTTGGGCTGATGAGTGTTGTTCATCTGGTTATCGGTTCAATAAACCGTTGTTAACGGAAAGGATCAAGGATTTTAAAAAGAGGAGCGTTAGATGTGATAAACATCCCCTGTCAGCTATTGCTTCTAAAGATTCTATGGAAGATAAATCTCTTTGTGTCGACGTCTTGAATACTTATGTTGGATGTGAATCTACAGCTCTCGCGGCAGAAACCTCCATACACTCAAAAAATCTGATTCAGAAATTGAGTCTGACACAGAGATTTTCGATTTCTTGAACAAAGAGGTTCTTCAATAAAATCTTCAATTAAATGCTTTATTGAAGAAACTGGAATCTTTAATCCAAGTGAAAGATCTTGAGATAGATTGTCTTAATGATCAACTCACCAGGACCATTTTTCTAAAGGAAAAAGAGATTAATACTCTCAAAGATGATCTTCAACGATTATCTGGAAGTTGTGATAAAATCTCATCAATGTTATTTGGTCAGAAATCCTTTGGAAACACTAACGGTTTAGGATTTAAGAGCAAGACTGCAGGTATCGTCAACTATGTTCCTAAGTGTCTTGGGAAAACAAAGGCTGGCAGTTGTGATAAACAGAAGGCACTTCAAAAAGACAAAGGATCGCCGGTTTGTTCGTTTTTTGGAAATGCAAATCATGTTCAAAACACGTGTTGGAGGTTCAAGCAGAGGAACAAAAGAATTTCTAAACTACAAGATAACATGCAAAAGTTGAATCTGGATAATCAAAGGTCGTGAAAAACCAATGCTTCCAGAATCAGAAGGAGGAGGAAACCTGTTTATGCAACAAGCCTTGACAAGCAAGGGGAGCATCTGGCTCACTTTGTCTCTGGTTGATCTTGGAGACACTTGCATCCTCATTCTTCGCTTGAGGGTTGAGGCTCTGCATCTTGTGGCTCAAGTATGTATCTATGGTTGTTAAGAAAATATCCTGCTAACAATATTGATTGTGGATCCTTAAACTGTGGAAGACTGTGTCAAGGATTAGGGTTTGACACTTATAAATCTTCTTATCCTCTTCTTTCTTCTCATACGTTTTCATGGATCCTGTAACTAGAGGCGCTTCCAAAAGTAATGCAGTAGAAGCAGTCAACGTATATCTGTGCAAAGGAATTACTTCCTCCAGGATGATAAAGAAGAAGTCTACAATCAATAGAAAAAGTTCTTCCTCTAACTATCTCTTTTCTGTTTGTCGTGCTGATAATCATTTTAGAGAAATGGTGAAAGACTTCGTCAGCAAAAGAAATGATTTAAAATCTCGAATCATTTCCTATGTGGAAGAAATAACTCACTATGAACAAAGGTTGTCTCTAACCAAGAATACCTTGCGTGATCTAAAAAGGGAACTTAGTGAGTTAACTGATATTTCTGAAGATTTAGAGGAATTGAACGATCCCATAATCAATGGGTTTCTCAATAACAAGAAGGAGTTCTCTGTAGATGCCCTGAGAAAGATCTACAATACCTAGTAAGTCTTCTTTTTGGTTTAGTTGGAAGAATAACTAGCGTTTTGAATAACGACGATTGTGACTACACATGGCTATTTTTGTTTTCATCTTCTTATGTTATTTTTTTTAGTTTATTGTTTTTAAATTCTAAAAATATTTGGAGGATGATATTATTGCAGTATTAATTTGTTTTTAAGTATTGCAATATTTTTATGAGATATGTATTGTTTGCGTTCGTGAACTTGAAGGTCCCATATGATGTCAAAAGCAATGTCGTTCATGAATTGGTATTCGTATTGATGAATGGACGAATGGACTTTTGACAAATACAAAAGTTATGCCTATGCAATCATGTATTTGATGGAAAATAGGATAAAATCTTTTGTGTGACAAGCATAAAGTCTATTATGTCGTTATTATGGAAAATAGAATAGATCCTTGTATGTTATCCACGGTATTAATCTTCATTGATCCATTTTGTTATGTATTACCATGAAGTCTCCATTGTGTGTCTTATGTTGAGCACGATACAACTAAGTCAGTTTTTCTTATTGGCTTTGTTGGTTGTTACCTAAGATGCTATATATTGAGCATTATGAACTAAATTAATCATCTTGGTTGGTTATTTAGTTATTTGCTCCGAAAGTCTTCTTTTGTTGAGAAAATATTTTGACAATTAAATTGATTACTTTCGTGATTAGTTTTGTTGTTTGTATTCCAATTAGATTAATTATGGGTTCTCTTGTAATTAGTCTAGTTGAGTTTTCATATATTCCACAAATCCTTGTGTTGAGTATATGAACGGATATACTTATCATGTTCTATTGGTTAATGTAGTCGTATATTCCGTAAGGTTTTCCTTATGTTGAGTATGTGAAAGATTAAGTTAATCATCTCCGTATGATTACCTTAATCGTTGCTCCGTAAGTTTACTTATGTTGAGCACTTTCAATTAAATTGATCACTTTTATAGTTTGATTTAGTTGGGTATTCCAATTAAATTAATCATGGGTTTACTTGTGATTTATTTGATTGAGTTTTGGATATAGAAAATCATTCCTATGGTTTTTGGTGTCCAATTAAAAATCCTTCTTTTCTTTCGAAATTAAGGTCGCTCTTGTTGTTCTCTCAGGAATAACATCATATGGGGGAGAGTTCTTTTGAACTTGTGCTTAATGGTAATAACTTGCGGGGTGTGCGGCTGTGGAATTTTATAGGGGTTATCTTGTGTCTTAAAACTCCTTGATGAATGCATTTAGCTTCGGCTTTATGATTGCATCTAAATTAAGTTGGTATGTATTTTTTTTTATTTGAGTCTATGAAATATCTCTTGTGGAAATTTCATTATGATCCCGTTCTTTTACCTTTGCCAATTTTATTGACAAAAAGGGGGAGAAATAATGTAGCTCACACTATAAATATATATGGTTTTCGGATCATTGTGTAAGGGGGAGTGGTTTCCATGATCGAGATGGAGTATTGACTAAGGGGGAGTGGTACATATCACCATAGTATTGTTGTTAAAGTCGTGATGCAATTGGACTTTGATGTTACATAATGATACTATGACACTGTATAATAATGATCGAGAATCTCGATTTCTCTCATTGTTATACCTACGGATCTTCAACAACGGTGGTGCTAAACTTACAACCTTTGGGATCATTGGAGTACTTGGAAGGACGAAGATTTCAAGGAGCGTTGAAGATTAGACTATGGAATAGGAGCTACTAAAGTTTATCATTTTTGTATTCCATATGTATTAATAGTTTTGTCACTAAAATTGACAAAGGGGGAGATTGTTAAAGCATAGCTCGGTCGACCTCGCATGTGTTGCTATATCAAGCATATTTGTCAATGTTAGTGATCAAAACTATGAGTCTTGATTTCTAGTCTATTATAGCTAAGTCTCGGACTAGGATAGAAAAGTGTAGTTGAGCTCAAGGACTTCATGGCGATTCATCATACAACGATGAAGATCTACTCAAGGAACCGTGGAACTTCATCAACAAAAAGGTATGTGGAGACTTGAACTTATCTATCACTCAAAAGTCTATCTATTCTATATCTCCTACTTCTTATGAGACAAAAAGTCGTGTGCTATATAGAGTGGATCATACACATTTGACATTTCTAGATTATTCACTACTTATCTTTTTCTCGAAATCGTGTGTTGGTAAAACGTTTCGCTTTGATCAAGTTTATCTTCACTTAGTGACGAAAAGTTTCAATTACTTTGAGAATTGCTCTGACGTGAAACGGTCTGTGAATAACGGCTATATAACGTCCTCTGAGAATGTCTCAATGATTGGAATGAGAGTTTAGATTACATAACCATGTATTCCTTAATCCAAAGTTTTCGAAATTTGTTGATTGAGAGAAACCGGAGGAATTGGCTTTACCAAGTCCGCGAACCCAGTTTGCGATCTCAGTCCACAAACTGTCGGAAGTTCTTGTACCGAGAATTTCTGCTGGAATTCGAAATTCGTTCGTGAAGTTCAAGTCCGTGAAATCAGTCCGCGAACCTAGTCCGTGAACTGGCAGAAATCTCTTTGCCGAGATTTTCTGCTGAGTTTGGAAAACTCTGTCGGTTTCCTTATCTCCGCGAACTTGTTTGTGAGCTTAAGTGGTTATGATCTAAAGATGTACTTTGAACATGAAACTTAAATTACTAAGGAATGATTTATGCAAACCGTGGCTATAAAGTTCATGAGCCGATTCAATCAAATCGAATCATCTTTGTTTCAAAGTATCTTGTGTAGTTACATAAGATCTCATAGCAATTGAAAAACTCTCTAACTAGTTCATTTGAGTCAATTGAACTAGTTATGGTGAAGAAGAACTAGGTTAATATGAATTGCTCGTATGGTTAACCTTTTGGGTTACTATGTTGAACCAACATACACGTACACGTTTGGGCATGGTTTCCACAACCCCAGTAAACGTCTACCCAAGTGTGTGTGACAAGCTAAGTTTTCGATCTAACGGTTGAGAAATATTAGCTTGAATCTAAATCAGGTTTTCATCTAACGGTGAATACTGTAACTACGGCAAAACCCTGATTTTAAGGCTATATAAATGAGACATCTAGCATTATGCAAAACTAATCCCCACACGTCTGTGTGATACTAGTGCGCTCGCTAGAGTCGATTCTCCTTTAACCTTTGATTTTCTTCTCTAAAACCAGGTTAATGACTTAAAGACTTCATTGGGATTGTGAAGCCAGACTGATACTACTTTTATCGTAGTTGTGTGATCTGATCTTGCATCTTCTATCATACGAGTACAATCTATTGATTGGCTTGAGATCGTGAGAGTTCTCTGATAGGCAAGATAAAGAAGTCATAAACATCTTCGTCTCACTGTTTGTGATTCCTCGACAAACCGCTTGTGTAATCAAGAAGGATTGTTGAGAGGTGATTGATTAATCTAGGATGTTCTTCGGGAATATAAGACCGGATTATCAATTGGTTCCTGTTCACCTTGATTTTATATCTTAAGACGGAACAAAAACCTAAGGTTTTTCTGTGGGAGACAGATTTATCCTTTGATAGACTTTTCTGTGTGGGACAGATTTGTTTATTATCAAGTCTGCGATTTTGGGTTGCAGCAACTCTTGGTTGTGGGTGAGATCAGCTAAGAGAATCAAGTGCGCAGTATCCTGCTGGGATCATAGGCGTAGGAGTACAATTGTACCTTGAATCGGTGGGAGACTGATTGGGGTTCAACTATAGTCCAGTCCGAAGTTAGGTTGTAATAGGCTAGTGTCTGTAGCGGCTTAATACAATGTGTATTCAATCTGGACTAGGTCCCGGGGTTTTTCTGCATTTGCGGTTTCCCTGTTAACAAAACTTCTGGTGTCTGTGTTATTTCTTTTCCGCATTATATTTTTTATATAATTGAAATAATATAGGTTGTGCGTTAAGATCATCAATTGGAAATCCAACCTTTGGTTGTTCATTGATATTGATTGATCCTTGGATATTGGTCTTTGGTACCGTCCAAGTTATTCCTTGTGTTTGATTAAAGACTCGCTATGGTTTTAGCTTGAGTAAATCAAAACAAGAGATATTGACTCCTTGATATACTTTAATCTAGATTGAGTCTGACTGTCTAGTTGATTCTCTAGCAAAGTATTTCGGATTTTGTCCATACAGATTGTTAATCAAATTATTGGGTGGTGTTGTTAGACCCCCGCTTTTTCAATTGGTATCAGAGCAGGCAAACACGTTTAAGACCTAACAAGTCCGTGTTTGTAGCGATCTGACTCTATGGACAGAGGTGCTATCTCTATTAACTTACCACCAGTCTTTGATGCCTCAAACTACTCAGCATGGAAAGTTGCAATGTGTGCTTATCTTCAAGCATGTGATTTTCAAACCTGGGTATGTATTGTTAAAGGCTATAATCCTCCGGTTAATACAAAAGATGATGTATCTATACCAAAGGATGTTGGTAGTTATAGTCCTGAAGAATCTCTTGCTGCAATGCAAAACTCTTTTGGATTAAATGCTATCAGACAGGCCGTTATCCCAGATCTTCAGTACTATGTGGCTACCTGCACTAAGTCTAAAGAAGCCTGGGATATCTTAGAAACTGTATTTGAAGACAAGAGATACGTTTCTAAGAAACATGCCATCAATGGAGGAAACAACTTCAACACTCCTTCCACGAATACCTCATGTGGACAGGTGACAATTCGTGATCCATATTCTGTTCAAACCTTTGCATTCAACGTTGTTTCCGAGACAAGTAAATCCTCTAACTTATCTTGGGATGATGAGTGTTGTTCATCTAGTTATCGGTTCAATAAACCGTTGTTAACAGAAAGGATCAAGGATTTTAAAAAGAGGAGCGTTAGATGTGATAAACATCCCCTGTCAGCTATTGCTTCTAAAGATTCTATGGAAGATAAATCTCTTTGTGTCGACGTCTTGAATACGTATGTTGGATGTGAATCTACAGCTCTCGCGGCAGAAACCTCCTTACACTCAAAATCTGATTCAGAAATTGAGTCTGACACAGAGATTTTCGATTCCTTGAACAAAGAGGTCCTTCAAGAAAATCTTCAATTAAATGCTTTATTGAAGAAACTGGAATCTTTAATCCAAGTGAAAGATCTTGAGATAGATTGTCTTAATGATCAACTCACCAGGACCATTTTTATAAAGGAAAAAGAGATTAATACTCTCAAAGATGATCTTCAACGATTATCTAGAAGTTGTGATAAAATCTCAGCAATGTTATTTGGTCAGAAATCCTTTGGAAACACTAACGGTTTAGGATTTAAGAGCAAGACTGCAGGTATCGTCAACTATGTTCCTAAGTGTCTTGGGAAAACAAAGGCTGGCAGTTGTGATAAACAGAAGGCACTTCAACAAGACAAAGGATCATCGGTTTGTTCGTTTTGTGGAAATGCAAATCATGTTCAAAACAAGTGTTGGAGGTTCAATCAGAGGAACAAAAGAATTTCTAAACTACAAGAGAACATGCAAAAGTTGAATCTGGATAATCAAAGGTCGTGCAAAACCAATGCTTCCAGAATCATAAGGAGGAGGAAACCTGTTTATGCAACAAGCCTTGACAAGCAAGGGGAGCATCTGGCTCACTTTGTCTCTGGTTGATCTCGGAGACGCTTGCATCCTCATTCTTAGCTTGAGAGGTTGAGGCTCTGCATCTTGTGGCTCAAGTATGTATCTATGATTGTTAAGAAAATATCCTGCTAACAATATTGATTGTGGATCCTTAAACTGTGGAAGACTGTGTCAAGGATTAGGGTTTGACACTTATAAATCTTCTTATCCTCTTCTTTCTTCTCATACGTTTTCATGGATCCTGTAACTAGAGGCGCTTCCAAAAGTAATGCAGTAGAAGCAGTCAACGTATATCTGTGCAAAGGAATTACTTCCTCCAGGATGATAAAGAAGAAGTCTACAATCAATAGAAAAAGTTCTTCCTCTAACTATCTCTTTTCTGTTTGTCGTGCTGATAATCATTTTAGAGAAATGGTGAAAGACTTCGTCAGCAAAAGAAATGATTTAAAATCTCGAATCATTTCCTATGTGGAAGAAATAACTCACTATGAACAAAGGTTGTCTCTAACCAAGAATACCTTGCGTGATCTAAAAAGGTAACTTAGTGAGTTAACTGATATTTCTGAAGATTTAGAGGAATTGAACGATCCCATAATCAATGGGTTTCTCAATAACAAGAAGGAGTTCTCTGTAGATGCCCTGAGAAAGATCTACAATACCTAGTAAGTCTTCTTTTTGGTTTAGTTGGAAGAATAACTAGCGTTTTGAATAACGACGATTGTGACTACACATGGCTATTTTTGTTTTCATCTTCTTATGTTATTTTTTTAGGCTTATTGTTTTTAAATTCTAAAAATATTTGGAGGATGATATTATTGCAGTATTAATCTATTTTGAACTATTGCAATATTTTTATGAGATATGTATTGTTTGCGTCCGTGAACTTGAAGGTCCCATATGATGTCAAAAGCAATGTCGTTCATGAATTGGTATTCGTATTGATGAAAGGACGAATGGACTTTTGACAAATACAAAATTTATGCCTATGCAATCATGTATTTGATGGAAAATAGGATAAAATCTTTTGTGTGACAAGCATAAAGTCTATTATGTCGTTATGATGGAAAATAGAATAGATCCTTGTATGTTATCCACGGTATTGATCTTCATTGATCCATTTTGTTATGTATTACCATGAAGGCTCCATTGTATGTCTTATGTTGAGAACGATACAACTAAGTCGATTTTTTTTATTGGATTTGTTGGTTGTTCCATAAGATGCTATATGTTGAGCATTATGAACTAAATTAATCATCTTGGTTGGTTATTTAGTTATTTGCTCTGAAAGTCTTCTTTTGTTGAGAAAATCTTTTGACAATTAAATTGATTACTTTCGTGATTAGTTTGGTTGTTTGTATTCCAATTAGATTAATTATGGGTTCTCTTGTAATTAATCTAGTTGAGTTTTCATATATTCCACAAATCCTTGTGTTGAGTATATGAACGGCTATACTTATCATGTTCTATTGGTTAATGTAGTCGTATATTCCGTAAGGTTTTCCTTATGTTGAGTATGTGAACGATTAAGTTAATCATCTCCGTATGATTACCTTAATCGTTGTTCCGTAAGTTTACTTATGTTGAGCACTTTCAATTAAATTGATCACTTTTGTGGTTTAATCATGAGCTTACTTGTGATTTATTTGATTGAGTTTTGGATATAGAAAATCATTCCTATGGTTTTTGGTGTCCAATTAAAAATCCTTCTTTTCTTTCGAAATTAAGGTCGCTCTTGTTGTTCTCTCAAGAATGACATCAAATGGGGGAGAGTTCTTTTGAACTTGTGCTTAATGGTAATATCTTGCGGGGTGTGCGGCTGTGGAATTTTATAGGGGTTATCTTGTATCTTAAAACTCCTTGATGAATGCATTTAGCTCCGTCTTTATGATTGCATCTAAATTAAGTTGGTATGTATTTTTTCTTTTAGTCTATGAAATATCTCTTGTGGAAATTTCATTATGATCCCGTTCTTTTACCTTTGCCAATTTTATTGACAAAAAGGGGGAGAAATAATGTAGTTCACACTACAAAAATATATGGATTTCGGATCATTGTGTAAGGAGGAGTGGTTTCCATGATCGAGATGGAGTATCGACTAAGGGGGAGTGATACATATCACCATAGTATTGTTGTTAAAGTCGTGATGCAATTGGATTTTGATGTTACATAATGATACTATGACACTGTATAATAATGATCGAGGATCTCGATTTCTCTCATTGTTACATCTACAGATCTTCAACAACGGTGGTGGTAAACTTACAACCTTTGGGATCATTGGAGTACTTGGAAGGACGAAGATTTCAAGGAACGTTGAAGATTAGACTATGGAATAGGAGTCGCTAAAGTTTATCTTTTTTGTATTACATATTTATTAATAGTTTTGTCACTAAAATTGACAAATGGGGATATTTTTAGAGCATAGCTCGGTCGACCTCGCATGTGTTGCTATATCAAGCATGTTTGTCAATTTTAGTGATCAAAACTATGAGTCTTGATTTCTAGTCTATTATAGCTAAGTCTCGGACTAGGATACAAAAGTGTAGTTGAGCTCAAGGACTTCATGGAGATTCATCATACAACGACGAAGATCTACTCAAGGAACCGTGGAACTTCATCAACAAAAAGGTATGTGGAGACTTAATCTTATCTATCACTCAAAAGTCTATCTATTCTATATCTCCTACTTCTTATGAGACAAAAAGTCGTGTGCTATATAGAGTGGATCATACACATTTGACATTTCTAGATTATTCACTACTTATCTTTTTCTCGAAATCGTGTGTTGGTAAACGTTTCGCTTTGATCAAGTTTATCTTCACCTAGTGATGAAAGTCATGAAAAGTTTCAATTACTTTGAGAATTGCTCTGACGTGAAACGGTCTGTGAATAACGGCTATATAAATTCCTCTGAGAATGTCTCAATGATTGGAATGAGAGTTTAGATTACATAGCCATGTATTCCTTAATCCAAAGTTTTCGAAATTTGTTGATTGAGAGAAACCGGAGGAATTGGCTTTACCAAGTCCGTGAACCCAGTTTTCGAACTCAGTCCGCGAACTGTCGGAAGTTCTTGTACCGAGAATTTCTGTTGGGATTCCAAATTCGTTCGTGAAGTTCAAGTCCACGAACTCAGTCCTCGAAACTGGCGGAAGTATCTTTGCCGAGATTTTCTGCTGAGTTTGGAAAACTCTGCCGGTTGCCTTAAGTCCGCGAACTTTTTTGTGAGCTTAAGTGGTTATGATCTAAAGATGTGCTCTGAACATGAAACTTAAATTACTAAGGAATGCTTTATGCAAACCGGGGCTATAAAGTTCATGAGTCGATTCCATCGAATCGAATCATCTTTGTTTCAATTGTGTCTTGTGTAGTTACATAAGATCTCATAGCAATTGAACAACTCTCTAACTAGTTCATTTGAGTCAATTGAAATAGTTATGGTGAAGAAGAACTAGGTTAATATGAATTGCTCATATGGTTAACCTTTTGGGTCACTATGTTAAACCAACATACACGTACACGTACACGTTTGGGCATGGTTTTCACAAACCTAGTAAACGTCTACCCAAGTGTGTGTGACAAGCTAAGTTTTCGGTCTAACGGTTGAGAAATATTAGCTTGAATCTAAATCAGGTTTTCATCTAACGATGAATATGGATTGCTTTGTAACTAAGGCAAAACCCTGATTTGAAGGCTATATAAAGGAGACATCTAGCATTGTGCAAAACTAATCCCCACACATCTGTGTGATACTATTGCGCTCGCTAAAGTCGATTCTACTTTAACCTTTGGTTTTCTTCTCTAAAACCAGGTTAACGACTTAAAGACTTCATTGGGATTGTGAAGCCAGACCGATACTACTTTTATCGTAGTTGTGTGATCTGATATTGCATCTTCTATCGTACGAGTACAATCGATTGATTGGCTTGAGATCATTAGATTTCTCCGATAGGCAAGATAAAGAAGTCACAAACATCTTCGTCTCACTGTTTGTGATTCCTCGACAAACCGCTTGCGTAGTCAAGAAGGATTGTTGAGAGGTGATTGATTAATCTAGGCTGTTCTTCGGGAATATAAGACCGGATTATCAATTGGTTACTGTTCACCTTGATTTTATATCTTAAGACGGAACAAAAACTTAGGGTTTTTCTGTGGGAGACAGATTTATCCTTTGATAGACTTTTCTGTGAGAAAGATTTGTTTATTATCAAGTCTGCGATTTTGGGTTGCAGCAACTCTTGGTTGTGGGTGAGATCAGCTAAGGGAATCATGTGCGTAGTATCCTGCTGGGATCAGAGGCGTAGGAGTACAACTGTACCTTGAACCGATGGGAGACTGATTGGGGTTCAACTATAGTCCAGTCTGAAGTTAGCTTGTAGTAGGCTAGTGTCTATAGCGGCTTAAAACAGTGTGTATTCAATCTGGACTAGGTCCCGGGGTTTTTCTGCATTTGCGGTTTCCTCGTTAACAAAACTTCTTGTGTATTATTATATTTTTTCCGCATTATATTTTATATATAATTGAAATAATACAGGTTGTGCGTTAAGATCATCATTTGGAAATCCAACCTTTGGTTGTTGATTGATATTGATTGATCCTTGGATATTGGTCTTTGGTACCGTCCAAGTTATTCCTTGTGTTTGATTAAAGACTCGCTATTGTTTTAGCTTGAGTAAATCAAAACAAGTAAGAGATATTGACTCCTTGAGATACTTTAATCTAGATTGAGTCTGACGGTCTAGTTGATTCTCTAGCAAAGTATTCCAGAGTTTGTCCATATAGATTTCTATTGGGTGGTGTTGTTAGACCCCCGCTTTTTCAGTAATATCGGTCTGGCTTCACAATCCCAATGAAGTCTTCAAGTCGTTAACCTGGTTTTAGAAGAAGAAAACCAAAGGTTAAAGGAGAACCGACTCTAGCACGCAAACTAATAGCACACGTAAGGTATGGGGATTAGTTTTGTAGTGTTGTTAGATGTCCCCTTATAAAGTCTTTCAAATCATAGTTTGCCTTAGTTACAAAGCAATCAATATCCACCGTTAGATGAAACCCTGATTTAGATTCAAGCTAATATTTCTCAACCGTTAGATCGAAAACTTAGCTTGTCATACACAAATGACTGTACGCTTCTAGGTTTGTTAACCGCACCCAAACTTGTACATTGTTGGTTCAACAATAGTTTAACCAAAAAGGTTAACCATAAGAGCGTTTCATACCAACCATGTTCTTCTTCACCATAACTAGTTCAAATGACTCAAATGAACTAGTTAAGAGAGTTGTTCAATTGCAAGGAAATCTTATGTAACTACACAAGACACAATTAAAGCAAAGATGATTTGATTCACAAGAATCGGTTCATGAACTTTAATAGCCACGGTTTGCAAAAGAATTCCTTAGTCTTTTAAGATTAAGTTCAGAGATCATCTTTAGATATATAACCTTGTCAAGTTCGCAGACTAGGTTCGCGGACTTAAGACAACGGACAGAGTTTACAAACTCCAGCAGAAATTGTCGGGTTTGAGAACTTCGCCGGTTCGCGGACTGGGTTCGCGGACTTGGCTCACGCAAGTAGCTTGTCAACTCCAACAGAAATTCTCGGGTTTGAGAACTTCGGCAGTTCGCGGACTGAGTTCGTGGACTTGGCACTTGCCATACTTCCGGTTCTCTTGATCACCAAAGCTCGAGAACTTCGGTTCAAGAAATACATTGGTTATGTAATCTAAACTCTCATTCCAATCATTGAAACATTCTTAGAAGACGTTATATAGTTGTTACACCATTTCTCGTCAAAGTAATTTTCAAAGTGATTGAAACATTCATGACTTTCGTCACTAGGTAAATATAAATTTGGTCGAAGCGAAAAGCTTACCAACACATATTTCGAGATATAGATAGGCGAGGTATACTCGGCTCGAAACACCAAATGTGTATAATCTAGTATATATATATATATATATATATATATAGCATACGACTTTTGTCTCAAAGAGTAGGAGATAGAATCGATAGATTTTTGAGTGACATATAAGTTCAAGTCTCCACATACCTTTTTGTCGAGAAGTTCCAACGGTTCCTTGAGTAGTCCTTCTACTTGTATGATGAATCACCATGAAGTCCTTGAGCTCAACTACACTTACTATCCTAGTCCGAGACTTGGCTATAAGAGACTAGAAATCAAGACTTATAGTTTTGATCACTAACATTGACAAACATGCTTGAGATAGAAACGCATGCGAGTTTGACCGAGCAGTGCTCTAACAGTCTCCCCCTTTGTCAATTTTAGTGACAAAACTATCAATACATATGGAATACAAAAAAAAGATAATGAAACTTTAGTAGCTCTTATTCCACATGTCTAATCTTCAACATTCCTCGAAATCTTCGTCACTTCCAAGTACTCCAATGATCCCAAAGGTTGTAAGTTTAGCATCACCGTTGTTGAAGATCCGTAGCTATAACAATGAGAAAGCATCGGTCTCGATCATTGTTACACAGTGTCAAAGTCCAATTATATCACAACTTCAACAATAATACTATGGTGATATGTATCACTCCCCCTTAGTAAATACTCCATCTCACATGAAAACAACTCCCCCTTACACAATGATCCAAAAACCATATGTATTTGTAGTGTGAACTACATATTAATTCTCCCCCTTTTTGTCAATAAAATTGGCAAAGGTAAAAGAACGGGTTCATAATGAAATTTCCGTAAGAGACATTTCATGACTGAGAGAAAGAAACACACATCATCTTATTTAGATGCAATCATATAGCCGAAGCTAATAACATTCATCAAGGAGTTTAAAGATACAAGATAACCCCTCTAAAATTCCACAGCCGCACACCCCTCAATATATGACCATTAAGCACAAGTTCAAAAGAACTCTCCCCTATTTGATGTCATTCCCGAAAGAACAACAACGAGCGACCTTAATTTCAAGACAAAAGAAGGATTTTATTAGACACCAAAAACTATAAGAATGATTTTTTTTATATCCGAAAACTCAATCAAATTAATCACAAGTAAAACCCGTGATTAATTTAATCGGTATACGCAATCAAATTAAACACAAAAAGTGATCAATTCAATTGTTTGTGCTCAACATAAGAAAACTCATGGAGGCACAAAAATACTCAACTAGATTAATTACAAGAGAACCTATAATTAATCTAATTGGAATACACAACCAAACTAATTACGAAAGTAATCAATTTAATTGTCAATTGTTTTGCTCGACATAAGAAAACTTACGGAGCAATAACTAAATAACCAAACAAGATGATTAATTTAGTTCAAAATGCTCGAAAAAAAGTACCTTACGGAACAACCAACAAATCTAATAAAAAATAATCAACTTGGTTGTATCATGCTCAACATAAGACACATTACAGAGCCTCACAGTAATACATACGAATATGGATCAGGGATGATCAATACTGCGGAATACACAAGGATTCTTTCTATCTTCAATCATTATATGTGAAAAAGCGGGGGTCTAACAACACCACCCAATATTTAGCTTAGCAATCTGTATGGACTAACTCCGAAACACTTTCTAGAGAATCAACTAGACAATCAGACTCAATCTAGGTAAAAGTATCTCAAGGAGTTAAGATCTCTCTCTTGTTTTGATTTACTCAGGCTAATAGAAATCAGCGAGTCTTTAATCAAACACAAGGAATAACTAGGACGGTACCAAAGACCAATGTCCAAGGATCAATCAATGTTAATCAACAACCAAAGGTTGGATTATACTAATTGATGATTTAACGCACAACCTGTATTATTTCAATTATAAAGATAAAACAATATAATGCGGAAATTGAAATAACACAGACACCAGAAATTTTGTTAACGAGGAAACCGCAAATGTAGAAAAACCCTGGGACCTAGTCCAGATTGAACACACACTGTATTAAGCCGCTACAGACACTAGCCTACTCCAAGCTAACTTTGTACTGGACTATAGTTGAACCCCAATCAGTCTCCCATTGATCCAAGGTACAAGTGTACTCCCTACGCCTCTGATCCCAGCAGGATACTTCGCACTTGATTCCCTTAGATGATCTCACCCACAACTAAGAGTTGCTACGACCAAAAATCGCAGGCTTTAACAATAAACCAATCTGTCTCACACAGACAAGTCTATCAAAGGATCAATCTGTCTCCCACAGAAAAACCCTAAAAGTTTTTGTTCCGTTTTTTGATAATAATCAAGGTGAACAGGAACCAATTGATAATCCGGTCTTATATGAAAAAGCGTGGGTCTAAGAACACCACCCAATATTTCGCTTAGCAATCTGTATGGACTAACTCCGAAATACTTTGCTAGAGAATCAACTAGACAGTCAGACTCAAGCTAAAATCAATAGCGAGTCTTTATCAAATAAAAGGAATAACTTGGACGGTACCAAAGACCAATGTCCAAGGATCAATCAATATCAATCAACAACCAAAGGTTGGATTTTCAATTGATGATCACGAAAGTAAAACCTGTATTATTTCAATTATATAAAATATAATGCGGAAAAGAAATAACACAGACACCACAAGTTTTGTTAACGAGGAAACCACAAATGCAGAAAAACCCCGGGACCTAGTCCAGATTGAATACACACTGTATTAAGCCGCTACAGACACTAGCCTACTCCAAGCTAACTTCAGACTGGACTATCGTTGAACCCCAATCAGACTCCCACTGATCCAAGGTACAGTTGTACTCCTACGCCTCTGATCCCAGCAGGATACTACGCACTTGATTCCCTTAGCTGATCTCACCCACAACCAAGAGTTGATGCAACCCAAAATCGCAGACTTGATAATAAACAAATCTGTCTCACACAGAAAAGTCTATCAAAGGATAAATCTGTCTCCCACAGGTAAACCCTAGGTTTTGTTGCGTCTTAAGATATGAAATCAAGGTGAACAAGAACCAATTGATAATCCGGTCTTATATTCCCGAAGAACAACCTAGATTAATCAATCACCTCTTTACAATCCTTCTAGACTACACAGGCAGTTTGTCGAGGAATCACAAACAGTGAGACGAAGATGTTTGTGACTCTTTATCTTGCCTATCGGAGAACTCTCACGATCTCAATCCAATCAAAGATTGTACTCGTACGATAGAAGATGCAAGATCAGATCACACAACTACGATAAAAGTAGTATCGGTCTGGCTTCACAATCCCAATGAAATCTTTAAGTCGTTAACCTGGTTTTAGAGAATAAAACCAAAGGTTAAAGGAGAATCGACTCTAGCGAGCGCACTAGTATCACACAGACGTGTGGGGATTAGTTTTGCACAATGCTAGATGTCTCCTTTATATAGTCTTCAAATCAGGGTTTTGCCTTAGTTACAAAGCAATCCATATTCACCGTTAGATGAAAACCTGATTTAGATTCAAGCTAATATTTCTCAACCGTTAGATCGAAAACTTAGCTTGTCACACACACTTGGGTAGACGTTTACTGGGTTTGTGAAAACCATGCCCAAACATGTACGTGTATGTTGGTTCAACATAGTAACCCAAAAGGTTAACCATATGAGCATTTCATATTAACCTTGTTCTTCTTCACCATAACTAGTTCAATTGACTCAAATGAACTAGTTAGAGAGTTGTTCAACTGCTCTGAGATCTTATGTAACTACACAAGACATAATTGAAACAAAGATGATTCGATTCGATTGAATCGGATCATGAACTTTATAGCCACGGTTCGCATAAAGCATTCCTTAGTAATTTAAGTTTCATGTTCAGGGCACATCTTTAGATCATAACCTCTTAAGCTCACAAACAAGTTCACGGACTTAAGAAAACCGGTGGAGTTTTCCAAAATCAGCAGAAAATCTCGGCAAAGAGACTTTCGCCAGTTCGCGGACTAGGTTCGCGGACTGAGTTCGCGGACTTACATGCAAACGAGTTTTTGGAAATTCCCAGCAGAAATTCTTGGTACAAGAACTTCCGTCAGTTCACGGACTTGGGAAAGCCAATTCCTCCAGTTTCTCTCAATCAACAAAGTTCGAAAACTTCGGATTAAGGAATACATGGTTATGAAATTCTCAAAGTAATTGAAACTTTTCATGACTTTCGTCACTAGGTGAAGATAAACTTGATCAAAGCGAAACGCTTTACCAATACATGATTTCGAGATATAGATAGGCGAGATATACTCGGCTCTAAATATCAAATGTATATGATCCAGTTTATATAGCATACAAATTTTTGTCGCATAAGAAGTAGGAGATAGAATAGATATACTTTTGAGTGACAAATATGTTCAAGTCTCCACATACCTTTTTGTTGATGAAGTTCCACGGTTCCTTGAGTAGATCCTCGTCGTTGTATGATGAATCGCCATGAAGTCCTTGAGCTCAACTACACTTTTCTATCCTAGTCCGAGACTTATCTATGTAGGCTAGAAATCAAGACTCGTAGTTTTGATCACTTACATTGACAAACATGCTTGAGATAGCAACGCATGCGAGGTCGACCGAGCTATGCTCTAACAATCTCCCCCTTTGTTAATTTTAGTGACAAAACTATTAATACATATGGAATACAAAAAAAGATAAACTTTAGTGGCTCCTATTCCATAGTCTAATCTTCAACGTTCCCTGAAATCTTCGTCCTTCCAAGTACTCCAATGATCCCAAAGGTTGTAATTTTAGCATCACCGTTGTTGAAGATCCGTAGCTATAACAATGAGAGAAATCGAGATTCTCGATCATTATTATATAGTGTCATAGTATTATTATGTAACATCAAAGTCCAATTGTATCACGACTTTGAGAATAGTATTATGGTGATATGTATCACTCCCCTTTAGTCAATACTCCATCTCGATCATGGAAACCACCCCCCCTTACACAATGATCCAAAAACCATATGTATTTGTAGTGTGAACTTCAATATTTCTCCCCCTTTTTATCAATAAAATTGGCAAAGGTACAAGAACGGGATCATAATGAAATTTCCACAAGAGACATTTCATAGACTAAAAGAAAAATACATACCAACTTAATTTAGACGAAATCATAAAGCCGAAGCTAAATGCATTCATCAAGGAGTTTTAAGATACAAGATAACTCCTATAAAATTCCACAGCCGCACACCCCGCAAGATATTACCATTAAGCACAAGTTCAAAAGAACTCTCCCCCATTTGATGTCATTCCCGAAACAACAACAAGAGCGACCTTAATTTCGAAAGAAAAGAAGGATTTTTAAATTGGACACCAAAAGCCATAAAAATGATTTTCTATATCCAAAACTCAACCAAATTAATCACAAGAAAACCCATGATTAATTTAATTGGAATACGCAACTAAATTAAACCACAAAAGTGATCAATTTAACTGAAGGTGCTCAACATAGGTAAACTTACGGAGCTATGACTAAGGTAATCATACGGAGACGACTAACTTAATCGTTCACATACTCAACATAAGGAAAAACCTTACGGAATATACGACTACATTAACCAATAGAACATGATTTGTATAGCCGTTCATATACTCAATACAAGAACTTGTGGAATATATGAAAACTCAACTAGACTAATTACAAGAGAACTGATAATTAATCTAATTGGAATATAAACAACCAAACTAATCACAAAAGTAATCAATTTAATTGTCAAAAGATTTTGCTCAACAAAAGAAGACTTTCGGAGCAAATAACTAAATAACCAACCAAGATGATTAATTTAGTTCATAATGCTCAACATATAGCATCTTATAGAACAACCAACAAAGCCAATAAGAATAATCGACTTAGTTGTATCGTTCTCAACATAAGACACACAATGGAGCCTTCACGGTAAAACATAACAAAATGGATCAATGAAGATCAATACCGTGGATAACATACAAGGATCTATTCTATTTTCCATCATAACGACATAATAGACTTTATCCTTGTCAAACAAAAGATTTTATCCTATTTTCCATCAAATACATGACTTCATAGGCATAACTTTTGTAATTGTCAAAAGTCCATTCGTCCTTTCATTAATACGAATACCAATTCATGAACGACTTTACTTTTGACAGCATATGAGACCTTCAAGTTCACAGACGCAAACAATACGTATCCCATAATCAAATTGCAATATCACAAAATCATAAAGATTAATACTGCAATAACATCATCCTCCAAATATTTTTAGAATTTAAAAACCAATAAACCTAAAAAATAACATAAGAAGATGAAAAAAATAGCTATGTGTAGACACAATCATCGCTATTCAAAGCACTAGTTATTCTTCCAACTAATCCAAAAAGAAGACATACTAGGCATAAAAAAAACTTAGTTTTACTTGATGATTTCATACCTCTGAAATGGTCCATCAAAGTAGCAGTCACTGATATCCTTGACCCTGTTGACCGTAGAGACACCATGTTCAAAAGTTAGAACGTTGACTTTCCGATCAATGGTGCGAGCATAATGACGAGCCTTTGCACAGTCAAGGATAACTTTCTTCTGATTTCTGATCAAGATATTCTGAGTACCAAGGATTTTCGCATGTCTATCAATAAGATGGTTTATCTGCAATTGAAGGTTAGCCAGTTTAATCTTAACTTTATTCTGAGTACGAATCAGATCCTTGATAGATTCACCAATCCAAGTGTTATACTCTTTTCTTTCAAGCATCTTCTTCCGTATAAACTCTTGACCAGAATCACATCCTTTGAGATCATCCTCAACCATAAGGTTAACTTCATCTTTGGGAACAGATTCCATGGAGTTCCTTTCAGAAGAATAAAGAACCACATATAAGACTTATATATGTTCGTGAGTACCCTAGATGGAAACCCTAAAGTTTTTTGAGGAGACATGGACGTTCGTGGGCCAGCCAAAGAACAAATGGCCCAAAATAGGAAAACTGCATACCATGTTGCTTTTAAAGATTCTCTATCTCCAGACGATCATAGTGACAAAAGAAAGAAGTACTAACAACAAAACATCATAAGATATACAAACTGGAGAAAAACAACACAATACTTGAGCATCTCACAAATCCTCATTCTTGTATCTCTCAAGTTAGACACAAGAATAGACATTCTGCTATTAGGTAGCAAAGGGAGACATAGTCTCACCATAGGTTCTGAGAGAATAACAGTTATTTCCTCCAGGATATCTGAATTTAGCATTTATTGTCTTTCCTTGGCAGTTTCCAGAAACGAGAGAACGTCTCACAGTTCTTCTGGGAATCACAGGTGAGGAAACTTTATGATAACAAAGTCTAGGACCTCTAGAAATAGGTTCTAGGGGATTTTCCGAAATTGGTCTCCACACACTAGACTTAGATTTATTGGAGTTGTTCTTATAAGCACATGACATACTTTCATTGGTAGCACGAGAATTTACAAATGTCCTGTAATGATTTCTAGGAGAGGGATCATTTTTATAAGATGCCTGGTTTCCAGTGAAAGGGACCTTCACTGTAGCAGTCGTCCGACTATTTACTCCATTGACAATAGAAAAAAACAATTTGTAAAGTTCATAAACACGTTTATTTCTGGCAAAACAATGGATAGCCTAGTGATTTCCTTTTCCACAGAAGGTACAGATTCGTTGAGGAGAAGCAACAACTGATACTTGTTTAAACTTCATATCCACCGGAGAAGATTGTAAGTTATGAAAACTTTTCCTGACACAACCTTTATCTGGAGAAAATTTCATTCTGTACAGTAATTCATGAGAACTAGTTTGTGCAGAAGAATTTCTTCTTAAGGCAGAGTTTTCCTTTTCCAAGGATTTACACTGTCCATGGGCTAGAGCAAGTGATGCTTCAAGTTTATCTTTCTCAACACGAAGTCTGTCTAGATCAGATGAATGTGTATCAAACAATTTTATCTAATTGAGCCTTCTTTAACCAGCTTTTCAAGATCCCAAATATTTTCACGCTGTAGATTATTTTCTTGAAGAAGTTTCTCAATTTCCTTAGAGAACGACCCTATAATGTTGTAGAGTACTTGTTCACGATCAATAGACCTCTCGAATTCATCCATGAGCTATACATGATCCTTGAGATCAACAAATTCTGTAGAATTTTTTGTAATTCTGGTGAGCTCCAATTCAGCTTTAGCCATTATGTTCAATGTCTTATTGGAGAAAGAGTGACTGACACAAGATGAGACAGTCTTCTTACCTCGGGATTCGGAAGAATCAACTAAGGAGTGATCCTCTGAGGTATTTCCGAGACAATTGACAAAGTTGACATCTTTAGGAAGCATTTTGGTATGCGTATGAGATTCTGTCCACAGACTCATATTGCCACAAACACAGACTTATAAGGTCTTTAACGTGTTGGCCTGCTCTGATACCAATTGAAAAAGCGAGGGTTTAACAACACCACCCAATATTTCGCTTAGAAATTTGTATGGACTAACTCCGAAATACTTTGCTAGAGAATCAACTAGACAGTCAGACTCAATCTAGATAAAAGTATCTCAAGGAGTTAATATCTCTCTCTTGATTTGATTTTTACTCAAGCTAAAATCAATAGCGAGTCTTTATCAAATACAAGGAATAACTTGGACGGTACCAAAGACCAATGTCCAAGGATCAATTAATATCAATCAACAACCAAAGGTTGGATTTCCAATTGATGATCACGAACGCACAACCTGTATTATTTCAATTATATAAAATATAATGAGGAAAAGAAAAAACACAGACACCAGAAGTTTTGTTAACGAGGAAACCGCAAATGCAGAAAAACCCCGGGACCTAGTCCAGATTGAATACACACTGTATTAAGCCGCTACAGACACTAGCCTACTCCAAGCTAACTTCGGACTGGACTATAGTTGGACCCCAATCAGTCTCCCGCCTATCCAAGGTACAGTTGTACTCCTACGCCTCTGACCTCATCAGGATACTGCGCACTTGATTCCCTTAGATGATCTCACCCACATCCAAGAGTTGTTGCAAACCAAAATCGCAGACTTGATAATAAACAAATTTGTCTCACACAGAAAAGTCTATCAAAGGATAAATCTGTCTCCCACAGATAAACCCTAGGTTTTGTTCCGTCTTAAGATATGAAATCAAGGTGAATAGGAACCAATTGATAATCCGGTCTTATATTCCCGAAGAACAGCCTATATTAATCAATCACCTCTCTACAATCCTTCCTGACTACACAGGCGGTTTTTCGAGGAATCACAAACAGTGAGACGAAGATGTTTGTGACTTCTTTATCTTGCCTATCGGAGAACTCTCACGATCTCAAGCCAATCAAAGATTGTACTAGTACGATAAAAGATGCAAGATCAGATCACACAACTACGATAGAAGTAGTATCGGTCTGGCTTCACAATCCCAATGAAGTCTTTAAGTCGTTAACCTGGTTTTAGAGAAGAAAACCAAATGTTAAAGGAAAATCGACTCTAGCGAGCGCAATAGTATCACACAGACGTGTGGGGATTAGTTTTGCACAATGCGAGATGTCTCCTTTATATAGTCTTCAAATCAGGGTTTTGCCTTAGTTACAAAGCAATCCATATTCACCCTTAGATGGAAGCCTGATTTAGATTCAAGCTAATATTTCTCAACCGTTAGATCGAAAACTTAGCTTGTCACACACACTTGGGTAGACGTTTACTGGGTTTGTGAAAACCATGCCCAAACGTGTACGTGTATGTTGGTTCAACATAGTAACCCAAAAGGTTAACCATATGAGCATTTCATATTAACCTTGTTCTTCTTCACCATAACTAGTTCAATTGACTCAAATGAACTAGTTAGAGATTTGTTCAATTTATATGAGATCTTATGTAACTACACAAGACACAATTGAAACAAAGATGATTCAATTCGATTGAATCGGCTCATGAAATATATAGCCACAGTTTGCATAAAGCATTCCTTAGTAATTTCAGTTTCATGTTCAGAGCACGTCTTTAGATCATAACCTCTTAAGCTCACAAACAAGTTCGCGGACTTAAGACAACCGGTGGAGTTTTCCAAACTCAGCAGAAAATCTCGGCAAAGAGACTTTCGCCAGTTCGCGGACTTACACGCAAACGAGTTTTTGGAAAATCCCAGCAGTAATTCTCGGTACAAGAACTACCGTCAGTGCGCGGACTGAGTTCGCGGACTGGGTTCGCTGACTTGGCAAAGCCAATTCCTACGGTTTCTCTCAATCAACAAAGTTCGAAAACTTTGGATTAAGGAATACATGGTTATGTAATCTAAACTCTCATTCCAATCATTGAGTCATTCTCAGAGGACATTATATAGTCGTTATTCACAGACCGTTTCGCGTCAGAGCAATTCTCAAAGTAATTGAAACTTTTCATGACTTTCGTCACTAGGTGAAGATAAACTTGATCAAAGTGAAACGCTTTACCAACACATGATTTCGAGATATAGATAGGCGAGATATACTCGGCTCGAAATATTAAATGTGTATGATCCAGTCTATATAGCATACAACTTTTTGTCTCATAAGAATTAGGAGATAGAATAGATATACTTTTGAGTGATAGATAAGTTCAAGTCTCCACATACCTTTTTATTGATGAAGTTCCACGGTTCCTTGAGTAGATCTTCGTCGTTGTATGATGAATCGCCATGAAGTCCTTGAGCTCAACTACACTTTTCTATCTTAGTCCGAGGCTTAGCTATGTCGGCTAGAAATCAAGACTCATAGATTTGATCACTAAAATTGACAAACATGCTTGATATAGCAACGCATGCGAGGTCGGCCGATCTATGCTCTAACATTATATTCCCGAAGAACAACCTATATTAATCAATCACCTCATAACAATCTTAATCGTATGGTAGCGAAACAAGATGTCATGGAATCACAAAAAATGAGACGAAGGTGTTTGTGATTACTTTTTATATCTTGCCTATCGGAGAACTCTCACGATCTCAAGACAATCAATATGATTGTACTGTTACGATAGAAGATGCAAGATCATATCACACAACTACGATAAAAGTAGTATCGGTCTGGCTTCACAATCCCAATGAAATCTTTAAGTCGTTAACCTGGTTACAGAAAAAGAAAACCAAATGTTAAAAGAGAATCGACTCTAGCACGCAAACTAGTATCGCACGTAAGGTGTGGGGATTAGTTTTGCACAATACTAGATGTCTCCTTTATATAGCCTTTCAAATAAGGGTTTTGCCTTAGTTACAAAGCAATCAATATTCACCGTTAGATGAAAAACTGACTTAGATTCAAGCTAATATTTCTCAACCGTTAGATCGAAAACTTAGATTGTCGTAAACAAATGACTGTACGCTTCTAGGTTTGTTAACCGCACCCAAACGTGTACATTGTTGGTTCAACAATATTCTACCCAAAGAGGTTAACCATATGAGCGTTTCATACCAACCATGTTCTTCTTCACCATACTAGTTCAATTGACTCAAATGAACTAGTTAAGAGAGTTGTTCGATTGCAAGGGAATCTTATGTAACCACACAAGACACAATTGAAGCAAAGATGATTTGATTCAATCGAATCGGTTCATGAACTTTAATAGCCTCGGTTTGCAAATGCATTCCTTAGTCTTTTAAGATTAAGTTCAGAAATCATCTTTAGATATATAACCTTCTCAAGTTCGCAGACTTAAAACACCAGATAGAGTTTACAAACTCCAGCAGAAATTCTCGGGTTCGAGAACTACGTCGTTTCGTGGACTGGGTTCGCGGACTTGGCTCACGCAAGTAGTTTGTCAACTCCAGCAGAAATTCTCGGGTTTGAGAACTTCGGCAGTTGGTGGTAGGCCTCAAAGATATTATATTTAAATGCAAAATGGTCCCCGGCAGCGGCGCCAAAAACTTGGTGGACCCGGGAAAGTGTGAAATTTAAGCGAAATAAAAACGCGGGCCTATAGTAATACCGCAAGTGCACGGTCGTCAGTTGTAGCTCGTGCAAGTACGGGTCGATCCACAGAGACTGGGTGTGTTTTGTAGTGTTTAGCTATTTTGGGCTTCCAAGTTGTTGTTGGTTAACTATGAAGCCTTTTGGGCTTTGGGCTTAGGTTACCTTTGGATTATAGGCTTGTTTGATAATGAAGTGAACTGAGCTTGGGCTCAGTTGGTCTTTAAGTGCACTAGGCTTGGCCTTTGAAGTGCACTGGGCTTTGAATGTCAATGGGCTTTGAGTACCCTTGACAGTGAACTGGGCCTTTGATGGACTGAATTAGGCTTTTGCCTTAAACCTGAATTGGACTGGGCCTTTAATTGAGTTCAGGCTTTGATTGAATCAGGCTTTTACTTTAAAAGTGACCTGGGCCTTTGTAATGACTGAGAACTGGGCTTGGTAACCTAATGATGAGCTGGGCCTTGAGCCGTGAGCCAAGCTCAGTTGCAGCAGCAGCAGTGGCTGTAGCACAGGGCAAGAGAAGCAAGCTGGAGCAGCAGCAGGAGAAGTTGAAGTAGCAGGAGAAAATAGCAAACAAAATGAAGGACAAGTGAAAGTAAAACAGTGGCAGTGAAGGAATGAGGAAAAGTGACAGTGCAATGAAACTAAACAAGAACAATGGAACCAAGGCCTAAGCCAAGGGCAGGGGAGATGGTGAAGGTGAAATGGTGAAGGTGAGCCTAGGCATACTACTAGAGTGGGAAGAGAACCAGCTTGCTCACAGTCACTAGTGAGCACTAGTTTCTCCCCATTGCTCAATCAACACAATGCTCTAAGGCTTCTAGCCTAACATTGACACACAACAGTTATAAAAACAGCTATAAAAACAGTGATAAGAAGCCACAAAAACAGATAGATAACAGAGAAGAGCAGGAAAAAATGCTAGGCAGTGGCTGTTTTTGGTTAAATCCTTGCCCCTAATGGAGCTAGGTGGAGGTTCTAGCCTGCCTATGTTCCAGGGCATACATAAATGGAATAGAAGGAGAAGAAGCTTGCTAATGAGCACTAAATTCCTCCATTTCTCAATTAGCTCAATTTACAAGAATTCTAACCTAAACTTCCACCACTAACAGTGAACATACTTAACATGAACAGTGGCACTAAAACATGAATCACAAAACAGGCACAATACTAACAAACATGAACTGAAACAGTGAACATTAAACAAAGCATTTGAACACAATTACTGAATTGAAACACTAAAAGTAAACTAACATAGATTAACAAATTAAATTAAACTAACACAGACTAAAATTTAATTTCGAATTGAAAATGCAAATTAAGCTAACTTAAACTAAAACTGAATTGAAACATGCAATGATATAAATTAAACAACACACATAAATTGAAAGTAAAATTGAAATTTAAAACTGAAATTAGAAACAAGAACCCTAAATTGATTTGGAATTTGAAATTAGAAATTAGAAGTGAACCTAACCCAAATTGGGTGGTTACTTGGCTAGTCCAAGAACACCCTTCATCCTCTACACCATGAGCTATTTATACTTCAAAAGCCCCAATAATTTACAAACCCTAAAATTAAAATTAGGTATTTTCAATTCCGAAATTGCTCACCAAATCCGCTGAATTGGTGGTGACCCATGCCTCTTCTCTTCTCTCTCGATCCTTCTCTGCCCTCAATTTCAATCTATAGCCTCATCTATTTCATCAACTCTTCACGCCTAGGGTTCCAGCGAGAAAGAGGGGTGATGGGCTGATGTAATAGATGGCTAGAGAGTAGGGGGATGTATAGGTGATTGAGACAGAGGAGTTGGTGGTAGAAATGGTGGTGACAGGAGCGATGGATGATGGAAGTAGCAGGTGGAGGTGATGGTGGTGGAATGGGTGTTTCTGCAGAGGAATGGGGGAGAAGAAGATGGAGTCGATGGAGAAGATATTAGGTGCTGTTTGGTTTAGGGTATAGAGTTCGAGTATTAGTGTGTTAGGCGGGTGTATCAAGATGGGTGTGCCGCGATCTGAAGCCGCTGGATATGGAGATGGTAGGTGGATCGGACGGATAAGGAAGAAGCAGCTTGTAGCGACCGTAGGATGTAAAATACAACGAAGTCTACGGTGCGAGATTAGGTTAGGTGTTGTAGTGTTGATCGGAATCATCGGGATTTGATGAACAGGCCTAGAAGCGATCGTTGGATTCAACTACAATCTAATCTGAAGGCTTGGAATTTAGGCGCTGTGGTGTTTGGCAGAGACTTCAGATTTTGATGATCTATGAATGAGCGACCGTAGGATGATGAGTTGGATCCAATCTGACGGCTGAGAATGGAGGAGGTTTTGGTTATAGAAAATGGGTTTGGGTAAGGGTTTTGGGCCTTGGGTATGCCAAGCCCATATCTTCTTTAAGAGCAATTCTTCCTTCTTGAGCCCATTTCTAGTCTTTTGGGCTTATGCGCACCATTCTTTGCGGCTTCCTTGCGTAATTTCTTCCGGCTTTTCACTACTCTTCAACTCTTTTCCGCTCCGCAAGTTATCCAGACTTTATTTATTACCTAAAAATGCAAAATTAAGTAAGAAAAATATTTATTCTTGAAAACAATGAAAATGCAGAATATGGGATAAAATGTAGAATTAATGCGCAAAAGATGAGTTAAATGCCAACAAAAAGGGATAAATATATACATTATTTGGCACTCATCAAATACCCCCAAACCTGAATTTTACTTGTCCTCAAGTAAAACAAAACTAAGGAAATCCTAACTATACCACTGTCGCTGGTCTCTCGAATGCATTTAGCGTATGCACTAAGCCTTTTAAACCACTAAGTGTCCCTAGTGGACGAGTTGAAGTCTCGTGAAGGTTTGCTTAGAACGTACCTACAAAGTTCTAGGTCAAAATATAAGCTCATATTCCATCAAATGTGACATGTGCAAGTCAGTTAAGCTCACAGCAAAATGGAGATGTCAATCTAGCTATCGAAGGCACAATCCTAGCACTGATAACAAAAAAAAGACATGTGATAAGAGTGTAAAGTGTATCTACACATGTGTCTAGAATGACCTGAAGTTATGACTACTAATCACCAAGAGATAGTTTTTAGGCTAAGAACCGAATTCTAAGCCAAGCTAGCTGTCCGTCTTTACGAGAATTGTGAATGTTCACCCAATGAGTTGGTGATATTTCAGTTTACCCGCGTTATACATCGATGGCTGCACCCTCCTTGCTTATTACAAGACTATTTACAACAAAAAAATGACTCTTTACATGACTCTTATTTACATTGATTACTCTCTTTTATTTTTGGAACAAGAGAGAACTATTGTCTTTAACTTGACAAAACATGGAATAAATAAATACTTGATGATTTTTTTTTTTTTTTTTTTTGAATTTTTCTGATTTTTTTTTTTTTTTTTTTTTTTTTAAGAAATAGCTTTGATCTTTACAACATAGTGACACTTTTGATACATGAACAAAAATAAAAACATAATTACATGACTCTTAGCAAGAGGTGGCCCTTATCGAATGCATCCGGTCAAATTCTATGGTTGCTTTTCTTAACGTATCCTCCAACTTCTATCCCAGCCAACCAAAGAACAAGCTAGTCAAGTCTCATTCAGTATTCTAAAGTGATTGGCAATCTAACTTCCTATCAAACACCTTGAAGATCGAGGCTATACATGTATTGGTAGATCGTGCGCGTGCAAGTTTCTTATCACTATGTGAATTGTGCTAGAATCAGGGTGCCTAAATATCTAGACTAAGACTCCTAATAATTACATATTTGAACAAGAGTCAACATTTCAAGGTAAATGAGCTCCATTTTTATGTTTTTATCATTTTTCTAATTTTTTTGGAATTTTTCAATTTTTTCAAAAAGATGGAGTTTTGTTTTCAATTATGGCATATTATCGTGGTATCTACTCTATACCCCCAAACCTAAACTAAACATTGTCATCAATGTTTCAAAATATGGAAAGAATTATAAAACAATATATGAAGAGGAACATGCTGAGTAGAGTAAAAGGAGAGAGAATACCCGATTGTACGGCGAAAGCTCCGTTATTTCAAGGCAAAAATCCATCATATTAGGAGTCACAATGGATGAGCACAATATATACAAAAGGAAATTTAACTAACACATTATCTACAAGAAAATTTGGTTTTTAATGGGATTGGACTTTTTGGGAAAAATTTGGTTTTGTCGGGAGACATTTGGTTTTGATGGGAAAAAGAAAAATTTTGTTTTGTTTTGTTTTGTTTTTTTTTTTTAAAAAAAGAAAATAAAATTTGGTTTTTGAATGGGAGCAAGCCCACTGTTGGTTTTGTGTTTGCTTTGGCTCAGCTGGTTTGAAAACGTTTGGTGAAACTGAGTCCAAAATCTCGGCCTAGAATTTGGGTACTCGGCCCACTAACGAGTTAACCTAGCGTGATCGGTTACAAGCTCAGCTGGGTTTAAAAACCCAGAATACAAAATACAAGTCCAAATTAAACAAGCTCACAAAAATTAAATACAAGCCCACAAATTAAACAAACAAGCCCACAAAAATTAATTACAAACCCAACAGAAAATAAAAAGCCCAAAAATTGGCTTTAATATTACAAGCCCACAATTAAAAATTGGAAGCCCACAATTCGGGTTCTCTTAAATGGGTTACCTTTTAAGCACAGCCCAGCTGCTCTGATATTGTTGCAAAAACCCAGTTGGGCTTTGGTTCTTTTCCTTGGTGGCGTCCCAGCAGAGGAAAAACAGGTTCAGAACAGCAGGTCCAACAGCAAATGAAGTGAAGCAGATGCAGATGCAAATGCTATGCAGTGAAATGCAAAAATAGCTAATAAAACTACAAGAAAAAACACAGCACCAGTCCCCGGCAGCGGCGCCAAAAACTTGGTAGGCCTCAAAGATATTATATTTAAATGCAAAATGGTCCCCGGCAGCGGCGCCAAAAACTTGGTGGACCCGGGAAAGTGTGAAATTTAAGCGAAATAAAAACGCGGGCCTACAGTAATACCGCAAGTGCACGGTCGGAAGTTGTAGCTCGTGCAAGTACGGGTCGATCCACAGAGACTGGGTGTGTTTTGTAGTGTTTAGCTATTTTGGGCTTCCAAGTTGTTGTTGGTTAACTATGAAGCCTTTTGGGCTTTGGGCTTAGGTTACCTTTGGATTATAGGCTTGTTTGATAATGAAGTGAACTGAGCTTGGGCTCAGTTGGTCTTGAAGTGCACTAGACTTGGCCTTTGAAGTGCACTGGGCTTTGAGTACCCTTGACAGTGAACTGGGCCTTTGGTGGACTGAATTAGGCTTTTGCCTTAAACCTGAATTGGACTGGGCCTTTAATTGAGTTCAGGCTTTGATTGAATCAGGCTTTTACTTTAAAAGTGACCTGGGCCTTTGTAATGACTGAGAACTGGGCTTGGTAACCTAATGATGAGCTGGGCCTTGAGCCGTGAGCCAAGCTCAGTTGCAGCAGCAGCAGTGGCTGTAGCACAGGGCAAGAGAAGCAAGCTGGAGCAGCAGCAGGAGAAGTTGAAGTAGCAGGAGAAAATAGCAAACAAAATGAAGGACAAGTGAAAGTAAAACAGTGGCAGTGAAGGAATGAGGAAAAGTGACAGTGCAATGAAACTAAACAAGAACAATGGAACCAAGGCCTAAGCCAAGGGCAGGGGAGATGGTGAAGGTGAAATGGTGAAGGTGAGCCTAGGCATACTACTAGAGTGGGAAGAGAACCAGCTTTCTCACAGTCACTAGTGAGCACTAGTTTCTCCCCATTGCTCAATCAACACAATGCTCTAAGGCTTCTAGCCTAACATTGACACACAACAGTTATAAAAACAGCTATAAAAACAGTGATAAGAAGCCACAAAAACAGATAGATAACAGAGAAGAACAGGAAAAAATGCTAGGCAGTGGCTGTTTTTGGTTAAATCCTTGCCCCTAATGGAGCTAGGTGGAGGTTCTAGCCTGCCTATGTTCCAGGGCATACATAAATGGAATAGAAGGAGAAGAAGCTTGCTAATGAGCACTAAATTCCTCAATTTCTCAATTAGCTCAATTTACAAGAATTCTAACCTAAACTTCCACCACTAACAGTGAACATACTTAACATGAACAGTGGCACTAAAACATGAATCACAAAACAGGCACAATACTAACAAACATGAACTGAAACAGTGAACATTAAACAAAGCATTTGAACACAATTACTGAATTGAAACACTAAAAGTAAACTAACATAGATTAACAAATTAAATTAAACTAACACAGACTAAAAGTAAACTAACATAGGAGCTACTAAATTTTCATTATCTTTTTTTGTATTCCATATGTATTGATAGTTTTGTCACTAAAATTGACAAAGGGGGAGATTGTTAGAGCACTGCTCGGTCAAACTCGCATGCGTTGATATCTCAAGCATGTTTGTCAATGTTAGTGATCAAAACTATAAGTCTTGATTTCTATTCTCTTATAGATAAGTCTCGGACTAGGATAGTAAGTGTAGTTGAGATCAAGGACTTCATGGAGATTCATCATACAAGTAGAAGATCTACTCAAGGAACCGGTGGAACTAAAGCTGGAAAACAAGCCCAAAACCCGCGGGTTTCCCCGGCCCGTAAAAAACCCGCACCCGACTTGGATGGTTTCTAAACAAGCCGGGTTAGGGTTGGGAAAATTAAACTAACACAGACTATAACAATGAGAAAGCATCGGTCTAGATCATTTTTATACAATGTCATAGTATTATTATACAGTGTCAAAGTCCAATTTTATCACAACTTCAACAATAATATTATGGTGATATGTATCACTCCCCCTTACACAATGATCCGAAAACTATATGTATTTGTAGTGTGAACTACATATTAATTCTCCCCCTTTTTGTCAATAAAATTGTCAAAGGTACAAGAACAGGATCATAATGAAATTTCCGTAAGAGACATTTCATGACCGAGAGAAAGAAACACACATCATCTTATTTAGATGCAATCATATAGCCGAAGCTAACATCATTCATCAAGGAGTTTAAAGATACAAGATAACCCCTCTAAAATTCCACATCCGCACACCCCTCAAGATATGACCATTAAGCACAAGTTCAATATAACTCTCCCCCATTTGATGTCACTCCCGAGGGAACAACAACGAGCGACCTTAATTTCAAGAGAAACGATGGATTTTATTGGACACCATAACCATGAGAATGATTTTTATATCTAACACTCAATCAAATTATTCATAAGTAAACCCATAAATAATCTAATCGGAATACATAATCAAATTAACCACAAAAGTGATCAATTTAATTCATTGTGCTCAACATAAGTAAACTTACGGAGCAACGACTAAGTTAATCATACAAGAGAGTGATTGGCTTAATCGTTCATGTACTCAACACAAGAGAACTTGTGGAGTAATAACTAAATAACCAAGTAGATGATTAATTTAGTTCTAAATGCTCAACATAACGTACTTCACGGAACAACCAACCAAGCTAATCAAAAATAATCAACTTAGTTGTATCGTGCTCAACATAAGACACATCACAGAACCTTACGGTAATACAAAAATATGGATCAATGAAGATCTATACCGTGGAATACACAAGGATTCATTATTTTGTACAAGCATATACAATAACAATAATCCTTGGATACAAAAGATTTTAACCTATCTTCCATCAAGGGTTGACAATATAGGCTTAACTTTTGTATATGTCAACAGTCTATTCATTGTTAAACTAATACATGAATACCGATCATGAACGACTTTACTTTTGACAAAATATGGGACAACAAAGTTCACGGACGTAAACACAAATACCCCATAACGAGTTGCAATATGAAAAATCAAAAATATTGCAAAACATCATCCTCCAAATAGTTTTAGAATTTTAAACCAAAAAACTTAAAAACAAGAAGATGAAAATAATAGCTATGTATAATCACAATCATTGCTATTCCAAACTCTAGTAATCCTTCTCAAAAATAAGAATAAATTCTCATAAGAAGTTTCCTAGGCAACAAGACAAACTCGTAATGCACATACAAGATGATTTTTCCTTATAGGATATAATCAATATTTTTCGCATGGATTTACACCAATAATAGCTACCAAAGGCGTATAAAAAGGTTTTCTTAACAAATAAGAACATACAAAGTCAATAACAACTATGTATCATAGTTCACAAAGGATGATTGTGAACATTCTAGAATTCCATAGCACTGCGTACTACTTTCCATTCTTGAACTTCCTTCTTTGTGATTCACCAACAACATTCTTGTAAAATCTACAAGTTATCTTAGAAGAGTATTACCCCAAGAATCCAAGTTCCCAAGTTCAATAGAAGTGGAACATGTGCAACGAAACGGAGCAAAATACTCAAAAACAAGAGACAGGGAAAATACCAATCTTAACTCATCCAAATTCAAGGTTTCTCATCTCCATTTTGAAGAGAATCCAAAGAGGAAGAGATCGGAAAAAGAATGAGGTCAATCCGAGTTCGGACGAAGAAGTTACGGCCAAAACAAGTTTACCGAATATCGACGTCAAGTATGCATACGGGTTTGCAAACGAATTTTCGTATCCTGGAGCAGTATGCAGACGGGGTTTGCGAACTTAAACCCCTGGATTTTGGTTTTAAATGTTGTTATGCATACTTGGTATGTGTACCATGAAGTCCAAACATCCCGAACTAACGTTTTCAAACCTAAACATTTAAGAACCTTAAACACAGATCAAGTTAGGTAGAAATGAACGATAAACAAGGTACATGGATCATTATAAGTACTCAAACAAGTAATAAAACATAAAACTTGCTCAAGTTTATAGACATACCTTTTTAGAAAAGTCCAATTGAATTATACAGCCTTACCGAATATAATCTGTGCGCCCAAGTTGTTGTGCTTCCCTCACCGTATACATATGTAGATGGTGGATTTTCGACAAAGGGTAGAATTGTAAAACTATACTCCAGATTCGGAAACCGGATGAGTATTGAGACTCATGTCTCTCATTAAAGCATGAAAGCTCATGTCATAAATCTCTGACTGAGAAGGTTGTCTTTGAGAGTACGTGTAGATGTGTGGTCTCTCAGCTGAGGCCACGGCACATCTCATGAATACTGACCAATTTCAGTAATTACTCCGGATCCGACAATCGGATGAGTATCGAGACTCATGTCTCTGTGCATGAAAGCTCATGCCACCTCTGATGGAGAAAGTCCCTCAGAGAAGATGTAGATGTGTAGTCTCTCAGCTGAGGCCACGACACATCTCATACTGTATAGAATCGAAAGATTTGGAGGCTCCTAGACAGCATGTCTGCTAGTATAGAGCGAAAACGTCTTCGGGATGTAACCAAGTTTTCCCCGACTATGCAAGAGGAATATGACACTCCAGCAAGTTCATATTGCTCAACCCTCAGATAATTAATGCTCCTAGACAGGAAGCCCTTCTAGTATAGAGCCAGCAATTAATTGTCTTAATCGTCTGAATATCCAGAAATATTCTACGAGCCATCGCCTGAATATCCAGCAATATTCTACGAGTCGTCAATCAATCGCCTAAATATCCAGCAATATTCTACGATTCCTCGTTATATTTCGTTACTTCAATCTGTGGTTCTTCCCAGCAGAATTCCACAGGTTAGTAATAAATATTCAACGAAACAGGCATCTGAGCATCGAATAAGCCCTGACAAAAATGGTGCAAGTGTGATTAGTGGATAATGCACAAACTAGCATTTTGAATGCACGAACGAGCATTTTAAAAATACGAACGAACGAGGAACCTATGCAAAATAGGAAGGGAAAATAATAATAATAAAATATTAAACAAAAGTGCCAAGGGACTAGGCTCACCAGCCGTCCAGTCATGCCGTGACTAGTCCCGCGCCCAATTTTATATTTTACCATATTTTTACTATTTTCACAATCTCATGAAAATCCTCTCGTTCGGGCAAATTTCCTTTATTTCAAAGAAATTATCTAAATCACATGATTTTATCAAAAAATAATAAAATTAGGGAAAGGTGTCGCGGACCGAGCACCAGCCGGCCATGTCTTGGCCGTGGCCGGTCCCATGCCTCACGTCTCCATTATTTTATTATTTCTCTCAAATTATGAAAATTCCTTGATTTTATGAATTTTCCCTAACATCATGAAAATTACCTAATTTCATGTATTTTTATCTAAATCACATGATTTTATCAAAAAATAATAAAATTAGGGGAAGGTGTCGCGGGACCGCCGGTCGGTCATGCCTTGGCCGTGGCCGGTCCCACAACTCACGTCCCATTATTTTATTATTTCTCTCAAATTATGAAAATTCCTTGATTTTATGAATTTTCCCTAAAATCATGAAAATTACCTAATTTCATGTATTTTTATCTAAATCACATGATTTTATCAAAAATAATAAAATTAGGGAAAGGTGTCGCGGGACCGCCGGCCGGCCGGTCATGCCTTGGCCGTGGCCGGTCCCACACCTCACGTCCCATTATTTTATTATTCCTTCTCAAATTATGAAAATTCCTTGATTTTATGAATTTTTCCCTAAAATTACCTAATTTCATGTATTTTCTCTAAAATCATGGAAAATATTAAAAAATTAGGAAAACTTTTGGGACCGGGCTCTAGTCGGCCGGCCATGCCCTGGACGGTCCCACACGCCCATTATTTTATTATTATTTGGTGTTTGGTTTCCTGATTTCATGAAAACTCCCTGATTTCAACAAAATATCTTGGTTTTCAACAAATCCCTTTGATTTTATGAAAAATTATCTAAAATCATCAAAATTACATAAAATTGGGAAGAGTGCCATGGGGCCCGCGCTCATTGGCCGGCCGGCCATGCCACGGCCATTGTCGGTCCCACGCTCCCATTTCCTATTTTATATTTTAATTTATGTCTCTCATCTCATGGAAGTTCCCTAATTTCGCCAAACTCTCCAATTTCATGGAATTTTCCTTAAATCAGAGAAAAATACATAAAATCACATAAAACTGGGAAAAGCATGTGGGACCGCGTGTCAGCCAACCGTCCATGGCGCAGCCGTGGCCGGTCCCACACCTTGTATTTCCTTGTTTATTTATTATTTTCATCATCTCATGTATTTTTGCCGGTTTCAGCAAAACCATGGATTTTGCATATTTTCTCCAAATGTTGCCCAAACATGCATCAGATAATATCAAAATTCTCAGGACTGAAGCACGGACACTATGGTGACACGGGCACATCCCCTTGACCGACCAAGGGTGACCCTGAGGCTTGCAAACAGCTGGTCCCACATGTTTTAATGATTTTAATCTAATTTGCTCAGTTGCTCATATTAGGTTCGAACTCTTTCCAAACAATTGGAAGTTCGCTCAAACGACCATCTATTGGTCCCACGACCATCAAAAGCCGGTCTCATGACCTCTTGGTCGGCCCCTCATATTTCTACATCAGGTTTTATGATTTGTTGCTCACACGAGCATTATTTCAGTAAATGATTAAACCAGCTGGTCCTCAAGAGACTTTGGTATTTTTTGCTCATTCGAGCATCTGGGCATTATATGGTGAACCCGTCATCCCATGTAGCCGGTCCTATGTTGATTTTCAATAAATCATCATTTCGGTAAAATTAGGGTTTTGAATCCAGAGCTCTGCAGAAACGTGATTCTGTGCAGATTCGAACACTCTGATAATTTTATGTTGATTCCATGATTGATATTCATATTTATTTTGCTCGACCCAGCAGTCAGTAACTTAAATTAATATTTTATTTGGTCCAGCTACCAACAATTCATCAAAAGAACAATATTTGCTCGAACTAGCAATATTCGCTCGAACCGGCAATATTTATTCAATTAGCAATATTCGCTCAGACTAGCAATATTTGCTCAAATCAAAGAATATTGGTTCAACTACCAATATTCAACAATTTAGCAACACAGTTTTGCTTGTCTTAGGTTATAATGATACCTCGTCTCAGCAGACACATTAAATTCATGAGTTTCGAAACATTTGCTAATCATGTTCAACTCAGCGCTACATGGACTCATCGTCCCATAAAGTCAGCAACTGACTCCACAATCACGAGATTTCAATCGTGTCACATGGGGGGATATAACTAGGGTTTTGGTCTGGCGGTCTATGGCACGTGTGTTCACCCACGACGAGAATGTGAGAAAGTCGTGCAATCAGTTGGAAGAGTCAGCAAAGTAGTGGGTGGAAAGTTAACCAAGTCTCTGCACGATAAGTAATTGGTTTTAACACGATTTCCCCATTTCCCACTCTCTGATTCCAGCAACTGTCACACTTCATGGGATCATGATGTTTTCAACTCCGACATTATAAAATGTCTCTGAATCCTGATTGAAAAAAAGAGGGGTTTTTCGAACAATCGAACAACATTCGCCAAAACGAGCAATTTCTCATCAAAGTTCATACAGACAATCTTTCGTCTACACGAACTCACAGAAATTACTCTCAATTGAGCAAAATTCAATCATTCAGAGCATTTTCACGCTGAATTAACAACACACCTACAATCTCAGATCACCATTGATCTCAAATTCTGGAAGTCCACACCAGGAACATGGATCTTATGAAGAACATGATAGATCACATACTCGATTTTCTCATCAAGCTGATATCTGAGTTGGGAGGTGTCTCTGCTTCGGAATTCCCAACACTGGGGACCGGTTCAACGCCTGACCCTCAAATCAACACTTTCACTACTTATGAAAAACCGGTGGATCAAGAGGTTACACAATTGATTGAAAATTTGTGTGAACTTTTACACTTTTCCATGGAACAGCGTACGGACACGTTTGCCGCACTCAACCAGATATCATCCGACGTACAAATAACTTTACCAACCCCAGCAGTTGAAGAAGTATCCCTTGTATCTGAACATTCAATCGACAACATCACTTTTGGAGAGGAAGATCGCACCGCAGACGAAGGACATAATCGCGCGTTGTATGTGACTGGCTTCATCAAAGGCACCAAATTTAGAAGGGATCTTGTCTACACCGGTGCTTCCAGCAATATTGTCACTATGAAGACTCTTAGAATGGCCATATTCCCATGAGGTAAAATCATTCTCCATCCCATCCTAATGACAGGATTTAAAGGAAGCCAAAGCCACACATATGGATACGCGTACATAGATTTGAGGGTAGGACCAATTCAGTCAAAGGTGAAATTCCACGTGATCGAGCAAGAGCCTGACTACCACCTGATACTTGGGCGACCTTGGCTCCATGACAACAAGGTGGTTCCATCAACCTACCATCAATGCATGAAGTCCTTACTCAATAACAAGATCGTCCGCATAGCTGCTTCATCATCTCCTTATGCTCTGTCTTGTGATGCTGAATTCATCGAATCCCAGAGCTCCCCTGAACCTCCTAAGAAAATCTATACTACTCCACTTCCAAGTTGGAAGGCTATTGAGGCATCCACATCATCACCATCTTCGGAAGCGGAACCAGTCGAATCGCCTGCTACATCGTTCAAACGCCGAAAAGATGAAACTACAATCTCAGGATCCAATTTTATGACCACTCATGACGCAGAAGGAAGGTTCATTTACCGGCGACGTAAATATTAGCAATTAATAGGGTAGATTGATCAAGAGTCTCCCCACACTGGTGAATCGTGTCAAAATGAACAACTACCCGGGGATGAAGTTCAGGAAGCTCCACAACAGTTGCAAGATGGAACGAATTCTACCACTGATGATCTTGAGTTGGTTAACATCGGCACAGAGGAAGATCCAAGACCGATCTTGGTCAGTTCTGCGCTATCACCGGAAGAGCGTGCAGGTCTGGTAGAGCTACTGAAGGAGTATCGGGATATATTTGCTTGGACGTATGAAGAAATGCCTGGCCTGGATGACAAACTGGTCACTCACCGTCTACATATCATTCCCGGCTCCAAGGCTGTCAAACAACCACCCAGGCAGTTCAGGCATGAGGTCGAGGAACAAATCAAGGCCGAAATTCAAAAATTGCTGGTAGCAGGATTTATCAAGCCTATTCAGCATCCAACCTGGCTGGCTAATGTCGTCCCAGTTAAGAAGAAAAATGGCCAAATCAGATGTTGTGTAGATTTCAGAAACCTAAATAAATGCTGCCCGAAGGATGACTTTCCTTTACCCAACATTGATATGCTCGTTGATGCGACCAGCGGCCACGGTATGTTCTCATTCATGGATGGTTACAGTGGGTACAACCAAATCAAAATGTTCGAACATGATGCCGCCAAGACCGCGTTTCGCACTCCCATTGGGAATTTTCATTACACTGTGATGCCCTTTGGGTTGAAGAATGCTGGCGCCACCTACCAACGAGCCATGACAGCAATATTTCATGATATGATGCACAAGCAAGTAGAAGATTATGTTGACGATGTCGTGGTGAAATCGAAAGCTCGAACATCCCATCTAGAAGTTCTGAGACAAGTCTTTGAAAGATGCAGAGAATACAAGTTGAAGATGAATCCTCTAAAATGCGCTTTTGGAGTTTCTTCTGGAAAGTTTCTGGGATTCTTGGTCACTGCCGAAGGGATCAAAGTCGATCCGGACAAAAAATCCATCTCCACCATGCCTCCTCCACGCACTGTGAAGGAACTGCAGAGCTTCATGGGTAAGGTGAATTACATCAGACGCTTCATACCAGGATTGGCTCAACTTATTGCTTCGTTCACCCCTCTGCTGAAGAAGGGAGCGAGTTTCACGTGGACGGATGTTCAGCAGGAAGCATTTCAGAAAATACAACAGATACTTTTATCACCTGCAGTCATGAGGTCTCCAATGCAGGGTCGACCGTTGATATTATACACAGCCTCCAGTGATGTTGCTATTGGAGCACTACTGGCTCAAGAAGACGAAGAAGACGTCGAGCATCCAATTTAATATTTCAGCCGAACCATGAAGGATGCTCAACTCAGATACCCGAAAGCTGAAAGAGCATGCCTGGCGTTAGCTCATGCAGTGCAAAGATTTAGGCATTATTTACTATCCAACAGAGTTGTGCTTGTATCCAAAGCTGATCCCATAAAGTTTTTACTCTCAAAGCCCGCTTTGATAGGAAGACCTGGAAAGTGGCTGCTTCAGATGTCGGAATTCGACATAGTATGTGTTTCCCCCAAAGCAATCAAAGGTCAAGCAGTAGCAGATTTACTAGCAGCGTTCCCAGGAGAAGATTCCACGACATTACCAGATGATGTACCAGGAGAACTTCCAGGAATCTCAGTCGTTAAAGAAGAAACATGGTTGTTGTACTTTGATGGATCCGCCACTCCTAGTAATGATACTGGAGGAGCGGGCATAGTCTTGTTCTCGCCATCAGGAGAGGTATTCTCACACTCATTCAAGATGGATTTCCACTGTACAAATAATTCAGCAGAGTATGAAGCCTTCTTGCTAGAATTATCCTTAGCTAAACAAGCAGGAGCAATGCATCTGGAGATCAGAGGAGATTCAAAACTACTAGTCAATCAAATGAATGGGGTGTACTCTCTCAAAGAGATAACACTTTATCCATTCAGGTTTGAAGCACAGCGACTCCTGACTCATTTCGCCGAAGCGACCATCACCCATACTGGCGGAACCAAAAATAAGCATGTTGATTTCTTAGCAACTCTTGCATCCAAGTTGCAATTTGAAGGATCATAGAAATCCATCATAGTGCAAAGACGAGTTGTGTCATCCACGTGGCTTAATAAAACTGAAGAAGCTCAAGCAAATGACTGGAGAGCACCTATCATTCATGAACTGAGCATCTCCATTACAGAAGGGACGATCAGCCTTAAAGAACTGAAGAACTTCTTCTTGCTTCATGAAGCCTTATACCATCGTAACCCGGATGCCTCTCTATCACGATGCTTGGGTGATGAAGAAGCGAAAGAAAAACTCGAAAGTGTGCATCAAGAAGTGTGCGGACAGACGCTGGTGATAACACTTTATAGAAGACTCCAGAGACTCGGGTACTATTGACCTTCCTTGGAAGCACAGTCCAGGACTTTGCAGGGAGCTTGTCCTAATTGTCAGACACCTCCTCATCATTTGGAGGTGCTAACACTCCTTCACACCGCGGACAGGAGGCAGCCTTACATCGAATATCTTCGAGACAACAAATCGCCACCAGAAAAGAAAGATGCAATCAAACTCATACAGAGAGCTAAGAGATTTGTTTTTCTTGACGGAATCTTATACCGCAAAATCTTTAGAGGAGACCTGTTGAGATGCCTAGCCGAAGATGAAATCCTGATAGTCCTGAAAGAAACTCATGAAGGAGAACATCAGGGGAAAAATAAGTTGTTTCTCCAAATCCACGAGAAATACTACTGGCCGACTATGGAAGATGATACAGCCGCATACGTTCAGAAGTGCCATAAATTCCAGATTCACAGTAATCTCATTCATACCCCTTGTCTTCCATTACACTCTGTGAATAGTCCATGGCCTTTCTATAGATGGGGACTTGATATCATCGGGAAGATCAATCCAACATCCACAAATCAGCATGAATACATCATCACATCTACTGAGTATTTCACTAAGTGGGTCGAAGCAATCCCGCTCATAGGTACCACAAGGGTAACTATTGCAGCCTTCATCAAGGAGCATATTATATGTAGATTCGGCGTCCCTAAACATACCATCACAGATAATGGGACTCCTTTCGCCAATCAAGATGTCGAGAAATTACTCAAGGAGTACCGGATTAAATAGATCTTCTCCACACCATACTACCCCCAAGGAAACGGCCAAGCGGAGAGTACCAACAAAACTTTGATCCGGATTATCATTCGAACAATTCATGACAATCCACGATCGTGGCATGAGAAACTTCCCATGGCTTTGTGGGCTTACAGAACTGCACCAAGGAGCTCAATTGGGACGTCACCGTATTCGCTCGTCTATGGGGATGATGCTATACTCCCAGCAGAGATAAAAATTCCTTCAGCAAGGATTGCAGCGGCTAGCGGAATACAATGGGATGAAGCTGAAGTGTCCAAGTCAAGAGTTGTTGAACTAGACATGCTTGAATCAAGGAGAGCTAACGTAGAAAAGTACGTGAAGGCTTATAAATAGAGAGTATCCATGGCTTACAACAAAATGGTAAAACCCCGAACTTTTCAAGTAGGATATTTGGTATTAAAGACAGCAAAGCACATTCAACAAGACATGTCTGCTCCCAAATTCTCTCTGAAATGGGAAGGGCTGTATGTTATCATCAAAGCGGTGTCTAGTGGATACTACAAAATTTTAGCACTCAGTGGAGGAAAGGAAGGAAATATTATCAACGACAAATGGCTCAAAGCCTATTATACTTGATCAACAACAGATAATTAACCTTTATTTCAAATACATCTCAAATGTAATTTATTTCCTTCAAAGAGCATGCAAGATGCTCATTCGTTCATCAAATATTCATCAATTGAACAAAAAATCCTCATGTTATCAGATTATTCTACCTTGTCAGAAACCTACATTACAACTCTCCTGAATATTCACTCAGATCAAACCATCCAACAATGGATAATCCCTATAGGAAACCCTGTCGAGTTTCTTCTGGAAGATCCTAGTCTTTGCCTTCAAATCCTCAACCGCCTTCTCAACCCTCGCTGACTCCAAAGCCAGTATCTGATAGACGCATTTATGTGTCTATTTTGTTCTCAATGTTCTGTATTGTTAGACTCGATTAAATACTTATTGTGTTATTTTATGTTTTTGTAGATGTTTTTGGAAAAATAAGCTCTTGCGGCGAAATTGGCTCGAAAAGTGGTGTTTTACACCCCAGGATAGAGACTAAAAACACCCCAGAAATGCGCCGGAGGAACCCAGAAAAAATGCTGGAAACACCCCAGAAAAATTACTTAAGGCACCCCAAATGACATGTGTTATTCGGACTCCAACAACGGATAAGGGGCGACCACTGGATAAGGGGTGACCTTCTTCATAAATTCAAAAAGAAATATTTTGGCGGGAAAATATTTCTTTTCACAGGCAGATTTTTCGATCGGATTTTGGAGGAGTTTTTGTGCAATTCAATCACTGAAACTTCATGGGTAGATGTGATATGTCATAGAAAAGATGGTATGGGTGTTTGTTTCGATCAAATTTGGTTGGATAACTTGGTTTAATCCAAACAGTGAGTTGGAGGATAAACACAAACTTACACGAGTTTAAACGTATACTGCTCGTGATTGGAAGACTTAATCAATATTCTGGAGCGTGAAGAAGGTATAAAAGGAAAGAAACACAGCTGAGAACGCATGAAAATCATAAAACAGGAAAGAAAATCTTCCCGAAAATATTTTTTATCACCCGAGTAAAGAGAGGATTATCTCGAGTTATGGAGGAGATTTCTTGTGTTGTAGGTGTATAAAAAGGGTCTTGAGTTATCATAGAAGGGGTGTCGAGAGTTTGGGGGGCTGAGGAGAGCCAGAGAAGAAGAAAAAAATCAAGTTACAGAGCTGCCATTTTTCTGCTGCTGCTGAAGAACGCGAAGAACATAAGACCCACACTGAGCAGTCTTATTTTGCTACAGTTTCAGAGACTGTCGCAGGACAGTCTTATTTTGCTACAGTTTCAACGACTGTCGCAGGACAGTCTTATTTGTTACAGTGACAGCCGAGGGTCGTAGTTCTCTGGTTTGTAACAAATATAATTGTTACAAACCCGTTTTTGAATTATTTCTCCCTTTTCATCATTTGTAAACCCATCTTTGAGCATAAATGAAATCAACTTTTGAGCGTGTTTCCAACATGATGAGAGGCTAATTTCTCCCACAACCAAGGCATCGAGGAAGCTATTTACGCATGAATAATTGGTAATCATTTATTCTCTCTAATTTATAATTTATAATTCACTCAATCACTGCTTTTGCAGAGTTTTTAATTGTTTGCAAAAAATTTCTTCATTAGTTGTGATTCAATTAGATAGGTTATGCTTTGTTTAGATAATCTATGCTTAGGGGATACAATTAATTTTTGAAAATTTTCCAGATTATTTGTGAATTAAGAAATAAGAGTCTTAAAAGATAATTAGAGTTTTGAAATATGTATCATTCAATTTTGCGTCATAGTGGAATCTAGTGTCTTGGTTACCTCTCGCCCACTTTGTTAATATTTTTGTATATAATTTTATTAAATCTTTAAATTTAATCTTCACAAGTCCGAGAGTTTGAACCTTATTACTACAACATCATTCAAAAAATTTATATCATTTTGGCGCCGCTGCCGGGGATTTGTGCTTAGGTAGAATTTTTAGGTTTCAAAAATTACAAGACAACAATTTACATGGCCATGAGAGAAGGACTTTCAAAACTTGGATCTTCGCAACTTGTGATGTCTTGGTATCATGGATTCTAACAACTTATATCATTTGCTCTTATAACTTCAACTTTGATTTTTGAATTATTCTTTTCTATTGTTGCTTCTAAACCTAAAACGTCTTCAACTTTCTTCATAGATTTTGATGTCGCTCCGCTTGTTGATGATGATAAGTTTCTACTGAGAGAGAGTCGCAATCCAGTAACTAAGACTACATTGTGAGGTTGCTTTGTCTTTCTGGCATTTCCTGACCTACTTGCCTTTCCATCATGTATGGTTAGGTCCATCACGGTTACCCTCTAAAAGGAACAAGTTCTCTCCTGAATTTCAAGGATCTCAATGTCTTTTTCTCTAATGTCTCAAAAGGTTGTTATCCCTAGCATTCCAATTTCTATCTTTTCGGTGAGAAACATATGTAAACTTAGCTAACCGGTACCATGTGACGCTAGAAGTTTCAAAAGTGCAACTAAAAAGTTCTTCCCCACCCCCAAACTTAAATCTAACATTGTCCTCGATGTTCTAAAGATAAAATTAAAAGCATGAACAAGGAGAAACTGTTACCACTTGAAGAAAAAGAGTTAAGGAAAGATATTACCATGTTTATGAGCATGGGTTACCTCCCAAGAAGTGCTAAGTTTAAAGTCTTCAGCCAGACTTAGGAAAGGATTAGTCAACTCGAACCGTATAACAGTAGCCGGAATAACTGTGGGTCTTCAAAACCAAATAGAGCTGACCAAAGGAAACTGCAGTAAACCAAGAAAATGAACAAGACTAGCATGCCCTTACCTAGTTTCCTGATTAAGACAACTACATCTAATTGTGGTTCAGGTTCAGGTTCTATAAAAGGGTCTAAATATTTCTTTAGGCTGCAACTCCTCAAAAGTGAGATCCGAATTATTAGGTCCTAGAGTCTGTAAAAACTCAAATAAAAATTTAGAAGCACATAATAATAACCTAAATAATTGAGGATCCTCTAAGTCAATCAGGTTTGACTTACAAAATTGACCACAGTGAGGGTAGTAGTCATTCTTAAGAAAATGTGTTGATTCTAATTTCCTAAAGCATTTAGGTTTAGTCTCACAACTAAATATTCGACACATTTGAAATATAAACGTTCCCACATTTGGAAGAAAACTATTTGGTGGGAAAACAAAGTCAATAAGGGTATCATAGCCTGGGCAAACCACATCAACCAGAGGATGGGTTTCTAATGACTGAACTTCTTTCTGGACATTATTAGGTTCGGGAAAACGTGTATGGAGATAATCTTGTACGATGGTTGAGGCACAAATGTCAAGCCCTACACGAGGGAACTTTCTAAGAGTTAAAGGTTACGAAGCACAGGGAGAATGATAATCACCCCCAAACTTAGAGTTTTGGGTGTCTCTAGGTAGACTAACTACAATTTCCCTCATCCCTAATGTATCTCCTGAAAATGGTCAATTTCTTCTGTTAGGTTATGCTCAGGTGATGCATCCTCACTCTATTTAAAAGCTCTACGAGTTCATCTTCTTCGTCTAAGACTATTGTTTCTAAATCGCTAGATCTAAAACATTATTTCAGAATAAAATCGTTCCGCTAAATCATTATCGGCTTTGTAAACAGGAAATAATACATCGTCTAAAATGAGGGTATCTCTAGTCAAATCCTCGTCCTTTTGAATAGGTGAATAATTATTAAAATTATTTGGATTTGAAATAGAAATAATATTATCATTGTAAAGCTCAATTGGAGTATCCATTTCCTGATCACTTCCTACTAAGTATGATTCTCCATCAACACTATCCTCATCATAATAATGAAAAAGATCGAACCTCATCAAAAAAAGTAGTGCTACCAATTCTAACTTGTTATCTTGATTATGTAAATAATATCTTCATTCTCAAGGGTATTATTGGATACACTATATTGGCAATTCAAGTAATTTCGAGCAATTCTTTCGTTCGTCTCAGCTATCCGCTTGGGGTCTTCTAAGAAGGTTCACTCATTATTGTAGTTCTTTCGTCTATAATTATACTATTCATCTCAGCTAACTTACGCGTCGACTCAGCTAACTTCCTGAGGGACTCTTCTAAAGGAGGAATAGGAACGAGGGATCATAAAAAGGACTACTTTTCAATAGTTTGATTGTATCCTCTAGAGACGAAAAACTAGTACTATAATCTTCTTGCTCGTAAGACTGATGCATGTGTAGATAGTAATTGGGCTCACCAGGGTATGACCCATATCCTTCCAAAGGATGGGTTCCCAACCACTATTCCCACATGGTCATAAAAAGGATGATGTCCATATTCAAATTCAGGTCGATTCATTGTATTGGCTTCTATCGTACCAGTTCGACATTCTCTAATTGCAAGGGAATTCTACACAATCACAAACAAGGCTGACTCGACCAAATCAAACCTATAAAATCTAGCAAACAACAAGCATGATGGCTCCACTTAGATTGTTTCTAGACCAGCTTCTAATCTTTCGAAAAGGAATTCGTTACAATCTGAGCAAACCTCTCTGGAATCAATCCGAGTTTAAGTAAGTTGAATTGAGACGAGGGAAGCTCCGAGGAGCTTTGATACCCAAGGTCTCACCGGTATTATAAGGCGGCGCAGTCACGCATTCAACTCGCAGATACCATCATGAACTTCAAAGTATGCTCAAAAGAGTAACCAATATTTTTCGAACGACTTTCCTATTAAGCTCGTTACCCTATAGGTCTCTTTCTAGTCAAAATTTTAAGCTTAGGTTCGCGTTTGGTTTCGTTTTCCTAAAGCGGGCAAGAAGGAAACGGTGATGAAATCCGAGTCCTTATCTTAATTTGGCCAGGCCTTTCCCTTTACTAGGAAATTAAAACAACTGTATTCAAATCCTCAGCATATATTCACCTTAAGGCATACAATAAACCCGCTGACAGGGGATTCGCGGGTGTTTCGAAAGCTTACCTCCCGTACCAGACGGGCGCAGAACCGCTGAAGTCGACTCGGGCCACGACTCATATGTCATGTGCGAACCCGACGGGCCGAGACGATATTGTAATCGTCGTCCTTCCCTGCAAAAGTTTTATATTTAATGTACCCTTCCTTAGGGTTTAAAAAACCAAAATTGTCCAAGTCCAAAGTCCAAATAAAGTGCAAAAGAAAATAATTAAAAAAAATAATTACAAAAAATGGAAGGTCTCTAAAAAAATAAAAATAAAATAAATTTCTCTCTTTTTTTAAAAAAAAAATTCTTTCCTTTTTTTTTTTTGCTTTGTCTTTTTCCTTCTCTTTTGGCTTTAAGCTTTGATTCCAAGTATTTAGTATCCAACTTCAAACCTGTAATACAAAGACACACCCAAAGAAACGTAAAAAGAACAAATGAAATAAAATAAAAAAAACCTAAAAATTCTACCTAAGCACAAATCCGCGTCGGCGACGCCAAAATGATATAAATTTTTTGAATGATGTTGTAGTAATGAGGTTCAAACTCTCGGACTTGTGAAGATTAAATTTAAAGATTTGATAAAATTATATACAAAAATATTAACAAAGTGGGTGAAAGGTAACCAAGACACTAGATTCCACTATGACGCAAAATTGAATGATACATATTTCAAAACTCTAATTATCTTTTAAGACTCTTATTTCTTAATTCACAAATATTCTGGAAAATTCTCAAGAATTAATTGTATCCCCTAAGCATAGATTATCTAAACAAAGCATAACCTATCTAATTGAATCACAACTAATGAAGAAAATTTTTGCAAACAATTAAAAACTCTGCAAAAGCAGTGATTGAGTGAATTATAAATTATAAATTAGAGAGAATAAATGATTACCAATTATTCATGCGTAAATAGCTTCCTCACTGCCTTGGTTGTGGGAGAAATTAGCCTCTCATCATGTTGGAAACACGCTCAAAAGTTGATTTCATTTATGCTCAAAGATGGGTTTACAAATGATGAAAAAGGAGAAATAATTCAAAACCGGTTTTTAACAATTATATTGTTACAAACCAGAGAACTACGACCCTCGGCTGTCAGTGTAACAAATAAGACTGTCCTGCGACAGTCGCTGAAACTGTAGAAAAATAAGATTGTCCTGCGATAGTCTCTGAAACTGTAGCAAAATAAGACTGCTCAGTGTGGGTCTTATGTTCTTCGCGTTCTTCAGCAGCAGCAGAAAAATGGCAGCTCTGTAACTTGATTTTTTTTCTTCTTCTCTGGCTCTCCTCAGCCCCCCAAACTCTCGACACCGCTTCTATGATAACTCAAGACCCTTTTTATACACTTACATCACAAGAAATCTCCTCCATAACTCGATATAATCCTCTCTTTACTCGGGTGATAAAAAAATATTTTCGGGAAGATTTTCTTCCCTGTTTTATGATTTTTCACGCGTTCTCAGCTGTGTTTCTTTCCTTTTATACCATCTTCACGCTCCAGAATATTGATTAAGTCTTCCAATCACGAGCAGTACACGTTTAAACTCGTGTAAGTTTGTGTTTATCCTCCAACTCACTGTTTGGATTAAACCAAGTTATCCAGCCAAATTTGATCGAAACAAACACCCATACCAGCGTTTCTATGACATATCACATCTACCCATGAAGTTTCAGCGATTGAATCGCACAAAAACTCCTCCAAAATCCGATCGAAAAATCTGCCTGTGAAAAGAAATATTTTCCCGCCAATTTTTTTTTTTGAATTTGTGAAGAAGGTCACCCCTTATCCAATGGTCGCCCCTTATCCGTTGCTGGAGTCCGAATAACACATGTCCTTTGGGGTGCCTTAAGTAATTTTTCTGGGGTGTTTCCAGCATTTTTTCTGGGTTCCTCCGGCGCATTTCTGGGGTGTTTTTAGTCTCTATCCTGGGGTGTAAAACACCACTTTTCGAGCCAATTTCGTCGCAAGAGCTTATTTTTCAAAAAACATCTACAAAAACATAAAATAACACAATAAGTATTTAATCGAGTCTAACAATACATAACATTGAGAGCAAAATAGACAAATAAATGCGTCTATTAAATACCCCCAAACTTATTATTTGCTAGTCCTCGAGCAAAACTAAAAAATAAAACCGAGTTAATCTCGGGAGGGTTTACCAGAGGTGTACCCACAAAACCATTACTTTTAATTGGTCACAAGTATCCAAAGAGCTATGAGGACATACATATTCTCAACCTATCTCCAAGTAACTAGAATGCCAGAGAAATTAAAGGTGTCAGTTTTAAAGCTAATTGAAGTAAAGGGGAGACACATCCGCAACACTGCTAGATAAAGAGATATCCGCTACACAGCTAGATAAACATTGTAAGATGCGTCCGCTGCTTTACAGCTGGATAAGATTAGGAGAGAGATAAAGATGAGAGGGACATCTGCGACACAGCTGGACTAATTACGTGTGATGAGTTAAACCAGTGCTAGAAAGATCTTGTGCCAGATTGAAAGAGGACTAACAAAACAACCAAATGTATCTTTCTTCGACTCTCTCATAGTGCTCAGTAGAAACAACGTCTTCTTCGGTCTTCAACTGTTAATGATAAACTATCGAACCTCATAGAACCTTGACAATTAACTCTTCTCTTCGATTTCTTGCTTGACTTATAAATTTCTACTTCCCTTTGGCCTTATTGAACAAAACGTAACGATGATTTTTTTCATTTTTCATTTTTTTTCATTTGTTTTTTTTTTTTGTTGGAAACAAAAATTACAAGACAACAATTTACATGGCCATGAGAGAAGGACTTTCAAAACTTTGATCTTCGCAACTTGTGATGTCTTGGTATAATGGATTCTAACAACTTATATCATTTGCTCTTATAACTTCAACTTTGATTTTTGAATTATTCTTTTCTATTGTTGCTTCTAAACCTAAAACGTCTTCAAATTTCTTCATATATTTTGATGTCGCTCCGCTTGTTGATGATGATAAGTTTCTACTGAGAGAGAGTTGCAATCCAGTAACTAAGACTACATTGTGAGGTTTCTTTGTCTTTCTGGCATTTCCTGACCTACTTGCCTTTCCTTCAAATCCTCAACCGCCTTCTCAACCCTCGCTGACTCCAAATCCAGTATCTTTTCCTCCTCCAGTAAAGCAGTGGTCATGGAAATCGCATCAGCATCCTCCGCCGCCTTATGGATCTTAATTATCTCAAGACGACGGCGAATCCAGCTCACATTGAATCGCAATATCTCACAATTGGAAATCATCTCATCCCACTTGTGCAGTTCCTGATTCTTGACGTCTCGCAGGTGCATTTGGTTCAATTCTTCAATGATCGGTAGCATCCCTGCAACTGTAGTCAAGAGAGTGGGTAGAAAACCTTTCCACACTTCCGTAGTAGCAATATGCCTATACTTTTTCCAGATCTTGGTATACAGAGGTGCATGGCACTTGGGAATGGCAAATCCACCAACCATCTCATTGTCTGGGAAAGTGTTAACCAATGGAGCTTCAAACGAGAGTCCAGTTGTCGGGTATTCATAGACATGAACACTGTATTCTGTCTCCACGGATTCTGCAGAATCTTCACATGCTCGATTGCCACTGTCTTCAACCTCGACCACAGTCACGAACTTTCAACTCCTTCTCATTCTAGCATCAACAACGACACGAACATCCGCCTGTGATGAACGGGGAAGTGTTTAATTTCGCCTGAATTAGACATGGTAAAATTTCAAGGATTATAAGATTGCTTACAGATGATCCAGTCTCAGCAGGAGCCGACCTATACCGGGAAGGAGTTCTAGCAGTCCGCTTGGGCCTTGAATTGTGAGAAGAAAGATTCTTCTGGTTATCCTGCAATAAATCATCTTCTACGATCAGTAACCTCAACTGAACGAGATGGAAAAGATGCGCAACTTACCAAGATGGGCGCTTCTACTCCATGTTTCGACCGAAGTCCGTTTTGAGAAGAAGTATTATCAGCAGACATGATATGAGAGGTATGATGATCGAAATTTCTTCTGTGATGAAACTAACTTAGGAATGGAGGAAATATTGGCGCAAGTGATAAACCCTAAATCTACAAAGATATATACAAGATACGGAAGGCACTTATCTCTGATTCAGTTACGAGTTTTAATGAAACCCTAAGTCTTGAACAAGGTCAAACTGGATATGCGGAAGTAAAATAGTGCACTGGGGACTGACCAAGGTTAATTGTGATCGGCAAGTCACACGGCCCCATGTACTATACAGCTTATGTTTGGATAATTTCATAAGATGAAGAACCACAAGGGTTAAGGAAGATTACAATGAGTTCGGCATGAAGAGTGGATCGGTTTGCTTAATTCAATCAAGAAGAACTTGCATTACTAAAATCTCTCGTTCAAAAGGAAGACCTAAATACTTCAATAAAGTTGTTCGAATGAAGACATCTACTACGAAGATTGAGAGTATTCAAATACTAAAAAAGAAAAAAGAGATCGAAAGTAAAGCTACTCGTCAGATCCATCTGAGTTGTCTGATTCGTCATCATTTTCTTTCTCAGAGTTTTCATCACTATCCTTCTCGGAATCCTCTTCTTCGGAATCACTGTCATGACTATTGGTGACGTCTGGATGAGCATAAAAATCATCATCTCAATCTGAATCTTCTTCCGCTTCAGCTGTAACGTTCATGAGACTTTCGAATTATCTGGCACACTGATCAGGAAAACCCCAGGCGGTTTCTTCTTCGGAAGCATCAGCATCAGAATCAGAGGGTACCCCGTCCAAGAATTAGCGTTTTTCCTCAGCTCTCTGTATTTTGCACCGGATTCGATCCTTTGTGCGCTGACGAGCATCTTTCTCATCGTCTTCGGATTTTCTTTTCATGAGTTCGGCGAAAGTAACTCTCCGCTCATTCGAGGGTACGCTGGGCTTTGCTCCCTCATCACGAATTACCTTGGCTCTCGACTTAGCTATGGGAGCTTTGGGATCTTCGTCAGAACCAGAGGAATAACTACGACTGCTGGAAGCCGGCATTTTCTGAAACCAGGAGCATGGAGTTATCGACATGCAGATAAATTCATACACAAAATGGTAATTCTTGAATCTTACCTCTTTCAATTTCACTAACAATAGTGGTTGCAATACAAGAGTTAACACACGAAATCAATTCGTTCCTTGAAATCTGCAATAACGAACAACAGTTCATTAGTGCATAAAAATGATTTTCTCATAAAATCATATACAAAATTTTCATAATGTGAACACAACTTAACTATGATATTTACAATAAGACATGACTTCATCACAAATAAGTTGTATAGTTTGAAGGTTACTCAAAACCCATGTCTTGATTTTACAAAATAATAATTAATGCAATTTGTTCATATAAATTTTCAGAATTTATCTAATAAGAACAAATCCATGTGAATAAAATACGTCATCATGTTTCACATAAAATATGTCACGGCTACATGTAAAAAAAAAAATTATTTTCCTTCGGTGTTTTATTAAAAACGAAGGTTTATGCTAGTTTTGTGAAAGCTCACACCTATTGTGATAAAATACTAACTCTCATGAAAGCTCATAAATAAAGTTTTATCACTGGACATAAGTTTACATACATAAAAATATATATGTATATTTTCCTCGAATAAACATTATCCTTTAAGACGGAGTTTATTTCTTTATGAAAGCTCACATCTATTAAGGTAAAATCTTGGTTCACATGAAATCTCATACACTAAGTTTTTTCACTGGACCTAAGTCCACATATATAAAAAAAAATCTCTAATAAATCAGGGATTAGTTTTCAAAACTAACGATCGAACGAACATACGTTTGATAAAACAAGGGTTTTCTACAAAACCCACATCAACATATACACATGTATAGGATTTTGATATGGTGAAAGCATGAAACACTCATGGAATAAAAAAAAATGGACGCACCTGGTCGGCGCCGGCCGCAAGTTGGCCGGACGGTGCTAGCTCAGGTCGGACGGACGGTGACGCTCCGGCGAAAATCCTTCCTGCTCCTGTCAAGCTCGGATGTGAAGGTGATGAAGAGGATGGTGGTCGTGGGAAGGAGAATAAAAACAAAAGAGAGAATTAATCCCTTTTATACCTAATTTTATTTCCAAAACCTAATTCCATAAGGATTTCCCTCTTGGGCCCGACCCGTGAATCCTAAACCAACCAAGGTTCCACCATCGAACCAGCGGTTCTTCACGGTTTTATGTTCACTGGATGATGCTCTATTATGCCAAAGAGGTTTCCGTTCAAACCATGGTTTGCTCATTCAGTCGAAATCCGGTAATATCTTATCTTATGACTAAGTTCAATTACTTATTTTTATTTATACCTGGAAAATCACCATTAAATGCTGACTGAGGAACATGACTGTTCCTCACTAAGCAGGGAACTTAATGTAGATGGTGGATTTTCGACAAAGGGTATAATTGTAAAACCATACTCCAGATTCGTCAACCAGATGAGTATTGAGACTCATGTCTCTCATTAAAGCATGAAAGCTCATGTCATAAATCTCTGACTGAGAAGGCAGTCTCTCATAGTACGTGTAGATGTGTAGTCTCTCAGCTGAGGTCACTGCACATCTCATGAATACTGAGCAATTTCAGTAATTACTCCGGATCTGGCAATCGGATGAGTATCGAGACTCATGTCTCTGTGCATGAAAGCTCATGCCACCTCTGATGGAGAAAGTCTCTCGGAGAAGATGTAGATGTGTAGTCTCTCAGCTGAGGCCACGGCACATCTCATACTGTATAGAATCGAAAGATTGGGCGGCTCCTAGACAACATGTCTGCTAGTATAGAGCGACAACGTCTTCGGGATGTAACCAAGTTTTCCCCGACTATTCAAGAGGAATATGACACTCCAACAAGTTCATATTTCTTAACCCTCAGATAATTAATGCTCATACATATGAAGCCCTTCTAGTATAGAGCCAGCAATTAATTATCTTAAATCGTCTGAATATCCATCAATATTCTACAAGCCATCGCCTGAATATGCAACAATATTCTAGGAGTCGTCAATCAATCGCCTGAATATCCAACAATATTCTACGATTCCTCGTTATATTTCGTTATTTCAATCTGTGGTTCTTCCCAGCAGAATTCCACAGGTTAGTAATAAATATTCAATGAAACAGGCATCTGAGCATCGAATAAGCCCTGAAAAAAATGGTGCAAGTGTAATTAGTGGATAATGCACATACCAACATTTTGAATGCACGAACGATCATTTTAAAAATACGAACGAACGAAGAACCTATGCAAAATAGGAAAGGAAAATAATAATAATAAAATATTAAACAAAAGCGCCAGGGGACTAGGCTCACCAGCCGGCCAGTCATGCCGTGACTAGTCCCGCGCCCAATTTTATATTTTACCATATTTTTACTATTTTCACGATCTCATGAAAATCCTCTCGTTCGAGCAAATTTCCTTTATTTCAAAGAAATTATCTAAATCACATGATTTTATCAAAAAATAATAAAATTAGGGGAAGGTGTCGCGGGACCGAGCACCAGCCGGCCATGTCTTGGTCGTGGCCGGTTTCACAACTCACGTCTCCATTATTTTATTATTTCTCTCAAATTATGAAAATTCCTTGATTTTATGAATTTTCCCTAAAATCATGAAAATTACCTAATTTCATGTATTTTTATCTAAATCACATGATTTTATCAAAAAATAATAAAATTAGGGAAAGGTGTCGCGGGACCGCCGGCCGGCCGGTCATGCCTTGGCCGTGGTCGGTCCCACACCTCACATCCCATTATTTTATTGTTTCTCTCAAATTATGAAAATTTCTTGATTTTATGAATTTTCCCTAAAATCATGAAAATTACCTAATTTCATGTATTTTTATCTAAATCACATGATTTTATCAAAAAATAATAAAATTAGAGAAAGGTGTCGCGGGACGGCCGACCGGCCGGTCATGCCTTGGTCGTGGCCGGTCCCACACCTCACGTCCCATTATTTTATTATTCCTTCTCAAATTATGAAAATTCCTTGATTTGATGAATTTTTCCCTAAAATTACCTAATTTCATGTATTTTCTCTAAAATCATGGAAAATATTAAAAAATTAGGAAAACTTGTGGGACCGGGCTCTAACCGGCCGGCCATGCCCTATCCGGTCCCACACGCCCATTATTTTATTATTATTTGGTTTTTGGTTTCCTGATTTCATGAAAACTCCTTGATTTCAACAAAATATCTTGGTTTTCAACAAATCCCTTTGATTTTATGAAAAATTATCTAAAATCATCAAAATTACAGAAAATTGGGAAGAGTGCCTTGGGGCCCGCACCCATTGGCCGGCCGGCCATGTCACGGCCATTTCCGGTCCCACACTCCCATTCGCTATTTTATATTTTAATTTATGTCTCTCATCTCATGGAAGTTCCATAATTTCGCCAAACTCTCCAGTTTCATGGAATTTTCCTTAAATCAGAGAAAAATACATAAAATCACATAAAACTGGGAAAAGCATGTGGGACCGCGTGTCAGCCGGCCGGCCATGCCCTAGACGTGGTCGGTCCCACACCTTGTGATTCCTTGTTTATTTATTATTTTCACTATCTCATGTATTTTTGCCGGTTTCAGCAAAACCATGGATTTTGCATATTTTCTCCAAATGTTGCTCAAACGTGCATCATAAAATATCAAAATTATCAGGACTGAAGCACGAACACTATGGTGACATGGGCACATCCCCTTGACCGACCAAGGGTGACTCTGAGGCTTGCAAACATTTGGTCCCGCATGTTTTAATGATTTTAACCTAATTTGCTCAGTTGCTCAATTAGGTTCGAACTCTTTCCAAACAATTGGAAGTTCGCTCAAACGACCATGTATTGGTCCCACGACCATCAAGAGCCGGTCTCATGACCTCTTGGTCGGCCCCTCATATTTTCTACATCAGGTTTTATGATTTGTTGCTCACACGAGCATTACTTCAGTAAATGATTAACCAACATTTAATCATTCTTTCACCAACTGGTCCTCAAGAGACTTTGGTATTTTTTGCTCATTCGAGCATCTGGGCGTTATATGGTGAACCCGTCATCCCATGTAGCTGGTCCCGTGTTGATTTCCAATAAATCATCATTTGGTAAAATTAGGGTTTTGAATCCAGAGCTCTGCAGAAACGTGATTCTGTGTAGATTCGAACACTCTGATAATTTTATGTTGATTACATGATTGATATTCATATTAATTTGCTCGACCCAGCAGTCAGTAACTTAAATTAATATTTTATTTGGTCCAGCTACCAACAATTCATCAAAAGAATAATATTTGCTCGAACTAGCAATATTCGCTCGAACCGGAAATATTTATTCAATTAGCAATATTCGCTCAGACTAGCAATATTTGCTCAAATCAAAGAATATTGGTTCAGCTACCAATATTCAACAATTTAGCAACACAGTTTTGCTTGTCTTAGGTTATAATGATACCTCGTCTCAGCAGACACATTAAATTCATGAGTTTCGAAACATTTGCTAATCATGTTCAACTCAGCGCTACATGGACTCATCGTCCCATAAAGTCAGCAACTGACTCCACAATCACGAGATTTCAATCGTGTCACATGGGGGGATATAACTAGGGTTTTGGTCTGGAGGTCTACGGCACGTGTGTTCACCCACGACGAGAATGTGAGCAAGTCGTGCAATCAGTTGGAAGAGTCAGCAAAGTAGTGGGAGGAAAGTTAACCAAGTCTCCGCACGATGAGTAATTGGTTTTAACACGATTTCCCCATTTCCCACTCTCTGATTCCAACAACTGTCACACTTCATGGGATCATGATGTTTTCAACTCCGGCATTATAAAATGTCTCTGAATCCTGATTGAAAAAAAGAAGGGTTTTTCGAAAAATCGAACAACATTCGCCAAAACGAGCAATTTCTCATCAAAGTTCATACAGACAATCTTTCGTCTACACGAACTCACAGAAATTACTCTCAATTGAGCAAAATTCAATCATTCAGAGCATTTTCACGTTGAATTCATAACACACCTACAATCTCAGATCACCATTGATCTCATGCATTTCTCAGCTTCCCTCCTACAAATCAACCCATCCTCTCTTGTGACCGAATTGACTCTGGAACGACCATTGTTCTTGGTTTAGGCCGGGGTCTTACAGATTGATCTCTCGAACTTAAATCACTCCCTTCTTGCAGTGCATCTGTGTGAGGTTCAACATTTCGCTCGGTTCAAGGAATCTCCACACAATCGACTCTTCAATTCCATAAAAACCAGCAAATCGTTTTCCCCCACTCACAACATAGCAGGGCATTTCTTGGTGAGGATGCACTTTCAACACAAACAAGTTGTGTTGAGGTGAACAATGTATTGCTCACCATGGCACCAAGAAAGAGTTTCTTTCCAACAACTCTTAAATCTTGTAGTGTTGAGAAACACCCAAGGAATTGTTTTTATAAGTCTATCAAAGAACTTCAAGAGAACCCAAAAAGATTTGTGTTTCTGATTTCTTTTTTTCGAACTTATAAAAAACAACATACAATTTTTAGTACTGCGAAGGGAAACTCTTTTGATAAAAAGAGACGTCCTAGATTCTTCATAAAAGAAGACAATACTACAATCTTGATAAGAAGTATCAGGAATTGAGCAACGAATCAATTCATGCTTTGAGGTGATACACTCAGATAACTGAGATTTAAACTCCTCTTGTAATTCGTTTAGTTTATCACAACTAATTGGATTACGCAGAGGATGAGCATTGCTCTCAGTGATTAGTAAATCAATATCAACCTCAACATGAATATTATTCATCATAACTTGATTTAACCTGTCAATAGATTCTTGCTCTTTCTGGAGATATAACTCAAAATCAAGAGATAAACTCTCAAGCTTATTTTCAAGCCCTGAAAACACTTCAAGGGATTTTAAACTTTGTGGAGGTTTAGATAGAATTTCTTCTACAGATTTTATTAAATCAGTCATCGAAGAGAATTCTGAAATCCCTGGATCTGGTGGTGCATTTATTGAGATAACACTACTGTCCATAAAGTCAGATCGCTACAAACACATACTTGTAAGGTCTTGAACGTGTTTACCTGCTCTGATACCAATTGAAAAAGCGGGGGTCTAACAACACCACCCAATATTTCGCTTAGCAATCTGTATGGACTAACTCCTAAACACTTTCTATAGAATCAACTAGACAGTCAGACTCAATCTAGGTAAAAGTATCTCAAGGAGTTAATATCTCTCTCTTGTTTTGATTTACTCAAGCTAATAGAAATCAGCGAGTCTTTAATCAAACACAAGGAATAACTTGGACGGTACCAAAGACCAATGTCCAAGGATCAATCAATGTTAATCAACAACCAAAGGTTGGATTATACTAATTGATGATCTAATGCACAACCTGTATTATTTCAATTATAAAGATAAAACAATATAATGCAGAAATTGAAATAATACAGACACCAGAAATTTTGTTAACGAGGAAACCGGAAATGCAGAAAAATCCCGGGACCTATTCCAGATTGAACACACAATGTATTAAGCCGCCATAGACACTAGCATACTCCAAGCTAACTTCGGACTGGACTATAGTTGAACCTCAATCAGTATCCCACTGATCCAAGGTACAGTTGTACTCCCTACGCCTCTGATCCCAGCAGGATACTGCGCACTTGATTCCCTTAGTTGATCTCACCCACAACTAAGAGTAGCTACAACCCAAAATCGCAGGCTTTAACAATAAACAAATCTGTCTCACATAGACAAGTCTATCAAAAGATCAATCTGTCTCCCACAGAAAAACCCTAAAAGTTTTTGTTCTGTCTTTCGATAATAATCAAGGTGAACATGAACCAATTGATAATCCAGTCTTATATTCCCGAAGAACAGCGTAGATTAATCAATCACCTCACAACAATCTTAATCGTACGGTAGCGAAACAAGATGTCGTGGAATCACAAACGATGAGACGAAGGTGTTTGTGATTACTTTTTATATCTTGCCTATCGGAGAACTCTCACGATCTCAAGCCAATCAATATGATTGTACTGTTATGATAGAAGATGCAAGATCAGATCACACAGCTACGATAAAAGTAGTATCGGTCTGGCTTCACAATCCCAATGAAGTCTTTAATTCGTTAACCTGGTTTTAGAAGAAGAAAACCAAATGTTAAAGGAGAATCGACTCTAGCATGCAAACTAGTATGACACGTAAGGTGTAGGGATTAGTTGCACAATACTAGATGTCTCCTTTATATAGCCTTTCAAATCAGGGTTTTGCCTTAGTTACAAAGAAATCAATATTCACCGTTAGATGAAAACCTGATTTAGATTCAAGTTAATATTTCTCGACCATTAGATCGAAAACTTAGCTTGTCATACACAAATGACTGTACGCTTCTAGGTTTGTTAACCGCACCCAAACATTACATTGTTAGTTCAACAATAGTCAACCCAAAGAGGTTAACCATATGAGCGTTTCATACCAACCATGTTCTTCTTCACCATAACTAGTTCAATTGACTCAAATGAACTAGTTAAGAGAGTTGTTCAATTGCAAGGAAATCTTATGTAACTACACAAGACACAATTGAAGCAAAGATGATTTGATTCAATCGAATCGGTTCATGAACTTTAATAGCTTCGGTTTTCAAATGCATTCCTTAGTCTTTTAAGATTAAGTTCAGAAATTATCTTTAGATATATAACCTTCTCAAGTTCGCAGACTAGGTTCGCGGACTTAAGACACCGGATAGAGTTTACAAACTCCAGTAGAAATTCTTGGGTTTGAGAACTACGCCGGTTCGCGGATTGGGTTCGCGGACTTGGATCACGCAAGTAGTTTGTCAACTCCAGCAGAAATTCTCGGGTTTGAGAACTTCGAATGTAGTTGCAGGAAATCCTACACTACACCCCTCATATGATTTCATTATTACTCAACTCATTTTTAGATTTACACTCTTAATTTTATTGATCAATCTTTGAATATTCTTACAAGAAAAGATAAAGGAATCAAGAATGACCTCTGCTTTAGACTTTCTCTCTCCTATTTACTTATTTCTTACTCAAAAAAGATCTCTCCCATTCCTTTACAACTGAACGACTATTTATAGGGAAATACATAGTGGATGACAGCTAATCTGTCCTTTATTTTCGGAAATGACTTGCGATATTCTCGCAACCTTACAAATCTTAATATCGCAAACTCTCTAACTTTCGCAGGACCATCACATCTTTCTCATGATTTTAACTGACGTCGTTTATTATCTCATTTCTAAAATTATTCTGCGACGCTATTGTGTTGTGTTGTTGATAATTTCGCTAAGATATTATTGTTGCGAGATTCTGATCCTACATCTTGCCTCTTCTCATATATTTTATGCGAAGTAGAGAATGATGTGAGAAATGCCGCAACTGTTCATTTCTTCATATTCTGCATTTATCACACGTACTCTTTCTTCCATCTGTTTCTTAACACGTCTTTTGTAACCGCTGCTTTTTAACTGTTTATATTTTTTCGTATTAATCGTGTTTATCTTCTCGAGGAAAAATTCCCTATATATATTCTTTCTCACTCTCTTTTTCTTTCTTTTTATTTTCTCTGCAACTTCATCGTTCTTCTGCAAATCCGTTATTGCAATTTTTCTTCTTTCTTCTTCAATCTTTTTAAGTTCTTCTTCATCTTCATACTATTTCTTCTACATATCTTCATCGTTCGTAATTTTCTTCGAAATAATCTTCCTGCTACTGTTTTCCATAGATTCATCAAGGTTAGTTTTCTTTTTTCTTCTTTATGGGTTTTGCTGAAATTGATCTTGTTTATTGCCTTATTTGATGTTGTTTATGTGATTCCCATACTCTTGTTATTTCAGCAAAAGCGCCTCCAACACTAAATTTACAGTTCAAAACCCTAATATTCCCAAACCGCGGCATAAGGTTGTTGCACATAAAAGAAAGTCTGCGGATGAGAAGGTAGTAAGAAACACTATCCTTTTCTAATAACAATATTGTTTCCTCTGTTTCTTATCTGGATTGTAATTCGCAGGGTGATAAGGATGTCAATAAACCTCTCAAGAAATCTCTCCACCTTAAAACTGTTCCAACTTCAGTTCCATTCCAATTACTCATCTCTTCTAAATCTCCTGCGACATCTTCGCAAGATAAACCTTTATCTCCAATTCGCGAAAAAGCTACCTCAGACTTCATTTCTTCAACTGACCTTTCAATGATTGAAACCCCCCTTGTTGATCCTTCTATGAATGAAACTTCTTTTCTTCCTATTGAGAATGTTTCTCAACCTTCTATCACTGCCAGTTCTCTACCTGAATCTCTTCCTCTTTCGAAAGAAACCGTGGAAGGAATAAATATTGCTTTCAAAGTTTTATCTGAAGTCCTGGATGATGGCAAGAAGTCTTCTATTGATCCTATCAAGTCAAATGTTTGTGAAATTCTGAGTAAGCATTTAGGTTCCGAGAGAGCTGCTTCGCAGACAGCTTTGGAAAAAGTGTAATGCTCTTCGTCTCGAAAATCAAAAGCTTCAGAATGTTTTGTGGATCGTGACAATCTTCGCAAGAAGAATGATGAATTGAGAGGTATGATTTTCTTATCTGTCTTCAATTTGCCTTTTAATGGTTTTATCCTTCCCATATTTAATTATCCTTGAAATCCCTCTTTCGCATGTTAAGCTTAAACCAGAAACGAATAATGGAGAGATATCAATTTGAATCTGCTGTTGAAGAAGCCCGTGTTGATAAAGAAATTTGATGGATCAATATAACCAATTAGATAACCTCTATTCATATTCTCTTGATCATATAAATAATCTTACCAATGAAAATACCCAATTAGTTCAAGACAAGATTTATTAAGTAATGAAGTATCTCGCTTTCTTATTCTTTAACTAAAGCTAATTTAGGGATGGAAACTTTATCAGATGAGAATAAAACCTTATCTCAAGAGAAGCGAACTTGTTTAAACAAGATGGCGATATCTTCGCAACAACTTAGCATTCTTCAAAAGTATGTGATGACCAAGAAATCTCTTCGCTCTTTGAGAAATGAACTTAAAGAAGTAACAGAGTCATCTATCGCTGAAAGAGATACACTCATTCAAGGTAGAATAGCTTTAAGTGTAAAGGCGAATCAACTTAAAGAACAATATTCCAAATTAGAAGAATCTTATTCTTCTCTTGCGAAGAAAAATGCCTTTCTTATTTCTAAAGAGAAAAATCTTCAGTCTCGACTTAAAGGTTTAGTTGGAGATAAATTTGATGACGCAATGGACCGTTGGGAGAATAGTTGTTGTCCTTGATTCAACACCTTATTTCGCAAAAAGGTAGTCATAATAGTTTGACTGCCTTAATCTTTTCTTTGTCATATCTTTCTGAGTTCTTCATCTTATGAAATTTTGTATTCTATCTTTCGCAGAGTCTGAGAAGAATCTTCATTCCTCCATTTCTGTTTTGGAGGCTAAATATGCCAAAATTCGCAAAGAAAATGCATTGCTCGTCTCTCCCTTACTGGTTCTCGCGACCGAGCAGAAAGAAGACTTGATTATCTTGCTTATTTTAAGGATATTCAAGATAGGAATCATCAGAGAGCACTTCTTCGTCAAGTTCATCTCCGGGCTGAAGTCCTTGTAAATGATATTTTATTGTCCAAATCTCTTCTCCTACATCAATTGAACCTTTGAAGTAGATGATGATGAAGTTCCTCGTCCTGCTGATAGTGATTATGATTATGAAAGTGCAGAGGATAATTTCTTGGAAGATGAAGAAGAATTCCTTCTAAGAAGCATCTGCTGGTGTTAATCAAAATGAGAAAGAAATCTCTCCTGAAGAAGTAATTGCTGGCGATAATCAAGGTGCTAGTCAAGGCGAAGATCAAACCGAAATGAAGGAGAGGCTTGCGATAATGAGAAATTGGCGAAGAACGTCTGTTATCTCCTGCTACTGAATTAATACTGAAGCTTGAGCTTCTTATCTAGTTTTTTCTTCTTGAATGTCTTATTTTTATCACTTTTGCGAATAATATTTTCAACCAACTTTGGAATCAATTTTCCTTTTAGTATTTTGTGATGAGAAAGATAATGCTTCTTGTGTATTGATTCCCATACTTGCCTCTCATTATCTTTCTTGCAAAAAAATATGTTACGAATACTTATAAATATTTTTTTTCATGGTCTTATTTTGCCTTCCTAATTAAAGGTCTTATTATGCCACCTCTTGTCATTGCGACAAAATCGCAGGACGTCCTTGCACTTTCATGCAAAAACCCATTGATCTTGCCTTAACTTTTTCTTTTGTATTATGGCCTCTTCAGGAATGTTGCGACAATATGACAGGCCTAAATATTCTTGCGAAAATAAAGCCCCATGACATTGCCGTCTTGCGACGAAATCGCAGGACGTCTTCGCACTTTCATGCGAAAACCCATTGATCTCGTCTTATCTTTTTCTTTTGTATTATTGCCTCTTCAGGATTGTTGCACAAATATGACAAGCCTTAATACCTTGCGAATAAAAAGCCTCATGACATTTGCGTCTTAAGACACTTATCAGCTCCCTAATGGAGGGTGCCCTTATCTCCCCCTGGTTGCCCCTTCAAGGAGGCGTACTTCTACCATACAAGGTTAGCTCCTCCCATCCAGTCTTAACAACAACCAGTTGTTTTCGCAGCCTCTTATCCCTTTTACCTATAGGGCTTATGGTTACGAGACTGCACCCTAAGTGGGGTTTTCTTCAGGCCGAGTGCAGTATAAGCCAAGACTTGTCAAGAATGGCAAGGTACGCTTCAAACGTCCCTGGCACTCTTGACTCAACCGTGTACCTCGGCGCCTTGATCAGATCTGCACTCCTTGGGAGAGTCCTTATTACCTTAGTCGCCCAACCCAAGTCATATGCTTAAGCTGAGAATCCAAGGTGCCTCTCCCGGATGGGCTTTATTGACCCCAAATCTCCATGACTCAGGTTCCGGTGGCGGTGTAGCCTTTCCCTGAGCCATGCAACAGGTACCCCCTAATATGACGTACTTTAGGTCTTACATTTGCCTCTTGCGAAATTTTATTCGCGAACTAGGGTGTACGCCATAAAGGTTCCCTTTCTTTTATGTCATTGTTCTGTGATTATCTCTGCGAAAATTTCGCACATCATGATCTTGTTTTGATATGAATAATCTTGCAATTTTTTTCAGAATCCATAACTTCTCAAAGCTTCTTACGGATAATATCTTTTTAAGTACAACCTGTTCCATGGTCTGTCAAGTCTATGACCAACATCTCTCCTTCTGGATCCATTAATCTATAAGCTCTGTTCCAACTATCTCCTTAATGATGTAAGGTCCATCCCATTTTTTCGCTAATTTTCCACCATTTTCTCGCTGATATATTGGTGTCTCTCGCAGAACTAAATCTCCTGGTTGGAATTCGCGTTTTGAGACGTTTATTATATTCTCGGGTTAATCTTCGCTGATAATTCTCCATATGTTGTAAATATTTTTCTCTTCTTTCTTCTAATTCATCAAGTTTATTTAAGATCAAACCCGCACTAAGATTTTTTTCCCAAGCTTCTCTTTTTGTTGTCGGAATAATAACTTCTGTTGGTAACACTGCTTCAACTCCGTATGTTAAACAAAAAGGTGACATTCTAGTAGCTTATCTTCTAGTTGTATTATAAGCCCATACTGCATTATGTACTTGTTCACACCATGGTCTATGATGTCATTCTAATTTCTTCTTTAATATATCTGCAATTGTTTTGTTTGTTGCCTCTGCCTGCCCATTAGCTTGTGGATACAAAGGAGTAGACTTTCCACATTTTTTCTTAAATGCATTAAGTAACATTTCTATGTTCTGTCCTTCAAACTATTTTCCATTATTAGATACCAACTGCACAGGAATTACGAATCTGCAAATGATATTTTCGAATATGAATGTACAGATATCTTTGTCGCAAATATGCTGTACTGCCTTCACTTCTGCCCATTTTGTGAAATAATCTGTTGCGACTATTAAGTATCTTCTTTGTCCAGATCCTGGTAAAAATGGCCCCACAATATCTAAGCCCACTTTCCAAAAGGACACACACTGGTTGAAGATGACAATGGCGCTCCAGGTGCATGTATTTTCTTTCCATGCCGCTGACAATCTTCGCAACGTCTTGATATTTGTTTTGCATATTCGTGCATGTATGGCCAGTAATAGCCTTGCATTTTTGCTCTATGTGCCAAAGATCTTCCCCCGCTATGATTGCCAGCATCCCCACTATGTAACATTTTTAGCAAATTTTCTCCTTCTTCTCGTGTCAAACATTTGAGTGATGGTCCATTAAAGGATTTTCGGTATAGCAGCCCATCTCTTAATTCATAATTTGTTGCTCGACTTTTTAACTTGTGTGTTTCCAATCTATTTCTTGGTGTTTCTCCTTTCGCCAAATATGCATGAAGTTCCATTCTCCAGTCTGTGATATTGTTCGTTTGTTCTTCTTCTTCATTGTCTATTATCATCACGTCCACTTCTTCTTCTTCTTCTTTATTGATTGATGGTGACAGAAGTGTTTGTATTTTTATGCATCTCGCAGTTGGATCTGTCATCATGCTTGAGATGAAAGCAAAAGCGTCTGCGAGTCTGTTATCCTTCCTTGAAATGTGCCTCCATTTTATTTTTGGGATTTTCGCTGATAATTCTTCAACGAGCTTCTTGTACTTCTTTAAAGATGGTTCATTTGTAGTATACTCTCCCTTTATTTGGCGAATAACTAGCTGCGAATCACTAGTGATCCTAGCATTTTCTAGTTTCATTTCTATTGCGAATTTTAAGGCATGTATCACAGCTTCATATTCCGTTTCATTATTAGTGGATGCGAATTCCAATCTGAATGAAAAAGCCATCTTTATTCCTTCTGGAGAAATTAAAACAATTCAAACTCCATTTCCTTCTCCATTTGATGATCCATCTACCAATATCTCCCATCTATTTGGTTCTGTTAATAAACCTTTTGGATCTCCGTGTTCTTCTTCTATATCCATCATTTCTTCTACCGCTTCATCTTCTTCTAAAGGAAATTCTGCCAAGAAATCTGCAACAACTTGTGATTTTGGGGAAGACAAAATTTCATATTTAATATCAAAGTGACCTACTTGTGCATTCCATCTCTCCACTCTTCCTGACCTTTTAGAATTCTTCATCACTGATTCAATTGGTACTTTTGTTAATACCTTTATCTTATGCGCTTGAAAATATATGCGGAGCTTAAATGATGCATAAACTAATGCTAAGATTAACTTCTCAATCTTTGAGTAATTCTTCTCGGCAGTATTAAAAGTTTTTCTAATGTAATAAATGGGTTTCTCCACTCCTGCGTCTATTCGCAATAACACGGCACTTAATGCATGCGACGTCGTCGCAAGATAGATCAATAATTCTTCTCCTGGTTCTGCCTTTTGTAAAATAGTTGTATTCATAAAATGTTCTTTGATCCCTTGAAAAGCTTTTTCACATTCATCAGTCCATTTAAATTTCGCACTCTTCTTGAGTATATCGAAAAAATATTTGCATTTGTCTGATGATCGCGAAATGAATCTCCCCAGCGAAGCTAGAAGCCCATTCAACTTCTGTACATCTTTTATTGTTGCTGGTGTTGGCATGTCACGAACTTCTTGCACTTTTTCTGGATCAACCTGTATTCCTTCCTTTGATACAATGTAGCCTAAAAATTTTCCCGATGCAACCCCAATAGTACATTTCTCAGGATTCAGTTTAATGCTATACTGCCGCATTTGTTCAAAAATCTCCCTCAGGTCTTGTACATGGTCTTTAGATTCTTTACTCTTTACTAACATGTCATCCACGTATACTTCTAATGTTTTGTGTATCCATTTTGCGAACACCTTCTCTACCATTCTTTGGTATGTCGCTCCCGCATTTCGCAAACCAAATGGCATTTTCGTGTAACAATATAAACCTATAGGGGCAAAGAAAGCAGTATGTTCTTGATCTTCTTCAGCGAGAGGGATTTGGTTATACCCTTTGTACCCATCTAAAGACGATACTCTATCGTTTCCCGCTGCGGATTCCACCATTTGAGGAATATCTGGTAATGGAAAACTATCTTTGGGGCAAGCTTTGTTTAAATCAGTGAAATCTATGCAAATCCTGATTCCTTTGTTTTTCTTTGGGACAATGACCATATTCGCTATCCATTCTGGGTATTTAGCTTCTCTTATGATTCCCGCATCAAGCATTTTCTGTAGTTCTTCTTCTATTTGGGAATGGTAAGTCGTTGCAATTTTTCTTATTCTCTGTTTAAATGGTCTCACATTTTTGTTAATCTCCAACTTGTGGCATGCAATTGATGGATCTATTCCCGGTATCTCATCCATGCTTCCTGCGAAAACATCTTTATATTCTCGCAACAGGTTAACAGTTCTTTCTTCTTCTTCCACATCCATTTTGGTTCCAATTCTCAATATTAGAGGTTCTTCTATAGTCCCAACGTTTATTTCTTTTGTTGGTTCTGCGGCAATGTAACTGGGTTTAGGTTCTCCCATTGGTGTTGGTTCTTTTATTGTTTTCACAGGTCCTTCTCCTTCTTCCAAAATTTCGCGGGGTATTCCTTTGCCTTCTTTTGCCCTTATCATATATACTCTAAATTCTTCTTCTTTCTTTGCTTCCTTTGCCAACTTTCTGCGAAATTGTTTCTTTTTTGCTTGTCCTTCATAATGCTTTACTTCAATTTGATGACATAATTTGATGAAATTGTTTCACCTATTCCATTTGGTGTGGGGAACTTAATACATTGATGCAACGTTGATACTACAACTTTTATCGCATGTATCCATGGTCTTCCTAACAACATATTATATGGCGATTCCATATCCACCACGCATAATGTTACGTGTGTTTCGATCTCTCCAAGTGGAATTCGTACCACTATTTCTCCTTTAGGTTTTTTTGTGGATTTTCCAAAGTCGTGAACAAAATATGTTGAATTGGACATTTCTTCATCTTTAAATCCCATTCCCCGGAATGCATGGTAAAATATTATATCCACTGAACTTCCTGTATCGATTAAAGTTCTGTTCAATATTCATTCTCCCGTGTATTTTGTTGTTGTCTCCTTCTCTTTTCGCGTAATAGGCAATGTAATAACCAATGGAGATGTGTGGTTCAAATTTTCTTTTGGTATTTCTGCCGCCATGAATGTAATTTTTTGCTTTTCCCAATCTTTCAAGGGTGATGTCTTTTCTACCGCCATAACCTTCCTTCAAAATTTCGTTTATGTATTCTTCCTTTGATGTTTTCATGGAATTCATTAACCATCGTTTTTGTTATCATATTACACTCCAATCTTTTGTCATCTTCATTAATTCTAATCATCTTTCTTTTAACTGGTTCACTGATTTATTTAATCACTTTCTTGATTTGAACATTCTCAACAACAATCTTCAACTTTCGATCTTGAATTACCTATTTCTAGCGCCATTATGTAGTTGCACGAAATCCTACACTACACCCCTCATATGATTTCATTATTACTCAACTCATTTTTAGATTTACACTCTTAATTTTATTGATCAATCTTTGAATATTCTTACAAGAAAAGATAAAGGAATCAAGAATGACCTCTGCTCTAGACTTTCTCTCTCCTATTTACTTATTTCTTACTCAAAAAAGATCTCTCCCATTCCTTTACAACTGAACGACTATTTATAGGGAAATACATAGTGGATGACAGCTAATCTGTCCTTTATTTTCGGAAATGACTTGCGATATTCTCGCAACCTTACAAATCTTAATCTCGCAAACTCTCTAACTTTTGCAGGACCATCACATCTTTCTCATGATTTTAACTGACGTCGTTTATTATCTCATTTCTGAAATTATTCTGCGACGCTATTGTGTTGTGTTGTTGATAATTTCGCTAAGATATTATTGTTGCAAGATTCTGAACCTGCATCGGCAGTTCGCGAACTGAGTTCGCGGACTTGGCACTTGCCATACTTCAGGTTCTCTTGATCAACAAAGTTCGAAAACTTCGGTTCAAGGAATCCATTAGTTATGTAATATAAACTCTCATTCCAATCATTGAAACATTCTTAGAGGACGTTATATAGTTGTTACACTAATTCTCATCAAAGCAATTTTCAAAGTGATTGAAACATTCATGACTTTCGTCACTAGGTAAAGATAAACTTGGTCGAAGCGAAAAGCTTACCAACACATATTTCGAGATATAGATAGGCGAGGTATACTCGGCTCGAAATACCAAATGTGTATGATCCAGTCTATATATATAGCATACGACTTTTGTCTCAAAGAGTAGGAGATAAAATAGATAGACTTTTGAGTGACAGATAAGTTCAAGTCTCCACATACCTTTTTGTCGAGAAGTTCCACCGATTCCTTGAGTAGATCTTCTACTTGTATGATGAATCACCATGAAGTCCTTGAGCTCAACTACACTTACTATCCTAGTCCGAGACTTAGCTATAAGAGACTAGAAATCAAGACTTATAGTTTTGATCACTAACATTGACAAACATGCTTGAGATAGCAATGCATGCGAGTTTGACCGATCAGTGCTCTAACAATATGCATAACAATAATTAATAGACATAATCCTTGATTACAAAAGATTTTAACCTATCTTCCATCAAAGATTGACAATATATGCTTAACTTTTGTAATTGTCAAAAGTTTATTCATCCTTAAATCAATACATGAATACCGGTCATGAACGACTTTACTTTTGACAAGATATGGGACAACATAGTTCACGGACGTAAACACCACCATTCTATAACAAGTTGCAATATAACAAATCATAAAGATTAAATACTGCAAAACATCATCCTCCAAACAGTTTTAGAATTTAACCAAATAAATCTAAAAACATGAAGATGAAAACGTTGGACATAGCTATGTGTAATCACAATAATGGCTATTCCAAACTCTAGTAATCCTTCTCAAAAATAAGAATAAATTCTCATAAGAAGTTTCCTAGGAAACAGACAAACTCGTAACGCACATACAAGATGATTTGTCCTTACAGGGTAGAATCAATCTTTTTCGCATGGATTTACACCAATAATAGCTACCAAAGGCGTATAAAAATATTTTCTTAACAAAGAAGAACATACAAAGTCAATAACGACTATGCACCATAGTTCACAAAGGATGATTGTGAACATTCAAGAATTCCATAGCACTGCGTACTACTTTCCATTCTTGAACTTCCTTCTTTGTGATTCATCAACAACATTCTTCTAAAAGCTACAAATTATCTTAGAAGAGTAGTACTCCAAGAATCCAAGTTCCCAAGTTCAAGATAAGTGGAACAAGTGCAACGAAACGGAGCAAAATACTCAAAAACTAGAGACAGGACAAATACCAATCTTAACTCATCCAAATTTAAGGTTTCTCATCTTCGTTTTTAAGAGAATCCAAAGAGGAAGAGAGTGCAAAAAGAATGAGGTCAATCCGAGTTCGGACGAAGAAGTTACGGCCAAAACAAGTTTACCGAATATTGACGTCAAGTATGCATAGGGTTTGCAAACGAATTTTCGTATCCTGAAGCAATATGCAGACGGGGTTTGCGAACTTAAACCCATGGATTTTGGTTTTAAATGATGTTATGCATACTTGGTATGTGTACCATGAAGTCCAAACATCCCGAACTAATGTTTTCAAACCTACACATTTAAGAACCTTAAACACAGATCAAGTTAGGTAGAAATGAACGATAAGCAAGGTACATGGATCATTATAAGTACTCAAACAAGTAATAAAAACATAAAACTTGCTCAAGTTTATAGACATATCTTTTTAGAAAAGTCCAATTGAATTCTACCGCCTTACCGAACATAATCTATGTGCCCCAATTCTCGTGCTTCCCTCACCGTATACATAATAGGGAATTCCTTGGGCAGGATGCACTTAAAATACAATCAAGTTGTGTTGGGGTGAACAATGTCTTTCTCACCACAACTTACCTGTGGATTATCATGAAAGAGATCGCTTTTAGAACCTTTCACATCCAATTCCATTTTTCCAGAAAACTTGTTAAGTTCCAACATCATGGATATTTCCTTCTCCATAGTCATGGAATTTTCTGGAAGATCATTCCTTTTCATACTCAAAGCATCATCGGCTTTATTTGGTACCCACTTCTGAGTGCGTTTAGGAACAACCGGAACCTTCTTCCAATTACTCTCTTCAAGATTTCTCGGAAGAGAATTGGATTGACTATTCTTTTGCAAGTTAGTCTTTCTCCAATTGGGAGCATCGGATCTTGTCTTCGTCTTTACAAAGTTATTCTTTCGATAATCATTACAATTGTGAAAATACTTCGTATGACGATTATAGGCAAATCTAGGATTATCACAGCACTGATTCCTTTGCATAAAGGTTGGACGTTTACAACCCGTAATGTCAAGAGTGTTAGCCTTAACATATGATCCCGGTTTAATAACTTCTTTTGACACCCAAACAAGAATATCATGAAGTTTTCATTCCTTATACGAAAACGACATCTCCTTTCCAGGTGACCTTTGTTTCCACAATAATGACAAATATAAGGAACGTTCTTACCCGGATTCATGTGTGCTGGTTTTGGAGGTTGATATACTTTGCTCTTTTGAACCTTAACTTCCGGTGAAGGTTTTTAACTTTTTCCATCAGTGGAAACCTTTTGTTGAGAAGAATCACTAGCCTTGACAAATTTTACCTCTTTTCTAATACTTCTAGCATCTATTCCCTTATAGCCCAATCCTTGTGTATCGCGATGATTTTTACTTGCTCCTAGCATAGTGGTTAATTTGCTTGAATTAATATTGAACTTTTTCAAGTCATCTTCCAACATCTTGATTTTATCAAGAGCAACAGCTAAATCAACCTCAAGGCGTTTTTCTCGAGCGAGATAAGCACTTTCTCTGTCATCAAAACTAATTTGTTGAGAGTTAAACCTTTCTTTAGATTCTGCAAGTTTCTTTTCCAACAAAAAGTACTTTTGATAAAGATTATCACATTCAAGTGACTTCGTACGTAGGTTTTCCTCAGAATCCTTGAGGATCGATTCGTTAGAACGATTCGAAACATAAACACCTGCGTAACATCTTCTCAATTTCTTGTTTTCACGACAGAGAGGAGTCATAAGAGGAGTGACATCAGAAGTTGTCATCTTCTTCTTTTCTAATGAATTCAAAACCTTCACATACTCAGAGACTTCCTCATCAACATCTCTATCAATATCTGAATCACCTTCATCAGAAAGTTCGTCCAACTGTTCTTCTAGGTGTGTTTCTCAGACTTCAACAGGTTTTACATTAAGAGAATGTTTAGATACTGACCTAGATGTGACAGCCCTCTCTGGTGAATCCAAGCTTTAAAAATCATCTGGTAATTTATGAACAGGTACGTTATTAGAGATAGACTCGTCCATAATCAGACTGCTACAAACACAGACTTGTAAGGTCTTTAATGTGTTTGCCTGCTCTGATACCAATTGAAAAAGCGGGGGTCTAACAACACCACCCAATATTTCGCTTAGCAATTTGTATGGACAAACTCGAATATACTTTTAAGAGAATCAGTCGAGACTCAATCAATTAAAAGTATATCTTCGACTTTGGGTCGTAAAAACTCTTAGTTGTAGGTGAGATCAGCTAAGGGAATCAAGTGCGCAGTATCCTGCTGGGATCAGAGGCGTAGGAGAATAAATGTACCTTAGATCAGTGTGAGATTGATTGGGGTTCAACTACAGTCCAGTACGAAGATAGCTTGGAGTAGGCTAGTGTCTGTAGCGGCTTAATACAATGTGTGTTCAATCTGGACTAGGTCCCGAGGTTTTTCTGCATTTGCGGTTTCCTCGTTAACAAAATTTCTGGTGTCTGTGTTATTTCAATGTCCGCATTATATTGTTTTATCTTTATAATTGGAATAATACAGGTTGTGCGTTAGATCATCAGTTAGAGTAATCCAAACTTTGGTTGTTGATTGTCATTGATTGATCCTCGGATATTGGTCTTTGGTACCATCCGAGTTATTCCTTGTATTTGATTAGGACTCGCTGATTTCTATTAGCTTGAGTAAATCAAAACAAGAGAGAGATATTAACTCCTTCAGATACTTTTACCTAGATTGGGTCTGACTGTCTAATTGATTCTCTAGAAAGTATTTTGGAGTTAGTCTATACAGATTGCTAAGAGAAATATTGGGTGGTGTTGTTAGACCCCCACTTTTTCAATTGGTATCAGAGAAGGCAAACACGTTCAAGACCTTACAAGTCTGTGTTTGTAGCGATATGACTCTATGGATAGTTGTGCTATCTCAATAAATGCACCATCAGATCCAAGGATTTCAGAATTCTCTTCCATGACTGATTCAATAAAATATGTAGAAGAAATTCTATCTAAACCTCCACCAGGTTTAAAATCCCTTGAAGTGTTTTCAGGACTTGAAAAGAAGCTTGAGAACTTATCTCTTGATGTTGAGTTATACCTCCAGAAAGAGCAAGAATCTCTTGACAGGCTAAATCAAGTTATGATGAATAATATTCATGTTGAGGTTGATATTGATTTACTAATCAGTGAGACCAATGCTCCTCCTCTGCGTAATCCAATTGGTTGTGATAAACTAAACGAATTACAAGAGGAGTTTAAATCTCAGTTATCTGAGTGTATCACCTCAAAGCATGAATTGATTCGTTTCTCAATTTCTGATACTTCCTATCAAGATAGTAGTATTGTCTTCTTTTATAAAGAATCTAGGACGTCTATTTTTATCAAAATAGTTTTCCTTCGCAGTATTAAAAACTATCTGCAGAAACTGTTTTTTATAAGTTGGAAAACAAGAAATCAGAAACACAAATATTTTTGGGTTCTCTTGAAGTTCTTTGATAGACTTATAAAAACAGTTCCTTGAGTGTTTCTCAACACTACAAGATTTAACAGTTGTTGGAAAGAAACTCTTTCTTGGTGCCATGGTGAGCAAGACATTGTTAACCTCAACACAACTTGTTTGTGTTGAAAGTGCATCCTCACCAAGAAATGCCCTGCTATGTATATGGTGAGGGAAGCACAACTACTGGGGCGCACAGATTATATTCGGTAAGGTTGTAAAATTCAATTGGACTTTTCTAAAAAGGTATGTCTATAAACTTGAGCAAGTTTTATGTTTTATTACTTGTTTGAGTACATATAATGATCCATGTACCTTGTTTATCGTTCATTTCTACCTAACTTGATCTGTGTTTAAGGTTCTTAAATGTTTAGGTTTGAAAACTTTAGTTTGGTATGTTTGGACTTCATGGTACACATACCAAGTATGCATAACATCATTTAAAACCAAAATCCAGGGGTTTAAGTTCGCAAACCCCGTCTGCATACTGCTCCAGGATACGAAAATTCGTTTGCAAACCCGTATGCATACTTGACGTCGATATTCAGTAAACTTGTTGTGGCCGTAACTTCTTGGTCCGAACTCGGATTGACCTCATTATTTTTGAACTCTCTTCCTATTTGGATTCTATTCAAAATGGAGATGAGAAACCTTGAATTTGGATGAGTTAAGATTGGTATTTGTCCTGTCTCTTGTTTTTGAGTATTTTGCTCCGTTTCGTTGCACTTGTTCCACTTCTCTTGAACTTCGTCACTTGGATTCTTGGAGTACTAATCTTCTAAGCTAATTTGTAGCTTTTACAAGAATGTTGTTGGTGAATCACAAAGAAGGAAGTTCAAGAATGGAAAGTAGTACGCAGTAATTCTTGAATGTTCACAATCATCCTTTGTGAACAATGGTGCATAGTCGTTATTCACTTTGTATGTTCTTCTTTGTTAAGAAAATATTTTTATACGCCTTTGGTAGCTATTATTGGTGTAAATTCATGCGAAAAAGATTGATTCTACCCTCTAAGGACAAATCATCCTATATGTGCATACGAGTTTGTCTTGTTGCCTAGGAAACTTCTTATGAGAATTTATTATTGTTTTTGAGAAGGATTGCTAGAGTTTGGAATAGCCGTTATTGTGATTACACATAGCTATGTCCAATGTGTTCATCTTCATGTTTTTAGATTTATTGATTTAAATTCTAAATTTGTTTGAAAGATGATATTTGCAGTATTAATCTTTATGGTTTTATATATTGCAAATTTGTTATGGGATATGTGTGTTTGCGTCCGTGAACTATGACTATCCCATACCTTGTCAAAAGTAAAGTCTTTCGTATGTCCATATGCATGTATTGATAAAAGAATGAATAGACTTTTGACAAATACAAAAGTTAAGCCTATAATGACAATTGTTGATGGAAGATAGGTTAAAATCTTTTGTTTGCAAGGATTATGTCTACTAAATATCGTTATGTAAATAGTGATTGAAAATAGAATGAATCCTTGTGTATTCCGCAGTAATTGATCTTCCCTGATCCATATTTTATGTATTACTGTGAGGCTCCGTAAAGTGTCTTATGTTGAGCGTTGAACGACCAAGTTGATTGTTTTTACGATTAGCTATGTTGTTGTTCCGTGAGGTACTTTATGTCGAGCATTTTCATCTAAATTAGTAATCTTGTTTGGTTATTCAGTTGTTGCTCCGTAAGTTTTCTTATGTCGAGCACGACCAATTAAATAGATTACTTGTGTGATTAGTTTGGTTGTGTATTTCGATTAGATTAATTATGGGTTCTCTTGTGATTAATCTAATTGTATGTTTTTGAGTCTCCATAAGTTCACTTATGTTGAGCATTTATCGATTAAATTAATCATGGGTTCTCTTGTGGTTAGTTTAATTGAATTTTTTGGATTCAAATTCATACTTGTATGTGATTTGTTATGTCCAAAGAAATCCTTTTTTTTCCTTCGAAATTAAGGTCGCTCTTGTTGTTCTTTCGGGAATGACATTTGATGGGGGAGAGTTCTTTTTGAACTTTCTCTTAATTGCCAAATTTTTGTGGGGAGTGCGGCTGTGGAATATTATAGGGGTTATCTTGTATCTTTAAACTCCTTGATGAATGCATTTATCTTCGGCTTTATGATTGCATCCAAATAAGATGATGTGTGTTCTTTCTTTTGGTCATGAAATGTCTCTTTCGGAAATTTCATTAGGATCCCGTTCTTGTACCTTTGCCAATTTCATTGACAAAAAAGGGGAGAATTAATATGTAGTTCACACTACAAATACATATGGTTTTCGGATCATTATGTAAGGGGAGTGGTTTCCATGTGAGATGGAGTATTGACTAAGGGGGAGTGATACATATCACCATAGTATTTTTGTTGAAATTGTGATACAATTGAACTTTGACGTTGTATAATGATACTATGACACTGTATAACAATGATTGAGAACTATTGTTTTCTTGTTGTTATAACTACGTATTTTCAACAACGATGATGCTAAACTTACAACCTTTGGGATCATTGGAGTACTTGGAAGTGACGAAGATTTCGAGTAATGTTGAAGATTAGGCATGTGGAATAGGATCTACAAAAGTTAATTTATTTATTTTTTGTATTCCGTATGTATTAATAGTTTTTCCACTAAAATTGACAAAGGGGGAGATTGTTAGAGCATTGCTCGGTCGAACTCGCACGCGTTGCTATCTCAAGCATGTTTGTCAATATTAGTGATGAAAACTGTAAGTCTTGATTACTAGCCTATTAGAGCTAAGGTATTGGATTAGGATAGAAAGTGTAGTTGATCTCAAGACTCCATGGCAATCATCATACAAGACGAAGGACTACTCAAGGAACTGGTGGATCTTCATCAACTAAAAGGTATGTGGAGACTTGAACTTATCTGTCACTCAAAAGTCTATTTACTCTATCTCCTACTCTTGAGGCAAAAGTCGTTTTGATATATAGACTTTCATTATACACATTTGCTATTTCGAGCCGAGTTTATCTCGCCTATCTATTTCTCGAAATGTGTGTTGGTAAGCTTTCGCTTTAGCCGAATTCATCTTTACCAAGTGACGAAAGTCGTTATGGTTCAATCACTTTGAAAATTGCTCTGACGAAAAATGGTCTGTGAATAACGACTATATAACGTTCTCTGAGAATGTTTCAATGATTGAAATGAGAGTTTAGATTACATAACCATTGGTAGGATATAAGCATTGTTGTGGAAACACATATATGCATAAGTCCTTATTCCTCGAACCAAAGTTTGCGAACTTTGTTGATCAAGAGAAATGGAAGTGGCGTGAGCCAAGTCCGCGAACTCAGTCCGCAAACTTGCGGAACTTCTCGGCCCGAGATTTTCTGCTGGAGTTTGTGTACTCCTTCCATGAGCTTAAGTCCGCGAACCCAGTCCGCGAACTTGATCAGGTTATATCTAAAGTCAGTTGTTCTTGAACTAATGTTTGAATAAACTAAGGAATGCTTTTGCAAACCGTGGTTATAAAGTTCATGAACCGATTCGAGTGAATCAAACTGATTTTGCTTCAATTGTGTCTTGTGTAGTTACATAAGATTTCCTTGCAATTGAACAACTCTCTAACTAGTTCATTTGAGTCATTTGAATTAGTTATGGTGAAGAAGAATAAGGTTGATATGAAAGTGATCATATGGGTAACCTTTTGGTTGACTTGTTGAACCAGCAATGTTAATGTTTGGGTGTGGTTCATAAACCCAAAATTGGACATTTCATTTGTGTGTGACAAACTAAGTTTTCGATCTAACGGTTGAGAAATATTAGCTTCAATCTAATAAGGTTTTCATCTAACGGTGAATATTGAATGCTTTGTTACTAAGCTAACATTGTTTGGAAACCATGATTTGAAAGTGTATATAAGGGAGAACTCTAGCAACTAGGAAACCTAATCCCCTCACATTCTGTGTGATACTAGTTGTGCTAAGCTAGAGTCGACTCTACTTTAACCTTTGGTTTCTTCTTCTAAACCAGGTTAACGACTTAAAGACTTCATTGGGATTGCGAAGCCAGACCGATACTACTTTTATCGTAGTTGTGTGATCTGATCTTGTTGTTTCTATCGTAAGAGTATAATTGTAATAATTGGCTTGAGATTTCTATCTCCGATAGGCAAGATAAAAAGTAATCACAAACAAACTTCGTCTCATCGTTTGTGATTCCGCAATATCTTTTTCGCTGCGTCGATTAAGATTATTGTGAGGTGATTGATAATACTAAGTTGTTCTTCGGGAATATAAGTCTGGTATTATTGATAGGTTCCTGTTCACCTTGATTTATCAAAAGACGGAACAAAACTCGTAGGTATATTCGTGGGAGACGGATTTATCTATTATCGTAGACTTTTATGTGTGATACAAATTTGTTTATTAAAGTCTTCGACTTTGGGTCGTAGCAACTCTTAGTTGTGGGTGAGATCAGCTAAGGGAATCAAGTGCGCAGTATCTTGCTGGGATCAAAGGCGTAGGAGCATAATTGTACCTTGGATCAGTGTGAGATTGATTGGGGTTCAAATACAGTCCAGTCCGAAGTTAGCTTGAAGTAGGCTAGTGTCTGTAGCGGCTTAATACAGTGTGTGTTCAATCTGGACTAGGTCCCGGGGTTTTTCTGCATTTGCGGTTTCCTCGTTAACAAAACTTCTGGTGTCTGTGTTATTTCTTTTCCGCATTATATTTTGTTATATAATTGAAATATCACAGGTTGTGCGTTGTATTCATCAATTGGTAAATCCAACCTTTGGTTGTTGATTGAAATTGATTGATCCTTGAACATTGGTCTTTGGTACCGTTCAAGTTATTTCTCTTGTATTCAATCAGACTCGCAGATTTCTATTTGTTTGAGTTGGGATTGGATCGAGAAATTGAGATATAACTCGTTGATATACTTTTTAAGATTGAGTTTAACTATCTAGTTGATTCTCTTAAAAGTATATTGGAGTTAGTCCATACAGATTACAAATTGTTATGCGAAATATTGGGTGAGTTTGTTAGATCCCCTCTTTTTCAGCACCCAAACCCAATTTTAGCAGTTTAAAACCAACTTTAGCTATTTTAGCTCATTTTACACCCTCCTTAATGTGCTTATCGGTGACTTCCCCACCTATTCCTCAAAAGTCGGCTCCCCCTGCAAAAAAGTTGTAGATTTCATAATTGATTCCAAGAAGCCTCTTCTTTGGGGTTTAGCATCATAAGTAGGAAACAAGAGATTATTATTGTTCTTGAGCTTTCACGGAGCTACTTTCCTCCACAGAGTATTTTTATCCCCAGTATATGTCCGTATCCACTATGCATTCAAATCTTTACTTCTACATCTTATGTTGTTAACTCCCAAATCATGTAACTTTTCAGGAGTGCAGATTTTAACCCAAGACACCCACATCCTCTTTTTATCAATAACTGTATTTGTTCCTCATCGGTCTTGTAAGTCTCAAGCTCCTCTGAATAGTTGACAAATGAATGAAGGAGATAATAATTTTGGTTCTCTTAATCTCAATTTATCTGAAAGCGTAGGGGATACCAAGTACACCCAACTTTTTCGTTCGAAAACCTGTATAGACAAAACTTGACAAAATTGCAAGTAGACCAACTTAATGATCTTTGAAAATTTTATAGAGTTAATATCTCAACCTCTGCTCAATCAGTATGTATATAGACACAAGGTCTGTGAACCTGATTATTAAGCAGAGTACTTGGACTATCTCAAAAATCAATATCCAAGATCAATTTAGCCGTATCCAAATAATTAATTCGGAATTCCGCCAAGTTGTTAAACTTGTTATCTACCTTTCAAGATACGAATTCTACAAGAAACTAGTCTCGTAATCGATTACAATTAAGAGGACTTATCTATTTAGATTGAATAATTACAACATGTGTAAATCCAATTATAAAGATAAACAATATAATACAGAAAAGGAAAAACATAAGACACCAGAAATTTTGTTAACGAGGAAACCGCAATAGCAGAAAACCCCTGGGACCTCGTCCATATTGAACACCACACTATATTAAGCCGCTACAGACACTGGCCTACTATCAGACTTCGGACTGGAATGTATTTGAGATCGAATCCACCCTCCAAGCAATCCAGATACAATAGCGCTACTTACGTCTATTGAACCTCACAAGGTTCCACGCACTTGATTCCCTTAGATGACGTCCTTTACATCCTAAGAGTTGCTTTAGCCTTCATCCAAAGTGAATACTTTTCATACCAATTTTTCTCTAACAGATAAGCCTATTTGATTTTCGTTTAGATCAAAGATCAAGGTATGGAGATCTGTTTGCAATAGTAAGCTAGCAAACCTCACAAATCCGGAACTTACGACTCCTAAATGTCAGCCTAGATTCTTAACCACCTCTCAAGAACAAGCGTCGAAAGATCAACTAAGATTAGTCTTTAGATATCTATCTTGAGGAATCACAAAGTATGAAACGAAGAGAACTTTGTGATTACTATTTATCTTACCTGAAAGATATTACGAAATCCTCGATAAGAGAAAAGCAAAATCAGGATTTCCGAACTATCAAGTTAAAGATAGTTGTACCTGGATTCATGAATCCCCAAGCAAAGTCTTTTTAGTCGTAGACTTAAAAGGTCAATAAAGGCGACTCCATAATCAACTAGGACACAAAGTGTCAGGGATTGATTTTTCCAGGTGACAGAGATGCTTTATTTATAGTTTTCAAAGACCAGGGTTAGCTTAGAATTCAAGCTAAGATAACTTGAGAATCAAGCAAACAAAATAATTCTTCAAACTACAATAAAAGACTATACACATAGGTTGGGTTAATAAACCGTGTATAATGACTGTTCGGTTTGACAAGTTAGCCAAAGAACTAAAAGCTACTTGATGTCCATTTAAACATCTAAGAAATTAATCATGATTCAAACACATAAGTGTTTAATAAATCAATAAAGTCTTAGAAGTGTTTAAGAGAGTTCTAGCAATGCTAAACATATTAAAATAATAAGTCTTTGAGCATCTGCAAAACATTGTCAGGGCAGTTGGTACAACGGTTCTCCAACCGTGAGGCTTGTTCATAAGTCAGGGTGCTACGGTTCTTGAACCGAGTTCGCCAACCCTTAGACTCCAGAATTGAGTTGACCACAGTTCGTGAACTGGGTTGGAAAACTGCTAACCAATTAATCCAACATATAAAATTTAGTTCACCATGGTTCGCCAACCAGGTTCGTGGACTGTTCCCAACTGAACTTATGTGAAAATACTGGGGGTACCAAAATATACCACCAACTTTTTCTTAGGAAACATGTATGGACCAACTTAAATATAATTCCAAGAGTTCAACTTAATGAATCTCAATCAAGGAAGAATATTCAGAGTTATATCTCTTTCTTTCGCAAAAATTGGCAAAGATATGAAAATCATGGGATCATAATGAATTCAACCAAAAGATACTCCAGGATTCAAAGGTGGTTAAATATAATACATAATAACATGGTTAATATGTAACACCTCATATCAACTTTATTTAGATGATATCACATATTAAGAAAATAGTTAGCGCTCATCTAGGAGATTTGAGATACAAGCATCCCCTGTAAATTTCCACAGCCACACACCCCACAAAGATATAGTAATTAAGCACAAGTTCATTTAAGAACTCTCCCCATTTGATGTCATTCCCAAGAGAACAACATGAGTGACCTTACCTTGAACAAGGAAGGATTTTGTCGGACATTAACAAATCACATGGATTTGTATCCTGAACATCGACTTAAATTAATCTCAACACCAGTTACGAACAAAGAGATAATTTTAATTGGTATGACTCAACATAAGAAAATTTTACGGAGCGTATGATGCAGTAATAACATAAAAGTGTGATCACAAGAAGATCGATACTGCGATAAAATTCACAAAGAGTTTGTTCTATTTTTAGTTTATAAAAACATAATATATTTAACTTCTGAGCATATATGAAATATCATCTCGATTCACGAAAACGTAAAGGCACATATATTTCATAAGAATTTTGCAATAATTAAACCAATAATGATTACATATTACAAGTTCATCTTCCAAAAACTCTATAATTTAAATAAACAAATCTAAAAACATGCAAGATGAAAATCTTTGGAAATAGCATGTGTAATCACAATATTTGTTATACCAAACCCTAGTTATCCTTCTCAAAAGCAAGAATAAATTCTCACAAGAAGTTTCCTAGAAAATAAGATGGAAAACAAATTAAACTAGATTTTTCCAGACTCTTCATCGGTATTGAGACCTTTGAATTTGTCAGCAACTGTATCCATGAGCTCTTCAGAGAAGATATCCTCGTCGAGAAGATCACGAACATGATATTTCATGAGAACAAGGTCAGCAAAAACCTTTTTTCAACTCAGTCCTTAACATGTCTAGACCTTTTAGTGTTTCAACAAGTTCTAGTTTTGATTCCTCAAATTGTTTAAGAAAATCATAAACAACATTAGCAGAGATCATCTCTTCACGCTCAACATCTTGATGATCATAGGCGAAATAACAATTCACACCAGGAAGATCTTCAGATGATTCAACAACTTCGTCGTCAACCAGAGTTCTCTTCTTTCCTTTTGTTTCAATACCATCGCAATTAAGAGGTCTCTACATGCTTTCAAAGATTCGTGACATAGAGTACATGATTGGTTGCGGAACTCCTTGGATGAGAATTTCTCAGTCGTAAGTTAAGGTATATATAAGAGTTTGCAAGGAGGTATTATCTGGGATGGCGGTCGGGTCGTGACCTAACTTAATTAGGGTTTTCGTACGATCACAAAATAAGAGTACGTGCGCCTTCTCATGGTACGCGACCCATCGTTCCTATAGAGTTTTAGACGCAATCTTTCGAGGATAGTAAACAATCTCGTTAGAGAGCATACAACAATTTCATACTGCAATTTTTTACCTTTTCTATGACAAATATTCTTCTTTATTTATCAATGTATCCTTAGCTCAATGAACATTGAGTCCAAAGTACAAGAAAATTATTATTCATGTAAAGATTTTTATCAGAGAATGCTTTACTTTTCTAGAGCTTAGCTCAACAAGAAATGTTAACATTCGTGTCTGATTGAAACTATCATAGAGAATACGTAAAGGTTGCAATATGAAAAGGATTATAGCTCATCACATCTAAGTTTTACTTGAAATAAATAGTACACATGTGGTATGGTTTTAAAAGAACCTACAACTTAGACCTGCAAGTATACCGGGTCAGTTGTAGTGAGTGAGGTAAGAAGGGGGTTTTCCTCAAGGACTTGGTGTGTGTAGTTGAATCTTGGCTTTTGCTTAACTTATTTCAGAGAATTTTGGGCAGTGATTGAAAGCAAAAAGCGCAGCAGTGCAAAGCAGTGTGTAAAGGAGCACAGATAAGACAGTGGAAGCAATGTGCAATGTTTAATAAACAAGAGCATGAATGAACTAAGGGTGTAAACAGTGATAATGAGGGAACTAAGGTTATCGAATCCACCATTAACTCATACTATGTATTCAACTGATTATGATACTCTTGTCCTTGTAACAGATAAGGAAGAAGTGTCAAGTCCATCACTTACCTAAGGTGTTTCACCAATGGATAGTTCAATCTCACCTAAAGTATCAATCCTAAGCACTAACTGTCTAACTAAAGCACAACTAGTCAGAGGATTCATAACAGTCTCTAAGGCATGAGTTGCAGTTCAATCAACACAATGTTGTCCTAACTACAATGGATGCTTGACATACATTGTGAGAGCAGAGTATTGATGCACTGAGATTAAATCTATCATACAACATTTTAAGCATCCAAGAATCACACAAACAACATAAATAACATAGTACAAACCTATGGTTTCATCTCAACCTTAGCTTAGTGAACTAAAACATGATCAAATTATACTACTGGATGAAACAGATGAAATAGTAAAATTACAGAACACTAAGAGCTTGGTGCTCCGGCTAGCCCGGGCATACCTCCTACTCACACCCACACACTCAATTTATAGTTTCAATGAGTTCTAAAAAAAATCCCTAATTTCCAAAACTAGGGTTTCGAAAATTACCTAAACAATTCGTACCACCCATGCTAGATAACTGCTCTATCACTTCGACCCATGCTTTTTCTGCTACGAACCCATGCCTTCTTGGTCTTCTCTGCACTCCTAGTGAACCCTAGCTTCTCACTGTTGAATTCATAGCATCTAGGAATGATGCTAGGAATGAGAGAGAGGGAAACTAGGGTGATGGGTTTCTGTCGGGGGAAGGTAGTGGTGGTGACGCTCGAGGTCTGGGGTGAGATGGAGATGGTGGCAGTGATGGAATGGTGGTGGTGATGGAGTTGCAGGCTCTGAAATTTTTGGGAAGAAGGGGAAGAAGAGCTCGAGAGAAGAATGGGTTAGGGGCTGTTTGTTTTGGGGTATAGGTATTCTAGGTTATGGTGTTGAGCGGGCTCATCAAATTTTGATGTCAGCGAAGGGAAGATGTTGGATGAAAAGATGAGAGAATGATCCAACGGCGCGATGGAAGTGGATGTGGAGCGACCGTTGGATATGGAATACATCAAAACTGACGGTCCAAGATGGAGTTAGGTGCTATAGTGTTAGACATGAACATCAAAGCTCGATGTACTCTGATGAAGCGACCGTTAGATGATGGAATTGATCCAATCTGACGGCTAAGGAGAGAAGCGGGTTTGGGTTTGGATTTTGGGTTTAGGATATGGGTTTGGGTTTAGGAAATGGATTTTGGATTAGGTAATCTTGAGCTCACTTCTTCTTTAAGAACAATTTCTTCTTTGTTAAGCCCATTTTCATCCTTGAGTCTTCCACACCGCATTCTTCACTTCTTTTCCGCTAGAGTTTCCTTCGGTTTTTTCCCGTGTCTTTGTTCTTTTCGCTCCGTGAGTTAACCAGGCTTTATTTAGTACCTAAAAATGAAAAATTAATTGAGAAAAGTATTTATTCTTGAAAACAACGAAAACACAAAATATGGGATAAAATGGAGCGTTAGTGCACAAATGATGAGTTAAATGCCAATAAAAAGGTGCAAATATATACAATATTTGTCACTCATCAAATACCCCCAAACCTGAATTTTACTTGTCCTCAAGTAAAACAAAACTAAGGAAATCCTACCTATACCACTGTCGCTGGTCTCTCGATTGCATTTAGCGAATGCAATAAGCCTTTTAACCCACTAAGTGTCCCTAGTGGACGAGTTGAAGTCTCGTGAAGGTTTGCTTAGAACGTACCTACAAAGTTCTAGGACAAAATATAAGCTCAGATTCCATGAAATGTGACATGTGCAAGACAGTAGAAGCTCACAGCAAAATGGAGATGTCAATCTAGCCATCAAAGGCACATCAAAGGCAGAATCCTAGCACTGATAATAAATAAAGACATGTGATAAGAGTGTAAAGTGTATCTACACATGTGTAAAGAAAGATCGGACGTTATGACTACTAATCACCAAGAGATAGTTTCTCAGGCTAAGAACCGAGGTCGAAATCTAGCTAGCTGTCCGGACTTTACGAGAATTGTGAATGAGTTGGAGGTATTTCACAATTACTCGCGTTGTACATCAATGGCATACACCCTTCCTTGCTTATAACACAAAAACACAAAATATGACTCTTATTTACATTGACTACTCTCTTTTATTTTTGGAACAAGAGAGGATGGAATTGATAAATACTTGATTTTTTTTTATTTTTTTTGAGAGAGAAAAAAAATATTTACAACATGGTAACTCTTTTGATACATAAGCAAAAATAAACAAAAAATTACATGACACTTTGCAAGAGGTAGCCCTTTTTGATGCACCCAGTTAAATTCGATGGTTGTCTTTCTTAATGTAACCTCCACCTTCTATCCCAACCAACCAAAGAACAAGCTAGTCAAGTTTCGTTCAGTATTCTAAAGTGATTGGCAATCGTGACTTCCGATAGAACACCTCAAGGTTGAGGTTATACATGTATTGGTAGATCGTGCGTGTGCGAATTTCTTATCACGATGTGAATTGTGCTAGAATCAGGGTGCCTAAATATCTAGACTAAGAATCCTTATGTTTACATACATGCACAAGAGTCAACATTTCAAGGTAAATGAGCTCCATTTTTATGTTTTTTTTTTTCAAAAATAAAGAGTTCTGTTTTCAATTATAGCATGTTATCAAAGTATCTACTTTTCACCCCCAAACCTAAACTAAACATTGTCCTCAATGTTTCAAAAGATAAACATGATTATAACACATACCATGAGAACGATGCTAAGTGTAGAAAAAGGAAAGAGATTACCGGATATTGGCGAAAGCAAGTTTTGAACTTCATTATTCAAGGCAAAACCCAACAGTAACTCAACTGAGAGGATATTGGATTAGCACAATATAAAAAAGAAAACATATGATTCCACTAAACATTACCTACCATATTATATACAAACAAATCACTATATACATACAGTCTAAAGAGTTGAGGATCAACCCAAAAGACAAAGTGTCGAAACATAGACAATTTCAAAACACTAAAATTGGACTGAAATGAGAGCGAGAGTGAAAAACCAGATGAATCACCCCCAAACCTGTAATTTTCAGCAGGTTTACTTTTAAGCACAAAATCTTTCCATTTTAGGGGTGCAGGATTCACAAGGTCTAACTCAAAATGGACTTTGTTTGGGATGGTCAGAGAAATTAATTCCAACTGTGGCTCTTTAAAAATGTTGTATTTTGATGCAAAATAGTCCAAAAGGACTTGGGAGGCACACAGTTCCAGGCCTAGATTGGGAATTTTCAGAAAATTTGGTTTACAAGTTTTGTTACAAACCAAATCTAGGTTGGGTGGAATAATCTCAATATGCGATTTAGGTAAGAAAGTTGGTACTTCTAAGTTATTTTCATGGATAAGATCAATAGTACCAACACATACTTCCCCTAAATCAGAAATTGGTAAATCATGCTCACATTCATCGAACAAAACATCAAGACCTAAATCGGTATCATGATTGTCCGTAGTACTCAAATCAACATCGGAAGAAATAACATTTTGTGACTTAGGCAAGGAATCAGACACATCAAATTTGTTTTCATGCATATTAACATTAGTGTCTACAGAAGATTCAACTATTCCTATGTCATGCTCATCTTCGAAGAACAATTGTACAAGTACCATATCAATATCAAAATCATATGATTTGCTATGAGTATTAGAAGAAACAACATTCATGAAGGTCGAGGGCGAGAAGCCATATGTTATTGAACCAAAAGGTTCCACAATATTTTCATGTTTCTTCTAACATAACATCATTATCATCATAATCTTCATAATCATCATCATGTTAACATGCATATTGGTCCTCATTAACAGTGGTGGTGTCATTAGTCGATTCATGTTCCTCTAAATTAGGTTCATATTCAACATCATTTACATGAATGGGACTAGACACTTCATTAGGGACAACATACATTTCCTCATGAATTTCCTCCTTTTGTAGGTGAAGCAAAATCTGATCTAAATAAGCCTGAATTCGTGATGTAGATCTAGCAAAGTTTTGCTCACTGAGTCTGAAAGCTTCTGTGGTGGGGTCTAAATTCATGGGAGTACAAAATTATTCATGTTCAAATTGTGGTGAATGGTACATGTGTGCATGGTCATTAGGGTTTATAAAAGATTGATCGCAACCCTCAAAGGATTGATTATGGTCCCAATGACTACCAGCCTCACAATTTGTGGGCATTTCATAATTTGGATTTTCATGGGATTCTCTAAATTGCCTATAATCATGCAAAATATAGCAATATTTATCCGGGTGGTCTAAACCACCACATAAGGTACATGCATAGATTTCAGGTCGTCTATGTGAACTAGATGCTACAGATTTCTCATATGTTTGCATTTCTAAAGCAGTGATCCGAGCCTCTAACTGATTCACAAGTGACGAATGTGTGAGTTGGATATTGTCTAGATGTTCATTTTCACTCAATGGTGGATGATACATGTGTGAATAGTCATTAGGGTTTGCATATTGAGGTTCATGACCTACAGAAGGTCCATAATAATAACCCCTATAACTATTGACATCATGGTCTGTGGGAGGCTCATAAGGTGAATCTTGCACGTAAGCTTCTCTAATAGATTTATTCCCAGTGGCAGACCAAAATCCAGACATGTTATGTTTATCAAACAATCACACAATTCAAAAAGAGAAATAAGGCCCACACTTTTCAGTTATGGGTTTCAAAAATTTGGTTTTTAGGCTTTAAAGGTAAAGCCTATTTGGGATTTTTGGTTAAAAAGAGGGAGAAAAAATTTTGGTTTTTGAATGGGAGAAAACTTTTGGTTTTAACTGGGAGATAAAAACTTTTGTTTTAAAATTGGGAGCAAGCCCACATTGGTGGAGCAAGAATTTGGTTTTGAGTTGGGAGAAAACTTTTGGTTTTGTTGTTAGGAGCAAACCCACATTGGTGGGAGAATGCAATTTGGTTTTTAGTTGGGTTTTGAAAACTCCTTTTGGTTTTAATGGGATGAGTCCCAGCTAACTGGTTCAAATTTTATGTGGGACAAGCCCAGCGAACGGCCTAGATATTTGGGTACACGTCCCAACTAACGAGTTCAGTGAACCAAGCCCATAAATGCACGAGGCACAGCTGGGTATTTGATTTTTGGGCTCTCAGTTAGCCAAAATACGAGGCCCACTTGGGCTTAAAAACGTTTTACAAATTCTGAGTCGGGTTCAAGCCCAGAGTTCAGAAACAAAGTGCACTTGGGTTCAAGAGTTTCAGAATCAATTTACAAGGCCCATAATTTCAGTTTTTAAAGCAAGCCCACACAGTTATTGGGTTTAGGCTTACTCTTTTTAGCACAGCCCAGCTGCTCTGTTGTTCTAGTTGCACAACCCAGTTGGGATTTGGTTCACAGCAACAACAGCACCACCAGCAGCAGCACAGCCAAGAGCAGCAGCAGCAATACCAGCTCCACATCACCACAGCAGCAGTAAAATTTGCAAGTTCAGTGAAATGCAATGAGATGCACAACAAGAAGGCAGAGATTATGTGAATGCAGGAGGCAGTAAGATTAATTGAAAGATGCAAGTTATGATGCATAACAGTATGCAAAGATAAATGCAAGAACAATATGCAGTGAAGATGCAAATGTATTTACAAGTTATGCTAAATGAAATGAAATGATTTTTTGTAAACATCAAAGAATATGCTACCAGAATGCAATAGAAGCATGGGATGAATAGATGCAAGAAAATGATGCAGTGAAGACTGCAAGATGATATAATGCAAATAAGATGCAAGAAACAGCAAGACAAGGGAATGTACAACAAGAACAGGACAGTAAAGATCAAGATCAAGAGCAAACAATGAGCAAAGAGTATGAGATGCAGGTGCAGCTACAGATGAGAAACTAAAATGCAGTTACGGAAAAACAACAAATATGCTTACACTAAATGCACAGTAAGTTAGCTAAGATGTAAGTAAAGAAAAACTAATATGAACAGCAAGGAAAACAGAAAACAGCAAAGCAAGATACACAAAGCTTCAACCACACAGCAGCCAAGTCCCCGGCAGCGGCGCCAAAAACTTGGTGAGGTTTTAAAAGAACCTACAACTTAGACCTGGAAGTATACAGGGTCAGTTGTAGTGAGTGAGGTAAGAAGGGGTTTGTCCTCAGGGACTTGGTGTGTGTAGTTGAATCTTGGCTTTTGCTTAACTGATTTCAGAGAATTTTGGGCAGTGATTGAAAGCAAAAAGCGCAGCAGTGCAAAGCAGTGTGTAAAGGAGCACATATAAGACAGTGGAAGAAATGTGCAATGTTTAATAAACAAGAGCATGAATGAACTAAGGGTGTAAACAGTGAGAATGAGGGAACTAAGGTTATCGAATCCACCATTAACTCATACTATGTATTCAACTGATTATGATACTCTTGTCCTTGTAACAGATAAGGAAGAAGTGTCAAGTCCATCACTTACCTAAGGTGTTTCACCAATGGATAGTTCAGTCGCTCCGTGAGTTAACCAGGCTTTATTTAGTACCTAAAAATGCAAAATTAATTGAGAAAAGTATTTATTCTTGAAAACAACGAAAACACAAAATATGGGATAAAATGGAGCGTTAGTGCACAAATGATGAGTTAAATGCCAATAAAAAGGTGCAAATATATACAATATTTGGCACTCATCAACATGTCACCCAGTAATCCTTATCCAGCAGGATTTTCATAGATAAGGTTCCAAAACTTGTGCCTAATTTGCACAAGGGTGAGTTGTACGCTCACCAGAGGAATTATACCATCATTTACCTCTTCCTTTTACTAAGAAAGTCTGTTTGGAGCGTGAAAAATGATCATAGAAATTTCTGTCATCATAATAAGAGACACTATTAGAATCCTTACTTGAGATTGCTTACCTCGAAAAGAATGGTTTCTTATCAATAAGATCCTTATACCCTGTAATAATCATATTCATGTTAGCTTGTTGAATCGTTTTATTGACGAAAACATTAAATTTCATAGGAGGTGTATGAATATCCTTACTGTTAGAGCATTGTTGGGCCGAACTCGCATGCGTTGCTATCTCAAGCATGTTTGTAAATGTTAGTGATCAAAACTATAAGTCTTGATTTCTAGTATACTATAGCTAAGTCTCGGACTAGGATAGAAAGTGTAGTTGAGCTCGAGAACTCCATGGAAATCATCATACAAGACGAAAGACTACTCAAGGAACTGGTGGAACTTCATCGACTAAAAGGTATGTGGAGACTTGAACTTATCTATCACTCAAAAGTCTATCTACTCTATCTCTTATCTTTGAGACAAAAGTCGTTTTGCTATATAGACTTTGATTATACACATTTGCTATTTCGAGTCGAGTTTATCTCGCCTATCTATTTCTCGAAATATGTGTTGGTAAGCTTTTTCTTTTGCCAAGTTCATCTTTACCTAGTGACGAAAGTCATCATACGTTTTAATCACTTTGAAAATTGCTTACTTTGACGAAAAATAGTTTGTGAATAACAACTATATAATAACGTCCTCTAAGAATATTTCAATGATTGAAATGAGAGTTTAGATTATATAACCAATGATGGATATAATCATTGTGTGGCAACACATATATGTATAAGTCCTTTTTCCTTGAACCGAAGTTTGCGAACTTTGTTGATCAAGAGAACCGGAACAAGAGCCGTGAACTCAGTCCGCGAACTGGCGGAAGTTCTCGACCCGAGAAAATCTGCTGGAGTTTGAGAACTCCTTCCGGGAACTTAAGTCCGCGAACTAAGTCTGCGAACTTAAGTTGGTTATATCTAAAGACGATTGTTTGTGAACTTATATTTATATTAACTAAGGAATGCAAAATGCAAACCGTGGCTATAAAGTTCATGAACCGATTCAAGTGAATCAAATCGTTTTTGCTTCGACTGTGTCTTGTGTAGTTACATAAGATTTCTTTGCAATTGAACAAATCTCTAACTAGTTCATTTGAGTAATTTGAACTAGTTATGGTGAAGAAGAATATGGTTGATATGAAAGTGCTCATATGGCTAACCATTTGGTTAACTATTGTTGAACCAACAAATGTACATGTTTGGGTACGGTTACACAAACCTAAAATCGTGCATTTCATTTGTGTGTAACAAGCTAAGTTTTCGATCCAACGGTTGAAAGAATCATCTTTTCATCTAACGGTGAATATTGAATGCTTTGTTACCAAGATAACATTGATTGCAAACCCTGATTTGAAAGACTATATAAGGGAGAACTCTAGCAACTGGGAAACCTAATCCCCACACCTCCTGTGTGATACTAGTTGTATGAGATAGAGTCGATTCTCCTTTAACCTTTGGTTTCTTCTTAAAAACCAGGTGAACGACTTAAAGACTTCATTGGGATTGTGAAGCCAGACCGATACTACTTTCTCGTAGTTGTGTGATCTGATCTTGCTGATTTTATCGTTTTGAGTATAATCGTAACGATTAACTTGAGATTAATATCTCCGATAGGCAAGATATAAAAGTAGTCACAAACATCTTCGTCTCATCGTTTGTGATTCCACAATATCTTCTTTCGTCGCGTCGATTAAGATTATTGTGAGGTGATTGATAATACTAGGTTGTTCTTCGGGAATATAAGTTTGGTTTATCAATTGGTTCCTGTTCACCTTGATTTATCAAAAGATGGAACAAAACTTGTAGGTATTTCTGTGGGAGACAGATTTATCTATTCTTGTAGACTTTTCTGTGTGATACAGATTTGTTTATTAAAGTCTTCGACTTTGGGTCGTAGCAACTCTTAGTTGTGGGTGAGATCAGCTAAGGGAATCAAGTGCGTAGTATCCAGCTGGGATCAGAGACGTAAGGAGCGCAACTGTACCTTGAATCGGTGTGAGATTGATTGGGGTTCAACTACAGTCCAGACCGAATTTAGTTTGTAGTAGGCTAGTGTCTATAGCGGCTTAATACAATGTGGTGTTCAATCTGGACTAGGTCCCGGGGTTTTTCTGCATTTGTGGTTTCCTCGTTAACAAAATTCCGGTGTCTGTGTCATTTCTATTCCGCATTATATTTTGTTATATAATTGAAATATCACAAGTTGTGTGTTAGAATCAATCAATTGGAAATCCGACCTTTGGTTGTTGATTGAAATTGATTGATACTTTAACATTGGTCTTTGGTACCGTTCAAGTGATTTCTCTTGTATTCAATTAGACTCGCATATTACTATTTGCTTGAGTAAGAATGAATCGAGAAAGAGAGATATAACTCTTTGATATACTTTATTAAGATTGAGTCTAGTTGATTCTCTTAAACTATATTGGAGTTTATCCATACATATTTCTAATCGAAATATTGGGTGAGGTTGTTGTACCCCCGCTTTTTCACTTACGAACCCATATCTGTGAATGTTTCATTGAGTTCTTCTTGAACCAATTTTGCATACTACCTTTTTGACTAGTTCGAATATTCGTGGACCATGAAGTACTAACATTCCTTGAAGCAGATTTGCTTGAATGTGGTTTCACCCCAAGAGGTTTAGACATCCGAATATCGGTCACACCCTTCAGAAGACGGCCAAACTGATAGTTTTCCAATCTCAGCTTACACTTTCGTTAAACATGTCCTTTAGTGTTGTCTTTAAATTTGGATGAAAAGAATAATGCCCACTCTTCCTTAGATGCCACAAGTTTTCCACATCGCTTTCAATAATAATGCCTTATTAATCACTTCTAAACTTCGTACTCCAAGCCTTCTTTTACAGTATGAAGTACACACCTTTTTCCAGGATATTATTTTAAATTTCTTTACTAACTGTCTCTAGATGATACAAAGTTTCTTATTATCTTCTCATAAATTTTAATCCCTCAAGCAGGCCTTTTATAAACTGTCATGTTATTAGAATCTATACTACATAAGATTGTGTAAATCAAGACTAACCTATCTTGAAAAAAATAGTAGTTTACCTTACGATGAAGATAGTTTTCCTTGAAATACTTCCACCGTACGTGTAGGCCACACCATAGCTTCAGTCACTCTCCCTGGAGCTAGCATAACACCAAGATACTTATCAGGAAATTTTGCTTAATCCATATTCACCATTTTTCTAATTTGTTGTTTTCTACTTGGAGATGTACCACCAACAAAACATTTTATTTTCACTCTGTTAATGATTTGACTAGAATTAGCCTAGTATCCATCAAGCAATGTAAATAATTTTTTTCAAACTTCTCTTAGCTCTATTGCAGAATATAAACACATCATCTGCAAAGAACAAATGGGTTGGATGTATTCCATTTTTGATCACCATTAAAAACATTTTACCATCTACTACTAGATGATATATATTTTTACTTAAGACATATTTCATTAAAAAAAAATTGGAGACAAAGGATCACCTTATCTCAAACCCCTTCCAACAGAAAAAAAAATCCATAAGGCCCTCCATTCACCAACTGATGTTTTTCTTGTCTGAAACAAAGTTAATATCACACCATGAATTGAGAACCCATACCTATTCAATACTTTGATAAGGAATTTCCAGCTGACTGAGTCATAAGCTTGTGACCCACATTACTTCCTCTACTTTTTATTTTCATTCCATTCACTAGCTCAGAAGCCAACAAAAATTTCCCATGAATACTTCTCCCTTTGATATAAGCAACTTGCTGTGGATACACCAGTGTTACCATTAAATTGCTCATTCTGGTTGTAGTTATTTTGGTGAAGATTTTAAATAACACATTACTCGACCCAATAGGTCTGAGTTGATTTTTTTTTTTTTGCTCCATCTCTTTTAGGTAAAAGAACTAAGAAACTAGAATTCAATCCTTTGGGTATAAATCTTCTCTTCCAACAAAACTGAATTGCATCCACTAAGTCATTTTGTATTATTTCCCAACAAGATCTATAAAATATTCCAGAAAAATCATCAGGGCCAGGATAAATTTCTGGATCCATATCAAAGACATTTTATTTTTATTTCATCTGCACCAGGAATGAGATCTAATATTGCTTGATCTTCAATTGTGACTGCTCGAGGAATAGCCTCCAATAAACGGTCAATAATATTTGCATTCTGATTCAAACTCTTTAATAAAATGTTAACCAAAGAGTCAGCAATTTGAGATTAGTCAGAAATAATGTTTCCATTGTTGTCTTCAATCTCATGAATTTTTTTGATTGTCTGATCTTTAAATTGGTGTGAAAGAAACTTGTATTTGCTGCTCCCTCCTCTATCCACCTAATTCTTGATTTTTGTTTCTAAAAGTGTTGGTCCGAACTTCCCTATACTTGCATATTCATTTCCAGCTTCACTAAATTACTCATAATGTTTGTATCAAAAAGATCATTATCAGATGCCTAAATTTCTCTTTTAATTTTCTTCAGCTTCTTTTATTTTAGTTTGCATGTTACTGAATACAGTCCAGTTCCATTCATTCAAAATTGTCTTTGAATTCTTCAGCTTTTGCAAGAAAAGAAAAGCGGGATCACCAATAACTACTTTAGACCAACCCTCTGCAACAACTTGTAGAAAATTTGGATGAGAAACTCACATCTTTTGCATTTTTTTTAGAATATCTTTAGGCTTAGGGATGCTAGCACATCCCCCAAAATTGGAGCATGATCTGACACAACTCTCAACCCAACTTTGTAACCCCAATCACCATATAACTATAATCATTGTTGGTTAAAAATAACTCTGTCCAAATCACATAAAATCCCGTTACTCCCATGTTGAAAATTTGACCATGAATACTGCAAATCAGTCTTAGAAGCTTGAATTAACTCACAATTATTCAAACAAATTGTAAAATCTAAAATGGATGTTCCATTATGAGTTCTCCCACCACATTTCTCTTCTTGTGAAACTGCTGTATTAAAGTCTCATAATACATTACATGGATTCTTTAAATCACTAATCAATTCCATTTCTAACCACAAACACCTCATCTGAATAACTTTAACATGAGCATAAACCCTTGATACTAAAACATCACTAATTGTAATCTTTTGGCTAGAAATAGATACTAGAATAGGAGTTGCAGTATTTTTGTTCCAAACAACCAAACACTGTATTACCTTATTATTTGAAGAAGAATTATGAATCACCATACTTTGCATTCCAGGTATTTTCAATTTATTGCAAAATGAGGCACTAAAAACTACTTTAGATTCTGCAACCCAAACCAATGAAGGACTAAATCGATTGACTAAAGACCATTTGTCCAAAGTCCTAGATCTTCTTAGGCCCATGACATTCCAAAAAAGAATTTTCATTGTTTGGAGGGGGGTTTTTGGTACCCATTTCTCTGGATGTTTTCTAAAAATGATACTTATTATTAACATGAACTGGTTTGATTACCTATATGTTGTCAATTATACTTCTAGAAGTACATGATGTAGCGGCATGGATAACCATTTCCTTTTCCACAACTTTAACCCATGAAGTAACTTGAACTGGTTTATTTGACAATCCTATCATTTAAAGATTTTTCTTCAGCAATTTTCAAGATCTTTGATACTTACATTATGACTGATTCAAATTCCTCTTCACCTTCATCATGTATCAGAGGTCTAAATCTTCCTCCACTTGACACATTCTCCACAACAGTAGTTTGTAAAGTTTCTTTCTCCTGAATAGAATCCACTACGGAATCGACACCTTCAAACTTTGATCTATCACAAATATCAAAAGGGGTATGAGGAGAAGGTACACCTTTCATTCCACTACTCCCCTGTTGTTTATTATCCTTTCCGCCAGAATGATTAATTTTACTTTTATTTTTCTCCACTCGACATTTAATGAAATGCCCTACAATTCTACAAGTGTTACAGAATTTTGGACAATCTGGCATTAGTACATCCTGGAAAAAAAAACTACCCAGTTTGGTACCAATCCGAATCTTACATGGAATGAATTGAGCAAAACCAACCTCTACTAGGACATTTGCAATACCCAACTTCATATTTTGAAGTAGCTTCATCAATTTTTGTTGGAGTTCCAATTTCAATTTCCTTATAGATTGTGAACAAAATATTTTTTTTCTCCAGAATTCCAAACCTAATCTAGGAAAACGAACCCATACACCCGATTGATACTCAATTTTTATTGAAGTAGCTTTGGAGCTTCTCTGATCAGAAGGACGAAAATTTAATACTCAATTTCTAATGTTACTTCCAGTACACCCGATTTAATATATTGTCTATTTATTTCATTATCCAACTTAATGGTGAAAAAACCTCTTCCTAACGAAACAAATTTACAATCGTCTCAATATTACCGCAGCATCACGAACTTGATTTTTTTTAGATCTAGTTTACCAACTAAAGAAAACTTCCATGGATTTAATCCTTCCTCAGAAAGATCATCAGGAAGGTCGATGGATGGAATTTTCGAAGTTCATTTTTGATGAAAATTAAAACCTAAATCACCTGAATTATTACTTGCACTAAAATTCATGGTTTTCGGACCAGAATCCATGCTAACTACTTTGAATTTAACGAAGAACAATCACTGATAACACAAACCAAAAAAATAAATTCAAAAAAATATCAATATCACCTGAATTAATAACCAGAAGCTCGAAATTCAAGATTTGAGAAGAAATTCTTTTTCTGAGTCAATAGCCCGGATTTACAATTTTTTTTTTTATTCTTGTTTGCCATATAGCTGATTTAACTTGTTTGCCATATAGCTGATTTAACTTCCATTCTTTAAACAACCTCATTACAACTCAATTCCATAGCCAAATCATTATTAATGGATCCGCACGACTGCACCTATGCTAGTCATATATCTTCATTAAGTTTCGTTCCAGTTAACATTTCAAAAGTTTTAAGAATAAGCAACAACGTCCTTATCTCGTTCACACTTTGAAAGAGATCTCCTTTGACCCCACAAAAAAATAAATTCTTGCCTCCGTGACTCGTTAGACAATTTGTCACGACCACAACAGCGTCATTGTAGCTTCAACGACAGGAAAACAGAAACAGCTAACACCGACATTATTTATTATTGTAAGAGCATTTCACGGAGGGGGAGGATTCTATTTTTTTTTTTTTTGACACATGATTTTAGACCCTCGTTTACATTAAATCCATTTACAAAAATAGGAAGGGTGTCAATATAAATATGAAGGTCTTAAAAAATCTTATTTAGACCTTGGGAATGACTTTCATGTCATTTTTTTGACTATTTTTTTAATTATTATTATTGTTAAAATAAATTTTTATAGACCAATAAGAAAAAATGAATTATTTTTATCTTTATCCAAAAAAATAAATCCTAAAACTAACACCCCACACTACTAGAGATGGTTCATGAAAAAAAGCGTTACTCTTCTTGTATATAACCCCACAAATAAAAATGTAAATAAAAACTCCACCTAGGAGTAGTAGCACCCACTGTCGGAGATCGACCAAATAAACATATATTTCCTCTTCTCCCTCCCATCTTAATTTAAGAAAAATTAATGCACTCACAGAATGAGAAAACTCTAGGTTACCTAGAAAACTCCTGAAAGAGATCTTTGTGATATGGTCGGCATCTTTACTCTTTCCTTGTAATTCAATTCCAAGTCAAGTACAAGTCAAACAAGACCGTACATACTCCCACCACCCTCCCTCCCCTATAGATAATTATATAGAACCGTCCTATTTTCTGATATCAAATTCCAAGCGTGAACTGTAAACACTGGGTTTCCAGCTCCATCGATATAATTGCTTCTTTTATTGACACTACAAAATCAAGAACCACATTACAAGGAAATGTCGTACTAATTAAGTCTCATCCTTGGAGGTGCAGCCGTAACTGGCACAGCTGGGTTCTTCAAGTTCTTATCGGTTTCTTAACTTTCTTTCACCCCAAAAGAAATGTTCTTATCCATTTTTTTTCTTGATTATAAACAAAAAAAACACTCCCGCCATTTTGGAAATGAAAGCTCCATTTCAACAGACAGATAAATAGATCTATATCCGTTGGGATACTTCTGATGTTAGAAAGCTCCATTTCAACAGATAGATAATTTAATGAAGGTTGCTAGGATAGCCATTTGACTGGATCATCATCTATTTGACTCACCAACAAAAGCCTATTTGATAAGCAATTCCAAATCAATCTTCGAGCAACAAACAACAAAACATCACAAATTAATCGCCAACATTTTTACGTTATCGTTGTCATTCTTGTATTCATAACTGTCGTAACTTCGAACATGCTTAAGTTCTAGGTGTTTACTACTTTACTGTTTGCACCAGACCATTGACTGTCTGATTTATACTTTCACATGAGAAATGGATACACATAAAGTCAACTGCAAAAGATCGCATGTGAAACTTGGTAAACTACAAGAGCCTACCCTTTTGATGAAATGTGCCGACTTTGGAACAATTTAAATGCAGTGGCGCCGACTTTCCCCAACTCTGAGGAAGGCTCAAGCCAACCCAAAATAAAAACTGGTGTTTATTAAAGTCCACTTGGCAACCCTTTCTAGGAACCGGGAATAAATAATTTATAAACACAATAAAATAATCTCTAAATTCCAAACAAGCAAGGCAGCATCCGAATCTATAATTGCTATATAAGTAGTATTCTTCGTCTCTCATCTCAAACACAGAAAGAAGAAGAAGAAAAAACACAGAGAAAAACACAGCATCATAACTAGACAGAAAGGAAATATGTTTTGCCCATTTGCTCAGTCTCAACATTTTCTTGTCATTACCATCATTTTCTATACATGTATCTACATTCCATTTCTTCAAATAACAAATGCTTTCAAAAGTTTACTTGGTTTTGTTTCTGGAACTTGTCATGATCATCATCAACCAGTTCGTAGCTACGATAGCTACGAAATTTCGTCGTGGCATGAAGAAAAGCTTTGCAATGACATTGACGAACTTCTGCCGGTTTCAAGGTTTGATGAACTGGATTTAGCAAACGAAAGGATCGAAGAATGCTGTTCTGTTTGCTTAGTTGAGTTTGGAAATGATGATGAAGTTAGTCAATTATCTGGTTGCGGTCATGTTTATCACCTACATTGTATCAAAACTTGGCTAGAATTGGATCGGTTTACTTGCCCACTTTGCCGGTCTATAGTTTTTAGTTCTTCCGATGCTAGTCATGAAAAATGTACAGGTTCAAATACATTGTAATACAAATTTTGGTTCATCTTTTGTAATTAATTCTTAATAATCATAATGAGAAAATTTTCTGTTAATGGTAAAATGTTCGCACGAAACAGTCCCTACCAGGGGATATTATTATTAGCTCATGTACTTGGGAGCAAAAGCACAACAAATAACTTTTAGCTTATTTCTTAAACGCTCTGACGCGAATACTAACGCTTATTTAGCGTGACAAATTTATGCATTCAATCTCTGAAATTTGTCAACTGAAAGTGAACAAGCTCTTCTATACAAAATGGTGAGTGGTCATTCTAGACGCCATTTCTGTAATCCCTCGTAAGTGGTTTCCCCCAAACAGATCCTAACTCCAAAACACAGATTTTGACTTTGACGGTAATAAATTTTCATGACTTCCGGGAAACCGTACGTACCTAGCTATGAAGTACACATTGCCTGAGTGTTTGATCTACCGAATCTTTCTTGGGCGAATAGTTATCCACGTATAAACAATATAAAACCAGCATGATCAAAACTGTCCGTGGTACTTGTTTTCGGTCATGAATGCAAGACATAGAATCAGATCAATAGAATCAAATGTGATTTGGTATGTGATTCGATTTGCATTATTATAGTCAGCTTTGATACAGGAGGTGCAGGGGCAAAATATGGTTGGTAGGTGTCGTGGTTTTACTCTGCTAGTTTGCCTTAAAACATGTGATCAGCAAAAATATTCCGTTCACTTTTGGATTGAGATTTCTCTTGTTGTCTCTTCGACAGTAACATCAATAATTTTGAGCTCAGCTAATCCTTAGCTACAATTGTGTTTCAACCCATTTAGTATGTACTTAGCCATCGTTTTGACATGAAAAACTTCCGTTTTTTCTAGCCACAGTATAACCCACCAATATGATTTTTCGTAGTTTTTGACATTATTTAATAAATGAATATAAATTTGTGTTTCCTGGTTCCTTCTGCAACATCAATCATGATGAGCCTTGTCATAGGCCGTTTAAATAAGGTTTGGGACTTCATGACTGGTTGGATATGCACATGCAAATGTCTCTTCCTTCTTCATCCTTTTCTTTTCTATATAAAATTTTTATCGATAATTAATTTAATAAAGAAAAGTCCCCGCACCCTTTTATTTTCGCACTATCTTTAGACTTTTTTTCCTTTAGACTTTTTTTTCTTTTTCTTTGCCAATGAAAATTAAACGATAACGTATTTGACGCTAATATTTTGGGACCTATTCGTCTTATAAAATTTTACATATCCATGAGAAATGAGAACATTTCGAAATACCAAACCTCATCTATCAATCTTAATTTAAACGGTTGAAAGTTCGTTGATTTTCAATTACTGATTTTCAGAATAGTAGATGGTGGAGTTATAGGATTCGCAATGTGCTCATTTTTTTGTGGGCATGTAAAGTTTTTTAAGAACGAGCATATCCCCAAAATATTAGCTTCAACTAAGACACACTTTTTATTCACCAAAAAAGTGTTCAAAGTATATGCGATAGTGTTATAGTAGGAGTGTAAGTGGATCGTCCCTCTAATTGAGTTTAATATTATTTGTTTGGATCATAGTTGACAATGGATTTACCTAATTACAGGGTTCATTGCTAATGAACTAATTGACTTAAGAATAAGAAATGTCAGACCAAACTTCTTTGCGATTGCGAGGTGGATTTTGAAAAGGCATTTGGTCATGTGAACGAGAATTTTCTGTATGGAATTCTTATTTTAATGGGTTTTTGTGAAAACGAGATGAGTTGGACTAGATGTTGTGTTGAATACGTCAGGTTCTCTGTTACACTGAATGGTTCTGCTGATGGTTATTTCAAGATTGTAAAGGGTATACGTCAGGGAGACCTATTATCACCTTTTCTTTCCTTGTTCGTGGGTGAAGTTTATCTTTTATTTTATTTTTTGATAAAGGAAATTTTCATTTCAGAGATTAAAACCTGTTTTCAAAAGATAGAGAAATTTCTCCATATTGAGATGATCCTTTTTAAGGATATTACAAATATATCTAGGATAATTGTCAAAGGATTCAACTTCACATGTAGATCTCCCAACTTTTTTTTTTGCAAGAGCATCAGCTGCTATGTTACCACGCCGATTAACATAATTACATTTCCAAGCAGAAAGATTCAAAGGAAGATGCTTTAATTCTATAATTAGTCTCTTATTTCCAATGTACAGTAGGAGTTGCATCTTTTATAGCTTTGGTTAGGATGTAGCAGTCTGTTTCAAAAAGTACTTTGTCCTTCTTCAATTTTAGTGCCCACTCGATTGCTTCTTTTAATGTCAGACACTCTCCTTGTTCTGTTCCTAAAGCTCCATTGCAGTTGATTCCTTTGATTCCACTGCAAGTTCTTGTATGATCAGGTAAAATTAGACCTAAACCTGTTGTTTTATCATTAGGATATGAGAAGCATCTAAATTAATTTTCACAAAATCAGTTGGGGGAGGTTTCCAGGTTAGATCAACATTGTCCAGAGAATGATTTCTACTGAGTTTACTCTCTTTTGTTCTATAAGTGGCTAATAAGTTTTTAATAAAAAGCTCTAGCTTTGGGATTGAGTGGTTGTCGTTGGAAAATATGAGAGCATCTCTCTTTCCATATCATCCAACACGAAATCATGAGGAGATGACACCAATGTTGTTGTTATTTCTTATTTGTTAAAATGTTTGAGTCAGTAAGATGATCAAACCAGGTGGTAATCCATTCAGTGACTTGAATACCAGTTGAAGCAACAACATCAACATTAACATTAACTTCCATCCAGATTTTTTTGGTGTAGTTGCAATGCAGAAGAAGATGTTGTAGAGTTTCCTGATTTTGACCACAGAGAGAGCAAGAAGCATTAGTATGTATGAATCTGCCAATTCTGGATTTAGTTGGCACAATGTCTTTAAGGCATTTTCCAGATAAATAATTTTTCCCTATGTGGATGATTGGTATTCTAGAGTTTTTTCTAGACTATTGCTTGAGTTGTTAACACTATTTTGAGGTCTGCTTCTGTTATGAATTGTGTTGTAAGCATTTTTGACAATGAAAATTTCATTTCTAGCCGAGAACCAGATTAAGTGATCTTCTTGATTCTTTATAAGATATATGGTTAGAATCTTTTGGGATGTGTCAAAGAGCTGCAAAATAAGAGGAGCATTCAAGGTAACAGTATTAGGAAGAAAAAGATCAGCAACTGGATTAAAGCGCATAGGATTCGGAAAGGAAGGAATTGGTCTGGGTGGTGCCTGAAACCCATATATCAAGCAAGATATTGATTCTGGTACCATTGCATATATCCCATCTAGTGTATTGTTTAATAATTTCTGTTCCTTGTAATATACTTTTCCAAATACAACTAGTATTAGAATTTCTATTAAGATCATGGAAAGGATTACATGAAGTGAAGCATTTGGATTCCAGAATTTTCACCCAGTGCTGATCTCTATTAGTACACATTCTCCAAGCTAATTTGGAAAGCAAGGCAGAATTAAATTGTTCAAGATTTCTGAAAGTTAGACCTTTCCTATTTTTGGATTCACAAAAGTTAGACTGAGCAGTAAGAGTGAGATCCCTATTACTTTTATACCCCCAGCAAAATTTTCTTTGCACAGAATCCATCATGTTTATATTCGTTTTTGGAATTCTAAAGTTGCCCATATGAAAAGTTCATAGGGAATTAAGGATATTCTTGACCATTATTATCCTGCATGCTTGAGTAAGATCTATGTTATCCCATCTCTTGAGCCTATTTTCAAAGTTATCTAGGATATGCATAAAATAATCTGTTTTGTTGTAACCTATAAGAAGGGGAGTACCTAGATACTTATCTTTTTTCTCCATGGGCTTAACTTTAAGAATTTGTCTAAAAGTGGCACAAATGTCTGGGTCTATCTTATTGCTAAAATGAACGTTGGATTTTTCAAAATCTATCTTCTGCCCTGAAAATTGAAGAACTCATCAGTGATACTAAGCAAAGCATTAATGTTTGACAAATTAGCTTTAGTAAACACAATGCAATCATCTACAAAAAGCAGATGAGAGATGGGGGGGACCATATTTAGCAGCTTCGACACCTGTAATTTATTTCATATGTTCAGCGTGAGACAGACTCCTAAAAAGTATTCTATAACTATTATAAACAAATAAGGAGAAATTCGATCTCCTTGTCTGATGCCTCTGGATGGAGAAAATTCAGCATGAAGACATCCATTAAGAAGAATGGAGATTGAGGTAGTACTTACACATTGTCTGATCATCGAGCACCAATCATCTGCAAAACCCAAAAAAAATTAAGACCAAATCCAAAAAATTCCATTCAACTTTGTCGAAGGCTTTAAACATATCCAATTTTAGTGCCAAGGCCTCATCTTTTCAATTCATGTTATGCATAGTATGAAAGAGTTCATGAGCTATTATCACATTATCATTGACGAGTCTATTGGGAACAGAAGCATTTTGATAAGGGGATATTAGGTTTTCTAGCAAAGGCTTTAGTCCAGTGGCCAAGAGTTTGGATATTATCTTATATGAAGTGTTATATAAAGTTATAGGGTTAAAATCAGATGGTTTAGGAGGTTGTTTGACTTTGGATCAGAGTTTGAAAGGTTTTTTTGATTTGTTTAGGCAAGAATCTAGTACCAAAAAACTTGTGAACCATCTTCACTATGTCCTCTATCTATCAGCATATTTTTGTCTCCAAAATTCTGCTTGTATTTTATTCCACTTTCTTATATCTAGACTGACGTTTCTAACAATTTCCTTGTTGTTAATGGTTTGAGGTTGATTTTGAGCTATTTCTAGATTAAAGTATATGACTTTCAGCCTATGATGAATATCACAAAAAGTGTTTTTGTTCCATTTAGAAAGGTATTGTCTAGTAATGTTTTGTTTCTCAACCAACACATGACCAGGATATCCAGAGAAGCCATTAGACCAAGCATTTGAAATTTGATGTGAGCAAGTAGTATCATTCATCCAATATTCAAAGTACTCCAAGGTCTATGCAATTTTTCATGAGATGGATTAGAAACCAAAAGAACAAGACAATGATCACAACCCATAATAATTTGGTGAAAGAGTTTTGTTTCACTAAAATGCAAAAACCAATCATTATTGCCTAGAGCTAAGTCAAGTCTAGAGTTTTAGTTTCCAAATTGACCATTCGACCAAATGTAGTTTCGACCACAGTAACCTAAATCAGACAGGCCAGAGTTAGAAATTTTCCTTTTAATCCAAGAATTGATTGATGAAGAGCTAATGTTCATGAGGAAGTCATGCATGTTGATGTTAAGATCACACATGACTAACCAGGGTTGGGCTATTTCTTTACTTAGCTCATTTAAGAATTTCCATTGTTTCTTTTTTTGCTTATGATAACTGGAACCATATATACAAGTGATAAGGCATTCTGGTTGGTGCATTCCAAATTTAACCAAGGCATGAATCATGTTTTCAGCAGTACAAATTATATCACAATCAAAACCATCTTTCCACAAGAGGAAAAATCCTCCAGATAGACCAATAGAGCTAACATATATATAATTAGGGTATCTAAATTGTCTAACAAGGGAGTTCATTTTGTTTTTCCCTAATTTGGTTTCACAAAGGAATATGAGATCTAGGTCCTGGAAAATGATGAGATTTTTAAAGTGATTCCTACTTGTGGATTTTAAAAATCCTTGAGCATTCCAGCTAAGAATTTTCATCTCGGTTAAGAAATTAAAATAGTGTAGAAAGAAATCGAAATCAGAGATGAAAAGAATAAAATTTAACTGAAAATAAAAGACAGGGATTATGAAATAATTTGAGATTACCTCATTATCAGCATCTTTCTGATTTTCTAATGGAGCTTCCATTCCAGTATTCATACGATCAGTCATTAGGGAAACAGTTGGTCTGTTGCTAGCCAAATCCTTATCAGTCACAATGATATCAATGAGGGTTCTTGAGATGGTAGATGAGATGTTATCATCATTTTCAATCAGGTTGATGAATTTGGGATTAGGGTTTTGATTTTGATTTTCCTCCAAATTCCTAGCTTCTAGATCCATGATAGGTTCCACTTGATTTCTTATTATTGCATACCCCGTTCCATTCTCGGTTTGATTAATTCAGGGTTGTTGTTATAGTTGATTGGGGAAAGGTTTTGATTTGGATGAGGAAGAAGGGGTTCATTGGTGCAAGGGTTGACATCAATACCAGGAATAAGCATGTTAGTAACTTGGAATTGACCATAATTGCTCATGAGATTTGGATCCAACGGAAATTGTTGAGGCCCATTTTTATTTTCCATTTGTCTTTTTCCTTTGCGAACGACAATATTGGAAGACCCAGTTGCAATCTTTTTAGCTGCACCCTTGTACTTGACTTGAATGAATCCACTGTCATTAATATTAATATTTATGATGGGTTGCATGCAGTTTTTGTCGACAATAGAAGTAATTTCCATGACAGGGGGAATGTTGGCTGGAATATTGGTGGGAGGTTGAGCTGGTGGAAGGGCCATATTGAAGGAGGGAATGATATTTTCTGTCTGATGGATGGCTTGAGATTTTCGGCTTCATTAAAACTGGTTGAGAGTTTTGGGGATCATTCTGGGTTAGTTGGTTTTTATGTATGCGAGAGTCTGGATTTGACCATGATGGTGGTTCATGAAAATTGGTTTGAGACAGAAAACCACGATGTTGCATGATTAACTCATTTTCAATCTCACTGCAATGATTATTATCATGGTCTATTGTGAAACAATGGTTGCAGATGTTTCTGGGTTGTTTTTCCTAGAAGAATCAGATCCAAGATTCACCACGAGCTGCATTACCAATCCAAAAACCACGAGTCATAGGGATAGTGACATCTATTTTAACCATAATCCGCTGGATCCTACCTTTAACTGCAAGAGCACCTTTTAGATCAAGTTCACCCGGTTCATCAAGAGGCCTGACTATACTTTTGACATTTTCAAGGTATTAAAACTCCGGTTGCATGTTGTCTAGACGAATACATAGCCAATGGTTTCTGAGATCTACGGTGTGTTTGGGGACAATAGGATTCCATGTTTCAAGAACAAAAATAGACCCTTCAGAGATCATGATCTTCCTGTTTTTTGAGTCTTAAGGAGAACTTATTGTTTTCGTTTTCAGCTGTTATGAAGATATCTTTGATGGATTTCCAGAGTATTTTTGCTTCTTTGTCTAGATAAGAGACTTAAAAGGTTTTTTCATCATATATTTTTCCAAGAAAGCCAAAGGTATATTAACATGCACCAGCGGGAAGATCATTATCAAAAAGGATGGGAGATTGAAGAAGTTTTGGTTTTGGTTTCAGAGTGGTTAAACTCATATTTTTCTGAAGTTCTTCCAAGTAGGGTTTTGAACTTGGGTTTTCTGGTTAGAAGACATTTTATGAGTGATAGATTGTGCAACATGACAATTACCGAGAAGAGATTTGGCATGCATAGTGATAAGAAAAAATAGGAGAAATAGAGTTTTACCTCTTCTACCATGAATCCATATGGGACACTTGGAGGAAAGAAAAAATTTCTTGATGATAGCTATGGGTAGGGTTACATAGAGAAGACGGCGTTAAGGGTGAAAAGGGGGAAATAGAGGGAATGTGCATAGACTGCGAATAAAAAATACAGGAAAGAAGAAGAAGATCTAGTGAAAGGATCGGGGGATAAGAGACAATTTTTTCATTACAGATCTTGGGGAAAGGTTGAAAGCGGTTGTTTGTTGGAAGATAAAGTAGTATTATAAAAAGGTTGAGACTGATTAAGATAGGCGTTACAGATAGTTGTTTGGAAAAACTGCTCAAAAATGTCCATAGTATCAGATATCAGTTGATAATAAGATAATCAGGTTGAAGATTAGAAAGAAGGAGACATTAGGATTTGCAGAGAAGGGTTCAGAGAGATATGATACAGTCTCGTATAACATGATGATTATTAAAACTCTAAGAAAATGAGAGGTTGATGAAAAATGATTTCGAAGCTTTATCTTTTATGATATAACAAGCCTAAGAAGGTCCCATTTCAGGTTTTCATGCAGTTGAAGGTGGCAGAATTATTAGTCATTTGCAAACTCATTTTCAATTTGCAAATGACGTTTGATTTTCATTAATACAAATGTTGAATAAGTCAAGCAAATAAGGTTACATATTCTTTCTCTTGAGCTTTTAACTGGCTTGAAGATACTTTTAAAACGAGGAATATTTATGGTATTGGTTCCGAGGGTGATTTACGTCGGGTTTATTATACTGATGTTCTTCCAATCACTTATTCGGGTTTTGCTTCGGGAGATAAATGGTGGATATGCTAAGTGGGATAAAATTATTGATAAGTTTAATTCTACGGAAAATGGATCATTTGTCCAAATATTTTTAAATCACGGTTCAAATGAACGAGTAAAAAATAGTTTGGGTGAAATTCCCAAAAGAAAAAATAGCAAGGATGAAACTGGATTCATCCTAGCTTAAATTTAAAAAATAGAAAGGATGAAACTGGATACATCCTGTGTAAATTAAAAATAAGAAAAAATATTTAAAAATGGGCACGATAAAACTGGTTACATCCTGCCTATTTTTACATTTTTGTCCATTTAAACAGTATCAAAATCTAACTGTCCATTTCACCCAGGAATTGTTGATTTTGGTCTTTTTAACCAATTTTGTGTTAATTCTAAGCTAACATGTTGGGAAAACCCATTTTTGAACAAGGCAAAAAAACCCACCTTAAAAGTTAGCTAGTCTGAAACTTACTTCATGCCTCTTAATGTCAGTTGCTAAAAAATTGGAGAAGCCCTTGAGAGATTTTTTATGGCACGGGGAGATATTCATTTGGTGAAGTGGGAAGTACTATGTTGGAGTGTCTTTTTTTTTCTTCTTTTTTTTTGTTTGGGGGGGGGGGGGGGGGGGGGGGGGGGTGGGGGGGGTAGGCATAATTAAAGGCATTAAATAACTGCTAAAAATGTTCTTCACTCGAACATCAAAGAATGTTTATTTGCAGCGCGGATGTGACTAACTGCTCTCGTTAAACTTTTCTGAAAATTAGTATTTATTTTTGATTTTTTTGATCGATAACAAAGATTATATTAGATTAAAAGGGAAGTGCACAAGGATTATACCCACCCAAAGGGGAGGAAAGAAAAAGAAAAACCCTTGATTTATTCTTGATTTTGTAGTTCTTTTTTAGTAAAAATCCTTGTTAGGATTCTGGTTTAGACGTTATAACTTGATATATGTATATGTACAGTTAAACCATAAAATCTACTTCATTCCCTGCCTAACTGTACTAAATTGGAGAAGACAAACTCCCCATTTTTATGCTTCAAAAAAAAAAAAAAAAAAAAAAAAAGAAAAGAAGGAAGACTCCCCACTCTAGAGAATTGGTGAAATTTATAATCCCCTTAGAGCAACTGCAGTGGACGACCAAATCCAAAATTATGGTCCAGCAACGTGACACAATGGAACGGATTAAAGAGAAAAAGCTGGACCAAAACCAAATCCAAACTATATTTGGTCTGGGACCAAAACCAAAACCAGATATAGTCGAGCGAACGTATAATGTACGTTTGTCATTAGGCATAGTTATAAAGTGCGCTTCACATAAAGCGGATGTATAGTCCTCGTTCCATGATGAGACGTGTATATAAACTATGCTTCAATGGAACGGTTGTGAAATGTACGCGCGATTAGCCGTTGTTGAAATGTACGCCTCATGTCAGGCGTGGACTATAGGTACGCCCCAATCACGCATTCATAAAGTCACCGTCCCACATCCAGCGTGCATAAAGTTCACGCCGGATGATAAACTCTCTGTGTATCGTGTAAATATGACTGTATGGGTGGCCCACCATTATACGCCGGTGAAGAACAATCCTGACTCATTCACCAACCTGTTAACAGATAAGCATCAACAAGTTTATCTCCAAAAGGGTTAGCTAGACTAATCTTTACTTTAAACTGATGGAAACACTTGTCCTCATACGTGTCTTTCATTGTATCGCTAGTTGGGAATTCTGATGGGCTATAAATAGCCAAGTTCGCATGATGTAAAGTGTGAAATAATAAGAAATGAAGAAGTCGAACAGTCCTATTTTCTCCACTTTGTCTTCCTTTCTTTCATTTAGCCAAGCTGTGTGTGGTGAGCGGAGATATAACGTACGCCGGGTTTCAGGCGTTTATATGGTCACTCGCCCCATCGGGCGTGGATAATACCTCCGTCTCTTATCCTGGCGTAACCTATATGTATGCCCCACATTAGACGTATCTTTAATCAACGCCCCGCAACCCGCGTAAACTATACATACGCCTCAAATGGGACGAACACTATACAACCGCTCCACAACAAACGAAGACTATACAACCGCTCCGCTAAATATATTCGGCTACTGTAGCGTGACACTGCGGACTAAATTCAAATTTGGTCTTTTTTTTTTATCTTTGATCTTTGGTTTTGATCGCATCATTGCGGTTGCTCTTAAAGGCTTGGGACGCATCTCTTTCTGAACTTTGACCCCGGTGAAACGAATTCCTAGATCCGCCACAACCAATTCAACTCATTTCTATTACACACTTTCCACAGCCCCCGAGGTATTGCATACAACATCTGTGGACTACGGAAGAATTTTCATTTGCATGCAAGGAAATACTGTTTTCAAATAGCCGACCACTATTAAAAATGAAGTTACCAAGGAAAAAGAAAAACAGAGATGAAATAAGCACGGTCTTCTATTTTGATGTCAAACTAATTGATTAATATGACAAAGGTGAGGTATCATTCATAGCATAACATCATAGGAAAATCGAGGATTACATGTTGATTTATCACAAAATTGGTTAAAAAGACTAAAATCAACAATTTCTGGGTGAAATGGACAGTTAGATTTTGATACGGAAAATGGGTCATTTGTCCAAATGGACGAGTAAAAAATAGTTTGGGTGAAATGGCCAAAAAAAATAGTAAGCTTAAATTTAAAAAATAGTAAGGATGAAACTGGATACATCCTGTGTAAATTAAAAATAAGAAAAAATATTTGAAAATGGGCACGATGAAACTGGTTACATCCTGCCTATTTTTACATTTTTGTCCATTTTTATCCAGTTTCATCCTTACTATTTATTTTTTTTGGCCATTTCACCCAAACTATTTTTTACTCGTCCATTTGAACCGTGATTTAAAAATATTTGGACAAATGATCCATTTTCTGAATCAACAATTCCTGGGTGAAAAAGACTTGTACATTTTGATACTATTTAAATGGACAAAAATTAAAAAGATAATGTTCAAATGGAAAAAAATATAAAAATAGCCAGGATGTAACCAGTTTCATCCTACCCATTTTCAAATATTTTTTCTTATTTTTAATTTATATCAGGATGCATCCAGTTTCATCCTTGCTATTTTTTTAAGTTTAAGCCGCGGTGAATCCAGTTTCATCCTTGCTATTTTTTTTTGTGTCCATTTCACCCATACTAATTTTTATTCGTCCATTTGAACCATGTTTTAAATTTTTTTGGATAAATAACCCATTTTCCGTTGATATATATCTCCACATTGGTTTAAAATGAGATCTTCCTTATCTTTTGTTGTTTGAATCGAGCAGTATCTTCTTAGTCATTGCCTTTGTAATCTACTAGTGTTGTATTAATTGAGCCATATCTTTGTAGTTATTGCATATTGGTTTCTCCAAATCCGTTTCTTTGCAGTACTGGTGTCTGCAAATAAGTATAAGCGATAGACAAGTGAAGGATAAGGATTTTCATAGGACAAATAAACAAAGAAACACCGAATTCTCCGGGAAACGGTACTTCAGATTAAGATATGATTGTGTATCTTTGTTCTCTAGTATATTATTGTGCTTGCTCCGACTAAGACAACCATAGTGTAACAGCAAATAGTTGTCTAGTATACGAATATATTAGATTTTGATTGTCCAATAATAATAATCTATAGGTCACGCATAAATGACTATGCAATGAGATCGTGCGATTTGGGTCAACGCCCACGTCACCTTTTAAGTATTAAATGATTTCCAACTCCTTTGAACCGAAATTCACTGAAAATAAGGGTCTACAAGTAACTAGAGGGAAGCCTAGCGGCTAGCTGAGCTCCAACACCATTTTGTACGATTATTCTTAATCTACGAAAGAAATAGTTGTATTTCCTAGCATTAACATCAAATCTAGATAAGTGATTATTAAGTCTTTTCAGGAAATCCACGGTTTCATTGCAAAGTTCACCAAAAGTAGTAAAGGCTAAAGTGTCGAAGTTGTAACGTTGGGCTAAGCATTTTTCCAAAATATTTCTTATGCTTGCGTTTAATTGCTCTATTCAGTTCTAACCCAGGACGAAATGTGTGCACACCTCCGCGGTGAATGGTGATACGTTGGTGACATCTAAACACTTGTCACGTTCGTTGTCCCAGTTGAGGACTAAAATATCGTCCGGACGGAGAGCACCCCCATCATCTGCCAAGAAACCCAGTTCAACTTCTTTTTTAACCGGCACCGCTGCACGAAAACACATATTTGCAAACGTGTCACGAACGACGTCGTGTCGAAATTTGATGCCTACCTCGTGTGCGCAGTGTAAGGCGTGATCCCCATAACAGTCCATATCTCTTTTGCAAAAAGCACGTAGGCTACCTTCAACAAAAAGAGGTATACCAAGCCTATACCGTAAAACTATCCCAAATTGTTGAGCACCAACTCTCTGGTTGAGCCCCTCGATTGGAATAGCCTTAAGGTAGTCTTGTGCATGGTTAACTTTATTGCATTCCCAAAGAACACAGTCACGAGTGGACATGGAAAATTTATCCGACAACTCCTTCATGACAACATCAAAGTAATTTACTGTCAAGGTCTTCATGGGATGGGGGCAGTAAACTCGATGTTGACGTCGGGACCACAACTGGGACCGAGTCAAAAGTAATATTTGTATCTGATATTTCCAACTTAGATATAAGAACTAATCCATTGTCTATTTGTATCTGATCAGGGATCCGAATGAGGCTCAGTGTCTGATTTGGACCGAGTCAAATGTAATATTCTCACCGTTTTTAAAAAGAGATACTTTAATTTTTTTCATTTTTGCCTAAAAATATAAACCTATTTTAGGGGCTCCAAATATTGGGTTTTGGGGCTTACAAGATGACAAAATCGGGTTATGAAATAGTAATCGACAAAACCCCATATCCAACCATTTTTTGTAATGGCTAAAATACCCTTCATGAATTATAAAACTAAATTTATTATCTTCTCCTTCTCTTTTCATTCATAAATCATGATGAAGATGATGATCATAATTTTATACAAAAACCTAAATGTATTATCTTCTCCTTCTCTTTTCATTCATAAATCATGATGAAGATGATGATCATAAAAAAAAAACCTATTATTTTTCTTTCTCTCTTCTTCTTCTCCGCCGCGATGAAGATGACGATCATAAAAAGAAAAAACTAAGAAAAACCCATCACTTATTTTTTCTTTTTAAAACCCCCAAATTTGAACCGTAAGCTAACCTACGGTGAGGAAACTTCAATCGAACCAACCGTGGGTAGAAGTTACAGTATGGAAGTATGATTTTTTCAAACCGTAGGACTTTTGAACCCAGAATATACGGTTTGGAAGTTAAGAACTCCAAAACATAGATGACTTACGGTTGGGAAACAACACCGCATGCAAAGTCAGTTAAATCTACGGTTTGGGAGTATAAATTTTCCAAACCTTATTCAAATTCAGAACTGTCTACGGTTGGGAAGTATGAATTTTTCCAACCGTAGACAATGCCTACAGTTGGGAAGTATGAATTTTTCCAACCATAGACAATGCCTACGATTTGGAAGTATGAATTTTCCAAACCGTAGGCATTGTCTACGATTGGAAAAATTCATACTTCCCAACCGTAGACAGTTCCGAAACTGTTTTTTCAAAAACCTAATTTGATCGATTCCGCCTATCCATGCATTAAAACCAATGAAATAAGATGGTTTCTTTTTATTTTTACCTTATTGAAGCCAAGTGGTGTTAATCGGTAATGAATTATTTTGAGAATTGACAATTAATCGAAGAAATAGGCGATGGAGGTGATGGGGAAGAAGAAAATAGAAGAGTTAAAGGAGAGGAATGAAAACAAATTAGTTTTAGATTTCAATATTTCATAGGTTAAGGGTATTTTAGTATTCTTCTTATGAATTAGGTCCCCTTATCTTCATTGTAGGATATTTGAATCCTTAGGAGCCCTCAAAACTCTTTTCTTGGAGCCCTTATAATAGGTTTCTGAAAATAAGCTAAAATGAATAAGTTCAAGTATCTCTTTTTTTAAAACGGAGGTAGTATCGTTTGTTTTTTTATTTTTGGATGTCTGGTCCGAGGTCTGGTTTTCTCGTATATTTGACACGACGTTATTTGAATTAGGTACCCTTTTGATTCGTTTGATACATATCAGTTTGAATTCCAAAAAATTCTATGATTGTATTATTCAACTTTTTAGAAAAGTAGACTTGTTTAAATTCCCAATTGGAGTTCGAAATGCAGTCTTGTTAGTGTCATGCTCGTACATCTTCATTTGGTTGTAACCAATGTAACCGTCCATAAATGAAAACATGTCATAACCATGAACTTTTAGACCATCATCATTATCGTATGAATCCCTTGAAGTGCGCCTTTGGTGTTACTTCTGGAAAATTTCTAGGGTTTCAAGTCACTGCAGAAGGAATCAAAGTTGATCCAGTCAATACACAAGCCATTACCACCATGCCTGCTCCGCAGACTGTGATGGAGCTCCAAAATTTTATGGGCAAGGTGAATTACATCGATGTTTCATTTCCGGGTTGACTCAGATTATTGCTTCATTTACTCCTTTACTGAAGAAAGGAGCAAATTTTTTCTGGACGGCTATCTAACAAGACGGCTTTCAGCAAATCTAAAAATATTATTATCACCTGCCGTCATGAAATCTCCAGTGCAAGGACGACCGCTGATACTCTACACTGCTTCCAGTGATGTCGTTTTCAGATCTCTCCTTTCCCTAGAGGTTTTTGAAGGTATCAAATGCCTGATCTACTATTTCAGTCGTACGTTGAGGGATGTTGAACTCCGACATCCTAAAGCTAATTGAAATATCACAGGTTGTGCGTAGTTCAATCAATTGGTAAATCCGACCTTTGGTTGTTGATTGAAATTGATTGACACTTGAACATTTGTCTTTGGTACCGTTCAAGTCATTTGTCATATCAATCAGGCTCACATATTTCTATATGTTCGATTGCGGATTGTATTGAGAAATTGAGATATAACTCTTGGATCTTTTTCCTTGATTGAGTCTGACTGTCTAGTTGCTTCTCTTGGAATTATATTGGAGTTAGTCCATACAGATTGCCGAACGAAATATTGGGTGTGGTTGTTAGACCCTCGCTTTTTCATACATCATGTGCAATGTAATAGTACAACCACGATGAAAAATGTGAGTAACTTTTTATAGAAGTTTAAGAGGTTAGCAAAGTAGTGGATGGACGATCAACCAAGTCTCTGTGCAATGGGGAACTGGTTCAACCACGATTCTCCACTTACCCGTTCTTCTACTCCTCTGCAACCGTCACACTTACTGGAGATCAATGTGATATAAATAGGTTCATCAACCTATGATTTGACAATTTAACTCAATCTAACTGATCTCAGTCGAAAACTACTGAACAGAACTTAATCAATCTGATCAGAATTCGCTGACGGTTCACCAAACTTACATAAATCTCCAACACATCCACAATCCTTCAATCATCATTGATCTCACACAATTCTCAGATTTCCTCCTAACAGATCGACCATCGTCCCTCTTTGTGACCAAATTGACTCTGGAACGTCCATTGTCTTGGTTTAAGCCGGAGTCATACGGATTGATCTCTCGAACTCAAAGCACTCCTGTGCAGTGCATCTATTAAAGGTTTAGGAAATTTTCTCAATCCGTGTGTTGCACAGACCTCTACTTTTTCTCAAAAACCAGCAAATCGTTTTCACCCATCAACAATGGTTAATGAATCAGTTGATATAAGCATTAACGTATACTGATTTTTGTTGATGTTCATCAGACACGAAGAACATCAAACCCATAATCAGTTTATGTAGGTATACTATATACACCGATTTGGGCGATGTTTTTCGTGCTTGATGAACATCAACAACAATTGGTATACGTTAATGCATATAACAACCAAATGCGGTTGATTTTCAGAAAATTTCTATGAGGAAACTTCAGAGTTTCATATTTAAACCATTGATGAGTCTTTCTTCAAAGGAACGGATTAAGGTTTTAACTCAATCACTTCAATTGTTTCTCATCGAAAATATTGTCAAAAAAAAAAATTGAATTGTTATTCGGGATTACGTTTTAGTTTTAGAATATCATGGATTCAATTTTAATTTTTGGTTAAAGATTGTTAATAAAAATGATTTAGCTTTTTCTATTTATTTTAACACACTTTAGACACCCTATATCCCCTTCTTTAGGTCGGGGAAGGAAATTGATAACCCTCAAATAAAACTTATAGACCCCAAACTAGCCGAGTTATATTAACAACGGCTTGTTGTGCTAGAGCTTGAAATTTATACTTCCAGATATGCTAAAAGGTTGTTGTGATTTCATGGATTGACGAAGCATCAGAAGTAAAATTAATGAAGGAAAAAAATTTGATCTCGCGCTGCTAGATCAAAATTTAGCATCGTCGGATCTAGCAGCTTTAGTATCGTCGGATCTTATATATATGACCTCAACAAACTCTAGGTTTAACCAGAGTTATCCTACAGATTTTCTAACGGCAAATAAATTCAAGTAGTAATTTTAGTGAACTCTGAGAGCTTCTCCAATGGAACGTATGTGAATATAAATGTCTAAATCCACATATGATAGACATTAATTTTTCCTAAAATTCTTCTCCAACCGCAACTTCTTAAATCAATGTGAAGATTACATTGCTTAATTTTTGTTAGACATCCTCAAGGTGAATGTCATTAGACATTCACTAGGATGTCAAGCTATCCTAGTAACTGTTGCTTAACTAAAATTAAATCTAATATACTAAATAACCATTTTTAGCTCTGGTAAAATCTTAAAGTTAAGGAAAAATTGGAATGAGGTTGTCTTGTTTGGGTTGACACCTAAAATACACACAAAAATCATTGGAGAAGCTCTAAATATCAAGTGTATCCTTATTGACTTACGACCAAGAGGAATCTAAAAATTCTGTAAATATGTGAAAAGCCTAAAATCAATCAAACTTTTACAAGTGTGCTCTAATATTGCATCTATAATTAGGGAAGAATATCAATCATATGTATCCATCAAGGGACTTTATGCCATTATTTGTGAACGATTAGAAAAATTAGATTTCTGATAACGTGTTCCGTAGTGGTGGGATGTTGTTGCAGACACTAAAGTCAAATTGTTCAAAACCACAAATATATAACCGGTTTGAGAACTTCATAACAGGACGTCGACTCCGTCTTCTCTCCATTTCCTATACTCAGGTTTGGTTTCCGTTAGTCTCATGTACCACTGAATCTTAATCCCTCCTTTTAAATCAATCTCTTTGTATGTTTGTTGCTCTATGGATTTAATATTGATCAAAGAGTTTTTTTACCATCCTTTTCTTGTTGCTCTTGATCACCATATAAAAGATTTGCTCACCATATAAAGGATTTACTTTTTATCGTTGCAAACAAATGAGACTTTGTTACTAATACATGACATATGTGGTAATAATAGAAGGCGGTGACTAAATGCAACCCACACTAAAGTTAAATGCAATCCTTCAAAAACTTTATTAACTTTATTGATTTGGGTAAACAAAACCTTTCATTTGTCTTTTTTTTTTCAGTTTGAATTCGTTTTGCCCTGGTGTAGATGAGGAAAAACGATTTGCTGGTTTTTAAGGAATTCAGGAGACGACCGTACGGAGGAGACTCCTCGAACCGAGTGAAATGTTAAACCTCACACAGATGCACTGTTGCAAAGGGGGTGCTTTAGATTCGAGAGATCAATATGTAGTACTCCGGCCTAAATCAAGACAATGACCGTTCCAAAGTAAATTCGGTCACAAGAGAGGATGGGTTGATCTGTAGGAGGGAAGCTGAGAAATGTGTGGAATCAATGGTAATCAAAGATTGTGGGTGTGTGAATTCTGAATACGATAAGCTCTGAGTGATTGAAATTGCTCAATTGAGAGTAGTTGCTCAATTGATGAGTTGATGATCTCGTGTTGTCAGTTTGACGTGAGATTGATGATACTGATGATGCTGATTCAATCATGATTCAGAGACTTATTTATATTGCTGGAATTTTAGACACCATGATTCCATGAAGTGTGACAGTTGATGGAATCAAGGAGTGGGGAAGTGGAGATCGTGCTTGAAACCAGTTGCTCAACGTGTGGAGACTTGGTCGATTTTCCACCCACTACCTCGTGAATTCCTTCAACTGATTGCACGACTTGCTCACATTCCATCGTTTGTTTGAACACACGTGCCGTAGACCGCCAGACCAAAACCCTAAGTGATATCCCCCAAAGTGACACGATTGACGTCTCGTGGTATGTTAGTCAATTGATGACTTCGTGGTTTGATGGGACGATGAGTCCATGTAGTCGTTGAGTTGAACATGATGTTCTGAAACTCGTGAATTGAACATGTCATGAGACAGAGGTATAGTTCTTACGATGAAGTGAGCAAGTATTGCTCATTCGATGGATCGTTGAATATTGATTGTTGAACCAATATTCCTTGGTTTGAACAAATATTTATCATCTGAGCAAGTGTTGCTCATGTGATGAATTGTTGAATATTTGGTCGTCTGAGCATGTGTTGCTCGTCTGATGGATTATTGGCAGCGTACCAAAAATATTAATTAGAATACTGGTCTTTGAACCGAGCATAATCAATAAAATTAACCATGAGGTCGTCATAAAATTATTAAGGTTGGAATCTGGAATGATGATCCTTGGATTCAGAAACCCTAATTTGATCAATTGATGATCAATTCATGGTTCGTCAGAATTTCAACCATGGGACGAAGGAGGGAGCGACTACATGGGACCGTGGATCAACCATGTCGTGTCCATATGCTCACATGAGCAAATACGAAGAACTCCTGAAGAGTTGACGATTTGTTGGTGAAAGAATGATTAAATGCTGGTTTAATCATTTATTCGAAAATGCTCGTCTGAGCCTTAGGTGAGAAAACCTAATTAATTATGACGAGGCGAGGGACCAACCATGGAGTCATGAAACCGATCCTGGGTTGTCCCGTGACCGCCTGACGATCACTTCATGAAAATCCAAAGTGTTTGGGAGAGTTTTAGACCTAATACGAGCAATTGTGCAAATTAGGTCAAAACTTGTGAAAATTGATGGGACCGGCTTCCGTGAGCCAAAGAGCCAATCTTGGTCGGTTAAGATAGAGTGCTCGTGTCCCCAAGGCGACCGCGTCTCAGTCCTGAGAATTTTGATATTTTCTGGCGTGCAATTGAGCATCCATTCGAGAAAATATGTCAAAATTAGGGTTTCGACGAAACTGAGGAAAACACCATGAGATGATGAAAAATAATTATAAACTAAGGAATGAGGAGGCGTGGGACCGACATGGTCAAGGCATGGTCGGCCGGTCTTGACCACGGTCCCTTGGTGCCTTTTCCTTAATTTTATAATATTTTGATGATTTTATGAAAAATTCATGAATTTTGAGAAATTTGATGAATTTTAGGAGTTTCCATGAATTGAAGGAGTTTTCATGAGTTCAAGGAAGCAAAAGATATTAAAATAATAAAACAAGGACGTGTGGGACCATGAAAGGCATGGCCGGCCGGCTACGGCCCGGTCCCACGAGTTTCCCTGATTTTATAATGATTTTATGAAAAATTCATGAATTTTGAGAAATTTGATGAATTTAGGGAGTTTCCATGAATTGAAGGAGTTTTCATGAGTTCAAGGAAGCAAAAAATATTAAAATAATAAAAATAAGGGCGTGTGGGACCGTGGAAGGCATGGCCGGCCGGCTAGGGCCCGGTCCCACGAGTTTCCCTATTTTTTAATATTTTTAAGTATTTTGATGATTTGAGGGAATTTTTCCTAATTTGAGAGAAATACCATGAAATCAAGGAATTTGATGAATTCAAGGAAAACTAATAATAATAAAATAATAAAGCAAAGGGGCGTGTGGGACCGGCTAGGGCATGGACGGCCGGCCAAGGCCCGGTCCCACAAGTTTTCATAATTTATTTTATTTTATTATTATTTGATGATTTGTGCAAAAATACCAAGAAATCAATGAGTTTTTTCATGAAATTAGAGAAATAATAATAATAATAATAAAATAATAAGGAACCGTGGGTGTGGGGCCGGTTGGGACCAAGGCATGCCCGGTCGTCCAATGATCACGCCCCACACTCCTTTCCTTAATTTTATATTATTTTTTATGGATTTATAGAAGTACCATGAAACCGAGGAGTTTCCTCGAGACGAAGGAAATTTGATAAAATGAGAGAATTTTCGTCAAATCATGAAAAATAATAAAAATGCATTAAAAATATAAAACCGGCGTGGGATTGACCATGATACGGTTGGTTGGTCGTGTGTCCGTGCTCCCAGCACCCTGGTCAATATTTTTAATTATTTATTATTTTCTTCTCTATTTTGCATAGGTTCATCGTTTCGTTGTATTTTTGAAATACTCGTTCGTGCGGTGACTGTTAGTGTATCGTCGTTGGATACACCTTCACCATTTGAATCGGGGCTTACTTAGAGGTAGATTAGATGCCCAGTTGTTGATTATTTATTACTAATTGTGGAATTCAGTGGAGAATAATTCACAAAACTGAGTAATAAGATGTTTATTATTAATTCATAGGATCAGCTGAGGATTCGACTACGAATTCATAATAATAAAGTGAGCATTACCATTCCATGGGATCGTAGATTCGACCGTAGAATCGGAGTAATTGAGATTTATCTATTACCATTTATGAGACCAGTTATGGATTCGATCATGAAATCGGAATAATGAGATAATATAGTTATTTCTATTCTATGAGATCAAGCCGTGGATTCGATCATAGAATCAGAACAATTGTTATTGCCATTCCACGGGACCAGTCGTGGATTCGACCATGGAATATGAGCAATTAGTAATAATTAACTTTGTGGCTCCATACTAGCAGAGCAACCTGTCTAGGAGCATTAATTATCCCGATATGAGCTTGTCGGTAAGTCATATCCTTTATATAGTCAGGGTAAACTCGTTGTTTGTTCCTGAAGACGTTATCGCTCTATACTAGCAGAGCAAGCTGTTTAGGAGCCGTCCATCTCGTGATGCTATATAGAAATAATCACTGGAAGTATTCACTATTCATGAGATATGCCGTTGTCCAGTCGTGAGACTACATATCTACATTGTACTCTGAGAGAAAATACTCTCTGTTGAGAATTCGATGAGAGACCCGTGTCTCGATACTCACGTCTGATTGCTGAATCAGAACTTTGTATAATTATGAGTTTACGAATTTAGCCTTTATCGAAAATTCACCATCTACACCTGGATTTCGCAATCCCTAAACCCGGCTTATGTATGCTCTAACATACTTAATTGGTCTAATCAAATCAATCATATAGAATCGTATTTTATATCTATATTAGGGTTTTTCAATTAAGGGGTTAAGCAATCTACCAATACTGATTTTTAGTCCAACCAAGAGAAATCAAATTTGAAGACCAATTAGGCTTTGATCAATATATTCAGAGATTAACAGTTATGGAGATAACAATCTGTTGATCGATCTTGCACATGAACCCAACTTTGTCTGTAATGTGGCTTAGTTACGTATCCATGGGGAGATATTTAATTAATGATTCATGTACTCTCTCACTGGAATATCAGTGACCGCCCATTATATGTTCAAGCTGAACTTCAACACTCAAATCAACATCGTCTGTTAAATTCAAATGGTTGTGATGTAATTCCAAGGGTGTGATTAAATAGTGAGAGAAGACGATGGAGAGTGGAGAGTTTTATTTACCCATGTTAGTAAGGTTTGTAATATTTTGAAGGGGTTGTATTTAGTTTTAGGTTGGGTTGTAACAATGGTCCTTATATATCCCTATTTTTTCTTGATCAACGCCTTCAAAAATCAAGTTTTTATTTTCTCTTTCATCCTTGGAAGGCATAATAATAGTGGATGGTCTAGTGAAGCTCTTGATTCTTAATAATATTTACGAAGTTCACCACCTATACATTATACATTGGTAAAAAAAATTACCCTTCTCATCCTCGTTCACTTGACACTTTCGGAAAATGATCTGATATCCTTAAAAGCTCTACCGGACCTTTCATTCTCCACCTTCACATGATTTTACACCCTCCCCAATCAAGTCCATCCTTTTTAACAGGCATAAAAAACGTTCTCACCGATTTAAATCTAAGCCAACCAAACCTACATATTCCGTGAGACTTTATGGCTCCTATGCATGGTGGTTGCAAACTAGGTGAGGAGAATTCACTGATCCATTATTGATGTTTCCGTTTGAAGAATCGGAGTGACTTTAATGTTATTGGTAATTTAAAAATGTTGGCAGTACACATTTGATAGCCTAATTTTCGGGATTTCAGTTAAACATTGGCAAGATAACTCTGGTTAAATCATAGTTTTGCCGAGGTCATATGTATAAGATTCGACGTCACTGAAGCTGCTAGATCAAAAAAAAAATCCCTTAGAGTCGTTCTTATGGACTCAACAAACTTGAAGTTTGTTGATTTTGCTCCCAGTATGGACCCAACAAACATGAAAAATGAATGTACAAACCAACAAATTTGCTGGTTTGTTGAGTGAGATGGAACATGTAGCGCGTGTGATGGAAGACTGGGCAAGCGTCGGAAGACCGGGAGTTGGAAGGAAAATCGCGGGCGTTGGAAGAAAAAACGTTGGCGTGTATTCCTCCCTCGCCCAGTACAATTTCAGATTCCCAACAATTACTTGACTACTTTTTAATTCCCTTTATCCCTTTTTATCTCACTCTATCCTATTTTATCTTTATCCTACAAAATATTTTATATTAAAAAGAAATATTAGTGGGGCCCTAGAAAACCAAATATGTTCATTTTGCTCTAGTTTTTCATAGTGGAAAACATAATTTGTTCATCCACGTGGCTCAACAAAAAAAATTGTTTATTTCCGTACGAACTGCCCTTAAGAAATGTATCTAAAGAAGTCCAGGAAGTAAACCAGTCATGAAGAATCTGATACCGACGAAGATAATGATAATGTTGATGCAGACAGAAATAACTCCTGGCGTTTTTGGGGGCGACTCCGAAAGAATTAGGGGCGACTAATAAGACAAAATAGGGTCACCCAAACCTAAAATGAAGCCACCCCTTATCACCCATTTTTCATAATGTCGATTCTACCCTTAACATTCAGTAGTTTAGTTTATAATCGGTAGTTTAGATTATATAAAGGAAAATTGTTTTAGTATTGGAGTTTTAAGATTTTAGAGTAGAAGAAAGAAAAAAAATGGTGGAAAATATCATTTTTTTTCTTAAATCAACAACAAACATGGATGGGTATGAAGAAGAAGGTGAGAAACATCATGAAGAATATCATGTTCAAGGTTCAATACTGATTAAAGAGACGATTAAATGCATGCAGCACCATTAACGTCTCAGAATCGGTAGATAATAAAGTACTTTATCAACTGATTATACCTTTCTGTTCAAATAGATACGCTCAATCGGTAGTTTCGTGATGTTTATTATCTACCAATTGTACAATCGGAAGTCTCGTGATGTTCATTATCTACCGATTGTGGTAGCAGCCTCAAATTCAAAATTTTCAAAAACCAATGGAATTTTGAATTTCTCTATTTCACAATCGGTAGACTCGTGATTTTATTATCTACCGATTGTGGTAGTAGCCCCAAATTCAAAATTTTCAAAAACCAATAGAATTTTGCATTTTTCTATTTTCACAATCGGTAGTTTCCGTAATGTTTTTTATCTACCTATTGTATAATCGGTAGTTTCGTGATGTTCATTATCTACCGATTGTGCTAGTAGTCCCAAATTCAAAATTTCAAAAACTAGTGGAATTTTGCATTTTTCTATTTTCACAATCGGTAGACTCATGATATTTATTATCTACCGATTGTAATGTTCGTTATCTACCGATTTTGCTAGTATCTCCAAATTCAAAATTTTCAAAAACTAGTGGAATTTTGCATTTTTCTATTTTCACAATCGGTAGACTCGTGATATTTATTATCTACCGATTGTACAAACGGTAGTCTCGTGATGTTCATTATCTACCGATTGTGCTAGTGGCCCCAAATTCAAAATTTTCAAAAACTAGTGGAATTTTGCATTTTTCTGTTTTCACAATCGGTAGACTCGTGATATTTATTATCTACCGATTGTACAATCGGTAGTCTCGTGATGTTCATTATCTACCGATTGTGCTAGTAGCCCCAAATTCAAAATTTTCAAAACAAAGCAAATAAGAGAACACGGTCATAATCGGTTGATAAAACCAATACTAAATTACCGATTATAAAAGGGTATATAGGTATTTTCTAATTATTAGGACGTCCCATAGCCACACCTATAGGATGGGAATAAAAAAATCGCCCTTAATTCTTTCGGGGTCGCCCCTAAAGATGCCGGGAAATAACTTGGTTATCAAAGCGGGGTGGGAAGTTCAAAGAGTAACTGAAGGTGTGGTCACTAGAAGGATTAAAAAAGGGGAAAAATACAGTTTAGTCCAAAATCCCAGCAAAATATACTAGTTAGTCCGAACCCATTCAAGTAGGTACAAATTAGTCATTTTTTATAGAAAGTACGTCAATAACCTTCCTGTTTACAATTTAGTCCAAAGTGACTCATGATGATGTCAGCAGTTTTGAATAGTAAAAAAATAAAATAAAATAAATTTATCTTTTGATCCGTCTGTCCAAAATTCGTAAACTTTATATATTCGGAAAGCTCTTTCCGAGAGCTACAAAAAGAGTACCCATATGACTATATAATTCTCATTTTATAAAAAAACTTAGTTTACATTGGTATACAAACATGTACAATACAACCTGTTTACAACCAAAACTCATTACCAATACTAGATCCAACGCTCAACCGCTCTTTATCGTTCTCCTGCAAACAACTACAGCACCTCAACCATTCGACTCAAATTTTTTATCTGTTTCTGTAGCTTTCCAATCTTAGTTGCGCTTTTCTGCAGCAACACTACCCGTCCAACAACAACATAAATTCTGCTCCTCAGTACCACCAACATCATTCAGATTTCATCTTTGCAATTCCATGGGAATTTGATATTTATTCACCTGATCACCACTTCAGAGTTCTACCATCTCAATAGCACGAGTTACTCAGCTGCACCATTCCTTGTACTACAACATAGAAGCAAACCCATTCTTCCAAATTTCCCATAACATCACCTGCAATTGCTTCATATCCAGCTGCAGCTCATCCATACCCTGTAAGTGCTCATCCAACAACAATACACAACACTTCTTCATTTCGTTATCAGCTTAGTCACTACAGACTCTAAATCACTGCATACTCTAAATGCAACTGTATGAAGAGTGTAGTACAAAATGAATGAAATTGCAATGTCATAATGTGTATCGTTCCCTGCAGAATACGTAATTTTGCAATTTAAATAGAATGAAACTCTCCAATGAACATTACCGCTGACAATCAGACATATCGTTGACTTCCTCCGACGAAAACATGTTAAGATAATCTAAACTAACTAATGAGAGTCTAATGGAATCAGATGCCTTTCCTGCATAATGTAGTTTAATCTAAACTAACAATTTGATGTCAATATAATCTAAACTAACTAATGGGAGTCTAATGATGTGGTGAAACCTACGTTCATTTTCGTGTAAATTCTTAGCAAATCAATTATTGGGTAGGAAGTTGTCGGCACATCCCTTCATCGAGATTGAAAAGATTGGAATCAAATACATTTCCTACATAATCAATAGGTGTACAATTATGTACAGATAACGATCAAAATGTGTACAACTATATGCACACTATTTTATAGGTGATCTTTAGTCTTTACACATAAAAATGAATACAAACCATGCACAAGTGAGTACGGATTCATGGATGAAAATGTGCATTAAATAAAACACATGTAAGGATCATAGTGTGTACGAAATTTTAACGATTCCTAAAGAAAGACTAGAATAATACCTCATAAATTTTCCTAGATTTTAAGAAATCACCGCATAGACCACAAACATCTATTAGAAGCAGCGCCAAGCGTACATATTAGGACCACATATGCAATCAAAGCATAGACCAAATCCCTTTTCTTCCCGGATTCCAGAATGGCCAGAGTGAATAATATCTAAGCCTGTGGGAGAAGGCATGCATATCTGCAAAGTAACATTTTGGAAATACAGGTACATACATAAAATACAGAACTACTAACAAATTATCTAGGCAATCCCATTCTTACTTTCCGTAAAAAAATTTCTGAAAGCATTAAAGAGTCCAACCTAGTATAAGTGTTTGTGACTGAACAACTGGAAAACGAGATAGGGTCCATAAGCCACCATCACTATGCAGCTGCGTACACCTGGTTAGCCCTTATACGATAAAAACAATGCACATAAAGATTTTACCAGTCTTATCCTTTCAAAAGATTATCCTCATGGATTTCACAATGAAAATAATAAATGGTTAGAGAGGCTACATGTAAAGAATTTATCTTGCCAAACATCATTGTTCTATAATGCAACTTTTTCTTACTGATGATAATGTTACCCACATAAAGAAAATGTAAGAAATCACGACAAGCCAAGATGGGATGAAAGAAAATATAAGATTTTGCATATCCACAATTTAAAATAGGTCTCTATTAATTTATGGAATTTTCAAAAAGAGGTTGGGCAACGGATGTCAAATATTAAATTATTATGTGTTTGTGTTATATAGATATCATACGATACAAAAAATATTCAAACGCTTGTGCAAGTCTCAAATGAGAACTATGATACTACTTACTAACCCATTCCCAAAGCAAGCCCATTAATGAAAACAGACGCATGGACATAGTTATCTAGACTCAGCATATGCACGCATTAGAAATCAACAAGTGTATAATTATATGAACATTAACGGTCAACGGGTGTACAACTATGTGCACATTAACGATCAACAAGTGTATAATTATGTACACATTAAGAATCAACATGTGTACAAATATGTACACCTTAGTTATTTGCACAAGCATAATTTTATGGGGTTATTTTTTTTCACATGTGCACCTATGCAAGCATAAGCTTATGAAGACACCGTTTCACATGTGCACCAGTTTGTACACCCTAGTTCTTTATGCTCATTTTTCCACATGTACACCAGTTTGTATACCCTAGTTTAAGAATCCAACATAACATACAAAACACAAGTGATTATAAGAGATGCATATAAAAGTTTACAACACAGTTAAGGGCAAAAAGAAACCAATATAATTACAGTTATATGGACTTGGTGAGAGGCAAACGGTGAGCTGCAATGGTAATCGTGATCCAATTTTTCCCTTCACCCTAAAGAAACTGATATTATCATCACTATAAGTTTGTTCGATAAAAAGGTTCCATACTGAAATAAAATAGAAGCAAAGATACTTAATAGAGGTTGTTTTGATTAATACATACCCTAAAGAAGCTCAATTAAATTGGAATCATATTAATAATCAACATGTCTACAATTATGTACATATTAACGATCAACACGTGTACATTTTTGTACACATTATTAACTAACATGTGTACAATTATGTACACATTAACTAAAACGGCATGGAAGTTATATTGAATCGTTATGCTATAACTAAAATTGTGAAATTAATGTATGTTGGTTTACATAGTCTCCCCATGGGCTAAAAAGAATCTTTCTAAAGAAAAGGTAATTAAAACAAGTGCCCTGAGCCTGTCAGTTAATATTTTCCTATAATAATGATAACGCATACTACAATAAAAAGGAAGAAGAAGGACGATGTCGATAATAGAGCACAATATGACGAACTTTATTTCATAATACGAAATGAAAATGTAGAACAAAGAGGGTTGTATACCTTGTCATTATTAATTTTGCATAACCATTTCATAAACATTACGAACACTAGATATTAGTTAGCTACTATACGATTTAAGAACTGACCGGTTTTTCATAATAGTTTGATGAGGGATATTGCTTGTTGCGGACAACCACTTTGCTTTCGTTGGCAAATAATCTTCCATGCGGTTCTTGTATATTAGAATCTCCTCTATGCATTTAATAACCTACAAAAGTGCAGAAAAAGCTTTATTACGGAAACACCGAGAGAGGGAAGTAGGGAGACAGAGATAGAGTGGGAGCACCTGATCCACATCCATTGTTGTATCCAGATATTTCAAGGACATAACAATCAAATCCAATATCACCTGGCGTTCCCTGCTCAGGTCCCTATGCTTATAGATAACGTAGTTGCAACAAGCATGAGACTATTGTAGATGTAGTCTTTTTAGCAAAGCAATTTAAGATGATATGCAGACGCTTTACATTTTAATATATCAATCTCTAGTAACACGATGACACCTAAAAGCAAAAACATGATCCACAAACCAAATCAATAAAAGTAAAAATCAAAACCCATACTGAATCAATGGTTAGAGACACTAAAAAAGACGATTATTGAAACACAAACATAGATTGTTCAAGAAGAACTCCTCAACCTCGAATCAATTAAACACAGAGGAAAGACATATATATAAACATAATTGGCATAGATGAGGTTGTAGTGTTTTTCTAACCCATGTCATCTCTCCTTCCCTGCATCAATTCAACATTCCACATTCATAAACAAAACCAATCCTAATCCGTTCTGTAACCAACTCAAGCTCTTCAACCACCTTCTAATTCCTTTGTTCATAGCAGAACCACAATACAATAATATAATGATAATATTCCACTTAGTTGTATTATATCAATAAGTGAAACTATGAAATAATGTGCACTCCCGTAGTTCCATTAAGTCCGTTGATTAGCCAACCCAACTAGCAGTAAATGCCAATGCCCCACCATCTCCCATGTACTCTATGGTACGAAAGCTTAGCATACAATTGAAGCTATTTCCACCCTCGTTTCTAGTGATCTCAATTACCTAACCTAGATTTATAGCATATGCAAATTCCATCATGCCCATTAATTATCCAATTAAGCACTTAGCCACTCATATATAATTTTTTATGTTAGCCCAAAATCAGTCATCCAACCAATAGCGTCAGGTCTAACGCCAATTTGTGGACAATGTAATGTAAAGATGATAACTAATCCCATTTCCCACTTCATAAAATTAAGAATAATTGCCTAATTATCAATATATTCCATCTTAGAAATTATCTACAAAATTTTATCTCTGCAAATTATTACGTCAATGATCAATGACCGATTTATCTCTAACAACAAAATATTAAGTAACCGCTTATTGAATCAAAAAAACGTTACAGATTGGTAAAATTCAAACAAAACAAAGAAATTTAGGTGATGGAATATTTAAGAATATTGAACCTATTTAACAAGAGAATCGGCAATTTGGAAATATTTACAAAATGTAGAAGAATAGAGAAAGAAAGATGGAATTGGTTAGATCATTATCTTTAGTTCTCGGAATCATCGAACAAAAGCTCAAAGAATCAAACTATACCCTAAGATTTTCAGAAAAACTGGAAAAAAAGGATCTGGAATTACCTGAGATCTGGTAGATTTTGTGGAGATATTCGATGATCTGACTTAGATCTCATATACAAACTAAAATTGTTAAAAAACTCCTGATAATCGAGCCGAAACGCGAAGAATAACTAAACCTAAATCATTTTCGCTGCAGAGCTTTGTTGTCACAGGAAGATGAAGAAATGAATTAGATGCGTAACTGTATTCCTGGTTTCAACATGAAGGTCAGTTTTGTCACTAAAAAAATAAATTTTGGACTAAATCGTTCAAATACGGACCAACTCGTTTGAGATTTGGTAAATTTGGATTAGAGAGTACCAGGCTTGAGAGGGGTGGACTAGAGCGTCCAAAGCCCATTAAAAATGGGACTAAATGTTAATTTCTAGATAACAAAGGGGTGGTGGCGCAGTTGGCTAGCGCGTAGGTCTCATAGCTAAGAGAAATCCCGAGGTCGAGAGTTCGAGCCTCTCTCACCCCAATACTGTTAGCTATATAATTAAATCAATTTTTTAGTTATATCTATAGTGTTTGGATCTTTTGTCACAATTGCATCTTTGAATTTATGGCATTTGCAAGGGCCAGTTGATTGCGACGCCACTAACTGCAGAAACTTGGGCTATGCTATTGGCTCAAGAATAGCAACAGAAAGACAATGGTCAAGAGTTCTCTTTGAAACCGACTCAGAGAACCTTCTGCGGTTCATCACCTCCTCTGCTCCCCACCTTGGCACATAAAAGGAATGATTGAAGAAATAAAAAGTAGACTTCGACAGATCCCTCAAGCTGCTATTCAGCACAACTACAGGAAGGAAATCAAGCAACCGACGGAATGGCCAATCATGCAGCACATGAAAGCCAAACAGGAAATTCATCAACCAAAATATGGGACCTAGCAATCCCATCTTTTATTAGTCACATTTTATTTCAGGACTCCGTGGGTACCACATACCCACGGCAAACTGTAATCTAATTTTTATTAATAATATGCATGCTTCAAAAAAAAATCATGAAGGGAGAGGATATTTCATTTATATGAGTACTCCAACCAGGATTTTCTTTTTGTTTGTTGAAATCAGATTTAAGAATATACTCAATGTTTTTGTCGTAACAAGTCACGAAGTACTTGAGATTTGAGAAGCAAGGTCCGTCGATAAAGGAAAACCTCTACCGAGTGAACAAAATACCTCAGTAAGCCATACAAAGTAAACAGTTCGAGTTTCTTGTCAGGGATGGGACGGATCCAAGGAAAGCTTGACTAGTTTTCTTGAGCAACAATAGAGAGGAAACAGATAAGGAAGAGTGAAAATAGCAGGGCCAAAAAACTTGGAGAACTCATCCATTTTGCTTGCGAACTTCAGTGTTCAGATGGCAATGTATTGCCTTGGAGTTGAATCTATAAGCTTAGCTCAATTTAGTATACGACTCACCTGCCGCATCAATAGGCATGACAACTCGATCATGCTGTTGGAAATGCTCCATGTTAGTAAATATTCCAACTCGATCATGCAGTTGGAAGTATAATGGTGACTGAAAGAGAGATAAATCCAGCAATAGCTTGACACGTCCTCTCATCTTCCTTATTGCATGCAGGTGACCGACTTTAGGCCTTCAGTATTACAATTTAACGGAAAACACCAGCAGGAACTAAGTTCATGCCAACATACAGTGATACTGTTATTGTCGAGTCTATTCCGAGACCCATAATTTTTAAGAATATGAAAACCTACAGAACATGGTTTCATGTTATATTGTATATGCATCCACTAAACAATGGTTGCATAGTGTATGTATCCACTAAACAATGGTTGCATAGTGTATGTATCCACTGAAAAATGGCATTCTCATTTTTTTCTTTTTTTCATTTTCATTTTTTTTTTTTTTTGATAAAAGCTCCCGACCTCCTGGAAAGCAAATATATCCAAAAGTTAAGTGGCACAGCCGCACAAGTAAACCATGATTCAGCTCCATGTAAGCGAAACAATCAAGGCAACCTAATTCACCAAAAATGCGCCCTACTAATTATAGTTTCACCTGTTCATCTATAAAAGTTTTTGCATCAGGTTTGAAAAATAAGCACCTCATGTTTTACTTCTAATTATAGCTCCCACCAGTTTGACAACAACCAACACTCAGATGATACAAAGGATTGCTTAAAATGAGAAAGTAAAAGTAAAAAAACCGTCAGAAAAGATTAAAATAGTACAGAAGGTTGCAAAAGATCCGTTATATTCTATAAACAAAGACCAAACTTGGGAAGACTATTTTGTGGCCTGGGCAATAATATTACTGATTATACCAGCCTGCTCCTTTGCAGTCTCCACCAATGAATCCTGCAGGAAACATCAAATTCGGATCAACAAAAAATAGCAATCTTCTGGAAATCCATTCATAACAGCTGAAAAACACTAGTACCTGTGCTGCAATAAGTCGTGCAACTGTTTTCTTGCTGGTTTCTTGCAGTTCCCCGGCAATCAAAAGCTCATCCAAGATATAGTATGCCTGTTGCGGTTTATAAAAAAGGAAGTGATATGAAAAATGTGTAAATTGGTTGTCAAAAAGGAAGAAAAAAAAAGGTGCAAATTAGTTATATTCCCTGCATAAAAACAAGAAAAAAGGGATGTCCATGATATAAAGAATGTGACTCTTGGCTTACCAATTATACTAATTAATCGGTAGTCATATAGGTTTTTTTGCTAATTCTTCTCAGATAACATGCCAAGGTGATAAAGAGATTAAATTGTACCAACAAACATGCAAAATGTGATATATGTACCCATCCATGACATGAGCACTAATAAGATATAAAACAGATTAAGAGTGTACCTTATGGAAATTGAAGATCAAATCCAACTCACATACCTAATAAAGAATCAGAAAGAAGAAGACATTATAAACTCTTTTAAGGATGAAAACATGATGCTAACAAGGTACTTAAAATTAAGCAAATCATGTTTACTCACACTGCCAAAGTAGCGATCCAGTATCTCAACAAAATGATGTATTATTTCAAGGACCTCTAGTTCGTTGTCATCCTCATCAATGCACATGCAGAAGTAAAGGCTGGCATATCTGTTTACAATTTTGTAATAAAAAAATAAATGTTGGTGTTCTACAAGTTAAAGATGAGGTCTCTTTTACAACTGTGTAGAAGGTATACTAACAGGAATGAAAAAGCAGTTATAAATTGGAACACAAGAAATTCATACCTTTTATATACAACTTTGTACCCTCTCCACTCTACAAAATTACAGAGCTTAGGGCCTCGTGTAAGAATCACTCCACTAAGCTCTCTAATCACCTGCAAAGCATGCAGCAATGAAGTAAAAATCTTAAAATGAAATAAACAGCAAATTCTAAACAAATATCATAAGACATAATTTCACGCTTATAACAGTTATCAACATAAATGGACACTATGTACATATACATAATTGTATATTGATAAGGCAGCTTCAATTTCCATAGACATTTTTTTCTGATACTCTGCCATTCTAAGCCATCTAGGAAAACATCTATTTTTTATTATTGAAAATTTGGAAAAAAGCATCACCAGAAACCGAGCTTTCTGGAAAAACTGCACTCAAGATGAATTAGAAGATGTGGGGCAAAAAGTACCTTAGTTCTTTCCTTCTGGGAATATGGTGAATACCATTTTGTCAACCTCACTTTTCCTTGTCGACTGATAAGGAGCACAAAGTGTATCTGAAAAGCATAGAGATATGAGCAATTAATGTGAAGAGCTACAAATGACTTAAAATAGTCTCTTACACAGCTAATGCAAACATATGGCCTATTTCCCCGCTAAAATGCCACTAATACAGGATGAAATGTAAAATCACCAACAGTGTGCCTGAAAACCGCAGTGGCTCATTAGTAATCAAAATATGTAAGCAAGACTACTAAATACGTACGAACTAAATGCTCTAAACACAACTGATTTCATGTTACAAAATTGCTTTAGAATAGGTGTTCAGGAATCCGAATATCAGTGTCATGAGCTAACTCATATTTTCATCCCCTAGGTATAAGCTTTTGAGTAATACACCCCAAGATTCTATAGAATGAAAAAACATACTCCCTATTGCAACAGTCTCAGTGATTCTTTCAAAACAATAACTTTTGTTCATAAATATACAAGTTGCTAATCGTTCACAACATCCAATGCCCCTATTTACTCACACATTTGCCGCTATTGGGCGTGTAAGCCAAAAAAGTAACTATCGAAACAAAAGAAGTTTGTAAGCCTTCTCAATTCGATATAACAGTCGAAAAAAGATGGTTCTTTTATCATGTAAAACCAACAACAAGTTTCTTCAAAAAAAAAAAAAAGTGTCTTAAGGGATTAATATCACTAGGGATTCAAACGTCATAGTTACAATTTCTATAAATTGAGCTTAAAATGGTGCAAGATTCTAATGTAAAGAAATTATAGGATCTAAAGCAACCATTTCAAAAATTATGAAGCATCCAAGATCGAGCAGTCAAAAAAAAAAAAGATCGAATCATCATAACATCACTGAGTTTGAGTCATTTCCTCAATAGATTTACGAAATAATAGATCGATCAATGATAAGGGAATTACAGAAAGACAGATTTTGATATTAGGGCTGAATTTATTCTAGCAACGTGAATGTGTAAGAGAATTTCAATTCCAACTATTGTTTTTCCAAGAGATCTATAAATTAAGCTTCAAATATGTAATTTGTGAAACAATTGACTTACCATGGTTTCCGATCTAAGGTAATGAATGTGCAGGTGTTACAGAAAGAGATCGCCAAATCCCCGCTGCAAGTGTTTGTAAAGAAAGAAAGTAAAGACGAACAGAAGAACACTTTTTGGTTAAACAATGCCTCCTCCTTTGGTTAACTACGAATACCGGGTCGTGTGAAAGGGTACCTGTTTTTTTTTTTAGCTGAACCGGGTCTCTCTCACGTGCAAGTTTTAGAGAAAGCAATACGTGGCTCAGTACTCTCTTTGTGAATGAACGTACAGAGGAAAGAAAGGTCCAATTTCTTTGCATATGATTGTCCCATATTTGCTAGAGCCAATCCCCAAGAAGCCAGAAATCAGGTAAACATTATAGCAGGTTTTATGACGGAATTCAAGCCATTCCAAGTATAGAAAAATTGTGGAATGTAAAATCTAATAGCTTCCAAATTGGTATCATCCATATTTTTTTCCGAGTCATCTTCCATAGTTTATCTATATCATGACGTCATTAGACAATCAGATGCTACTCTACTTAGTTTCTTGTGAATAAAAAGTGACTGAAAAAACATGTGTCAAATAGTTTTAATGTCTACTCATAAAAGGATCTAGACATGGTGGGATATCATTTGTTACTTGTTATTTAATTATTACTTCACATTTCAGAAGTCGGGAGAAGAACACACGTATTTCACTGTGATATACAGAAGTCGAAAAACGCTAAATGATTGGCGTAAAGTGCTATTCTTTTTAGCGTTTTGCTGGATTCCACCATTAGACTTGCATTTCCATGATCTATTCCAAGTGATGATGTGGCATGGAATTTGGAACGTGAAATTGTTTCACCACATGACTTGCTTTTATTGAGCAATTTAGATGTGTTTCAGATCAGTCTATCCACTACAATAATCTGGTATGATGTTAGCAGTGGTGTTCCTGATGGTACTAGGAATGAGTTCTTCATTAAGAAACATGCTCTTAATGAGAAGTATTTTGTAGTACCTCTTCTTCTTCAAAAAAGCAAAGTGTAGTATTTTTCTAATCTGCTTGATAGATATGGTGGCAGCCCGGTAGGCTTGCTGCTTGAATTTTTTAAGCTTACAGACAGAACTATCCTGACTCAATCTGTCATAGGTAGGTTAGCATCCCACCATATGTATGTTTTTCCCATTTCTAAAACTCAGACAGACAAAATGGGTGCTATCAAAATGAGATTTTGGTGGAATAAAAAGTAAGGTAAAAAAAGGTGTTTTATCTTAAGAGATGGAAAGATGTAGCTCAACCTAGAATACTTGGCGGTTTACATATCAAACAATATGAAATAATGAACTTAGCTTTATTATCTAAATTAACTTGGAGAATGTTGCATTCTAGGATGCGTTGTGGGTCAAAATTCTTTGTGGGAAATACTATCATAATTTTGATCCCCTGTCTGGTAGCCTAACTACTAATGGGTCCTAGATTCGGAATAACATTTCTAAGGGCCTTGAGATAATTAAGAAATATGCATGCCGGGAAGTTACTGATGAAAAATCTATCCATATTTGAAGGAATAGATGGATTCCATCTGTACACTCTCAATTTATTTCATCTAATATGGTTCATGTGTCTCAATTAATTGATCGGAAAAACCTAGGATATTGGAATTCCTGTTGTTGGTCAATATTATCTTAGGTGACAACCTAATTCTAATTTTACTACTGTTTTCACTGTTAAGTCTGCTTATGAGGCTATTCTTAACGATAGAAATCAAGATAGAGGTTTTGTAAAATTGTCCCCATATCCTGGAATTCCATTTAGAAAACTAAACTTCATGGTAGTATCTTGCATTTTTTTTGGAAATGTTTCCAAAACTGCCTCCTTGTGGGTGAAAGATTAGTTAGATTTGGTAACAACATTGATGCCAATTGTCCGTTGTGTAATAATTATCTTAAAATTATGCAATGACTTCTCATTACTCAATATGTTTGGAATGTTGTGATGAATAGTGCTAACATGAACATGACAAATGCTCAGTCTAATGATTGGTTTTGAAGCATGTAAAGAAGCACCAAAATAAGTATTGTAGAATGGTTTGGATTTGTGATGTGTCAAACATGGAAATGCGGATGCAAGAAAGTGTTTGAGAATGTTCGACCTAACACTCAATATGTGGTCAATATGATAAAAGTTGATTATACATATTGTCATAGGATAAGAAATGTTGTTGTTGTACCTGTTGCTAACAACAATGCCCATAGAAATTTGTAAATTAAATTTTTGCACGGGAAGTGGACTAATCTTAAGAAATTTTGCAGGATACAGATGGAATTAGATGCAGCGGGAGTATAGTAGTAGATCTTAAACAAGCTGAAGCGAAAGCTCTTCTAGAAGTTGTTCTATGGGCCAAAGATAAGGGAATTGTGGCTTTACACCTTGAAAGAGATTGTCAAAATGCCATCAATGCTGTGAATGACAACTTTGAAGCAATAAAATGGACAACCAGAAACTTAATCATGGATTTTCTTAAAATTTTATCTTCTTTTAGTAGTTGGAAATGCATTTTTGTGCAAAGTGAAAAAGCGGGAGTCTAACAAATACACCCAATATTTCGTTTAGGAAATCTGTATGGACTAACTCCAATAAATTCTAAGAGAATCAACTAGACAGTCAGACTCAATCAAGGAAAATATATCTAAGAGTTATATCTCAATTTATCAAATCAATCTGCAATCGAACATATAGAAATTTGTGAGCCGGATCAATATGAGAAATAACTTGGATGGTACCAAAGACCAATATCCAAGCATCAATCAATTTCAATCAACAACCAAAGGTTGAATTCACCAATTCATTGAACTACACACAACCTGTGATATTTCAATTATATAGAAAATATAACGCGAAAAAGAAATAACACAGACACCAGAAGTTTTGTTAACGAGGAAACCACAAATGAAGAAAAACCCCGGGACCTAATACAGATTTGAACACCACATTGTATTAAGCAGCTACAGACACTAGCCTACTACAAGTTAACTTAGGACTAGAATGTAGTTGAGCCCTAACCAATCTCACACTGATTAAGGTATAGTCGTGTTCCTCGCGCCTCTGAATGCCAGCAGGACTCTACGCACTTGATTCCCTTAGCTGATCTCACCCACAACTAACAGTTGCTACGACGCAAAGTCGAAGACTTGATAAACAAATCTGTCTCACACAGAAAAGTATATTGAATAGATAAATCTGTCTCCTACATAAATACCTACGAGTTTTTGTTCCGTCTTTTGATAAATCAAGGTGAACAGGAACCAATTGATACACCCGACTTATATTCCCGAAAAACAACCTAATAATAAAATCACCTCACAATAATCTTAATCGTATGTTAGCGGAACAAGATATTGTGGAATCACAAAGAATGAGACGAAAAGATTGTGATTACTTTTTATCTTACCTATCGGAGATTAAATCTCGAGCAAATCTTAGAGAAGATATTACTCAATACGATAGAACAAAGTAAGATCAGAACACGCAACTACAGAAAAAATAGTTGGGCCTGGATTCAGAATCCAAATGAAGTCTTTAAGTCGTTAACCTATAATGGTTTTAGGAAAAACCTAGGTTAAAGGAGAATCGACTCTAGTCGCAAATAGTATCACACAAGAGGTTTGGGGATAGGTTTCCCAGTTGTTAGATTTCTACCTTATATAGTCTTTAAATCATGGTTTGCAATCAATGATACCTTGGTGACAAAGCATTCAATATTCACTGTTAGATGAAAACCTGATAGTCAAGCTAATATCTTTCAACCGTTAGATTGTCTTAGCTTGTTACACACAAATGAAATGTACCTTCATTTAGATATGGGTAACCATACCTAAATGTGTACACATAGTTGGATCAACAATAGTTAACCGAAGTTAGCCATATGAACACTTTCGTATCAACCATGTTCACCTTAATCACAACTAGTTCAAATGACTCAAATGAAACTAGTTATAGAGTTGTTCAATTGCTTATATTCTCATAGAAGTATACAAGACACAATTGAAGCAAAATCGGTTTTGATTCACTCGAATCGATTCATGAACATTATAGCCACGGTTTGCAAAGATTGTATTCCTTATTAAATAAATGTATTTTTTCATACTTAACCGATTTTAGAACTTAACCCACTCAGGTATGCAAACGGGTACGCATACCTAAGTTCCCGGACTTAGTCTTTTTCGCCAGTATGCAAACGTGTACGCATACTGTCGTTCATGACCGAACTCAGTTGAAATCAGTATGCATACAAGTATCCATACTATGGTTCCCGGACTTCAACTGTTGAATCAGTACGCATACGGGTATGCATACTAAATTCCCAGACTTCAACTGTTGAATCATTAAAACATTCTTGGAAGAAGAGAATAGATGTCTCACACAAACTATTAGCTTCAAAGCAATTTTGAAGTGATCAAATGATCAATACGAAACAATCCGAGTCTACATCAAATGATTGTCTCACACAAATCATGTAAGATGTTACCAGGCGATTTTCACATGATCATCTTTTGACTTTCATCAAGAATAAAAGATGAACTTGGTTAAATTGAAAGCTTAGCAACACATATTTCGAGAAATATGTAATGGAGTTAAACTCAGCTCGAAATATCAAATGTGTATGATGTAAAGTCTATATAGCTATACGACTTTTGTCTCAATAGGAGATAGAATAGAAATAGACTTATGAGTGATAGATGAGTTCAAGTATCCATATACCTTTTATTGATGAGGTTCCACAAGCTCCCCTTAGTAGTTCTTCGTCTTCAATCGATGAAGGCCGTGAAGTCTAAAGCGCAACTTCACATTCTATCCTAATCCGATGCATAGCTATAAGTACACTAGAAATCAAGACTTATAGTTTTGACAACTAAACCTGACAAACAAGCTTGAGATAGCAACGGTTGCGAGTTCGACCGAGCAGTACTCTAACAATCTCCCCTTTTGTCAATTTTAGTGAAAAACTATCAATACATATGGATTACAAAATAAATAAACTTTGTAGATTCTCATCCAAATGCTTGATTTCCTTGGTTCTTCAACATTACTCGAAATCTTCGTCACTTCCAAGTACTCCAACGATTCTGAACGTTTTCAACTCAGCATCATAGTTGTTAAAGATCCGTAGCCATAACAATAAGAAAATAATTTTTCTCAATTATTGTTATACAGTGTCATAGTATTATCACACAACATCAAAGTTTAATTGTATCACAACTTTGACAATAATACTACGGTGATATGTATCACTCCCCCTTAGTCAATACTTCATCTCACAATGAAAACCACTCCCCCTTACATAATGATACGTAAACCATATGTACATGTAGTGTGAACTACAAAATTCTCCCCCCTTTTTGTCAATATAAATTGGCGAAGGTACGAAAAATAGTGGGATCATAATGAAATTCTCAAAGAGATACTTCATGATTAAAATAGAACATATCAACTTTGTTTCGATGATTTCACATAACCAAAACTTAGTGTATTCATCAAGGAGTTTATAAATATACAAGAAAACTCCTATAATATTCCACAGCCGCACTCCCCACGAAGATTTGGCAATTAAGCACAAGTTCAATTAAGAACTCTCCCCCATAAAATGTCATTCCTGAAAGAACAAAAATAACGACTTTACTTTTACAAGAAAAGAAGGATTTCTTTGGACATTTTGATACTAAACAGAAACAAACTACTACTACTAGAAACAAATGAGGAATTGAAACAACATTTCACTGAAACTCCAAGCTTTTATTGACCAAAAGATATTGATAGATCCAGGGGCAATAAATTAGCTAGAAATTTAATGATCCAAAACAACACCAATAGACTGACGTAAGTGTTGAAACGTAGTAGTATCTAGAGGTTTGGTAAGAATATTAGCCAATTGTTGTTTGGAAGGCACAAATTCCATATTAATGATACGATTTTCATAGAGATATCTAATAAAATGATACCTGATGTCGATGTGCTTAGTTCTTGAGTGCTCAATAGGATTCTCAGTGATGCGAATCGCGTTAGAGTTATCACAAAAGATTTTTATTATTTCAGTGTCAATTCCATAATCAGCAAGCATTTGTTTTATCCATATAAGTTGAGTACAACATGATCCTGCAGCAATATATTCTTCTTCACACGTTGAGAGAGATTGTGAATTTTGTTTCTTTTTATGCCAAGCTACAAGATTCAATCATACATAATAGAACCCTCCAGATGTACTCTTTCTGTCTTCCACACATTCTACCCAATCAGCATCTGAATATGAAGTAAGATCAGTGTTAGTATCAAAAGTATAAGATAGACCATACCCTATAGTATGTTGAATGTATCGCATGATCCTTTTTACAGCTGCAAGATGAGACTCCTTTGGATTAGCCTGAAATCTAGCACAACAACGAACACTAAAAGCAATATCAGGTCTAGTAGCTGTGAGATATAAAAGGATTCTAATGATAGATCGATAAAGTTTTTGATCCACGTTTAGTCTTTTCTCATCTCGATGTAGTTTACCAGTGGTTGGCATAGGAGTCAGTTTTGGAGTTGACTTATTAAGACCGAATCTTGCAGCAAGATCCTTAGCATATTTTTCTTGAGATAAGTAAATTCCATCCTTGTTGTTGAATCTGTAATCCTAAAAAAAATTTCAATTCACCAACATTGCTCATTTCAAATTCTTTACCGAGGAAAAGTTGAAAATCTTTAGCAGTTTCTTGGATGTTGATCCGTAGTTGATATCATCTACATAAACTTGAGCAATGACAACATCTTTCCCACTCCATTTGGTAAACAATGTTTTATCAGCTCCACCTCTCGAAACACCTTTCCTATGAAGGGAAGTAGTTAGTTTTTCGAACCAGGCACGAGGTGCTTGTTTTAACTCATATAATGCTTTTTTGAGCTTAAGGACATGATCTGGGAAATACGGATTTTCAAATCCTTTAGGTTGAGCAAAATAAACCTCTTCCTTTAAATTTCCATTTAGGAACGCGGATTTTATGTCTATTTGAAATAGCTTAACCTTAAGAAAACAAGCATGATCTAATAGTAAACGAATGGACTCAAGGCATGCACAGGAGAAAAGGTTTCGTCAAAATCGATACCTTTAATCTGTGAATATCCCTGAGCGACAAGTCTGGCTTTGTTTCTGACAATGGTGCCAAATTCATCAGACTTATTCTTGAATATCTATTTGGTACCAACAATATTGATATTGGAGGGACAAGGTACAAGCTCCCATACATATTGTCTTTGAAATTGATTCAACTCTTCATGCATTGAATTCACCCAAAAGAGATCACTAAGAGCTTCATCAATATTTTCGGTTCTACTTGCGATAGATTATAACCAAAATTGCAAATATTTTGAAGTCGTCCCCTCGTCTTCGCTATAGTATCCTTTCCTCCAATAATATTGTTAGTATCTTGATTCCTTTAAACCCATAGGTGCCGAGGAGGAGCACGTTCTTGTTCAACAAGAATAGCCTGCTTAGGGATTTTCTCCTCGACACTAAAATGTCAGGATCAACAACTGTTGGAACAACTTCTACTGATTCTGGAATTTCCTTGACTTTCTTAATTGTCTCAGTTGGAGACAATTCAGCAAGAGAGCTATCATGACAAAAATTGCTCAGATCATCGATGATGACATTTGTAGATTCCATCATAACTTGGGTTCTGAGATTAAATACTCGAAAACCACGACTATCAGATGCGTAGCCAAGAAAGATACCTTCATCGCTTTTAGAATCAAATTTCCCTTTCTGTTCTCGATCTTTCAGAATATAACACTTACTTCCAAACACTCATAGATAGTGTAGGTTGGGTTTCTTACCGTACCACAACTCATAACGAGTATTTAGGGTTCTTGACCGTAGGTAGACACAGTTGATCAAATAGCATGTTGTGAAAACAACTTCTCCCCAAAACTTCAACGGTAAGTTTTTTTTATGGAGCATTACCCTTGCCATTTTCTGAATGTTCCTACTTTTCGTTTCTGCAACTTTTTTGCTTGTAGAGTAATGGGGGGTGAGTATTGTTGAATAATCCTTAGTTTGTCACAAAATTCAAACACCTTAGTATCTTTGAATTCAGTTCCACGGTCCCTTCTAATTTTATTTAGCTTGCGACCTCGTTCATTCTGGATTCTATTAAAAAAAATCTTGAATTCATCAAGGGTTTCATTCTTATGAGCTAAAAAAGCCACCCAAGTGAATCTGGTGTAATCATCTACCATAACTAAAGCATACTTGTTCCCAGCAACAGTAGGTTGTTGAATAGCGCTGAAGAGATACATATGAATTAAATTAAGTGGAGCTTTAGTGAGAATATCTCGAGATGATTTATGTGGAACTTTCGTTTGTTTACCCTTTTGACAGGCACCATAGACACCCTCAATCTTAGCATTGATTTTGGGAACACCTTTAACAAGTTATTTGTTGATGATCTTAGTTAGATGGCGATAATTGATGTGACCAAAACGTTCTTTCCAAAGATGAGTAGATTCCACCTTAGTCAAATTGCAACAATTGTTAAACTGAGTATATAAGAGATAACAATTATTTTTACCACGAGTTCCCTGAAAAGTTACTTTTCCAGTTTTGTATACAATGTCACATCCATTCGCATTGAAGACAACTTTATGTCCTTTGTCATAAATTTGAATAACAGAGAGAAGATTAACATTCATACCTAACGTATACTACATCATGGATTTCAGGAACGCCAGGCAGTTTGATCGTCCTTTTCTTGATTATGTAGCAACAACTCCCATCTCTGAATTTTACTGGACCTCCTTCAAAATTGCTTGAATTCACAAACCACGAAAGATCTCCAGTCATGTGCCGACTACATCCACTATCAAGGAACCATTGAAAAGGTGATGTTGATTTTAGAGCAAAAGCTCTCATACTAACACTACTAAACCGATTGGGTTTTCTTGTTAGATTTGTACACCTTTTGAGAGAAGCAAACAATTTTTCAACTTTCTTGTGAAGATCACTAGCAACCTTTAAAATTTTCTTGAAAGATATACACGTATATTGAAAATGATTATGAGAACAACAAAACATACATAAACCAACATCTTTAAGCTCATTTGAGAGGTTCTGAGTCGCATCAGGTTTCACAAGCCTAAACCTCGCTTATCTCCTGATTTTCGACAATTCTTCATGGAAGAATTAAAGGAGTTATTCATATCCATAGAAGTAACTTTGACAGACTTCAAATCCTTATAATTTGCAATATCTGCAACAAAATCAGAATTGATACGGATTTGTTCATCCAACTTCTTCTGGAGATTAACTAGCTCTTCAGAACGTTCTCGGAGATCAGAGTTTTTGATATAAATTTCGCAATGAAGACCATCAGTTATCCTTATCAATCAATGTTTTTCTCGACAAATATTTTTGATGATTTTTTCTAGATCAAATCACTCAACCTCATTGATGGTTTCTAGAACACACTAAGAGTTGAGTAGATCTAATTCTGGTGAAGCATTTATAGAGACTTTACTATCCATGGAGTTAGATTGCTAAAAACAAAGACTTATGAGGTCTTAAACGTATTTGCCTGCTCTGGTACTAATTGAAAAAGCGGGGGTCTAACAACCACCCTCAATATTTCGTTTAAGCAATCTGTATGGACTAACTCCAGTATAATTTCAAGAGAATCAACTAGACAAACAGACTCAATCAAGGAAAATATATTCAAGAGTTATATCTCAATTTCTCAAATCAATATGCAATCGAAAAAATAGAAATCTGTGAGCCGGATCAATATGAGAAATAACTTGGATGGTACCAAAGACCAATATCCAAGCGCCAATCAATTTCAATCAACAACCAAAAGATGGATTCACCAATTAATTGAACTACGCACAACCTGTGATATTTCAATTATATAGAAAATATAATGCGAAAAGAAATAACACAGAAACCAGAAGTTTTGTTAACGAGGAAACCGCAAATGCAGAAAAACCCCCGGACCAAATCCATATTTGAACACTACATTGTATTAAGCCGCTACAGACTCTAGCCTACTAGAAGTTAACTTCAGATTGGAATGTAGTTGAGCCCTAACCAATCTCACACTGATTAAGGTACAATCGAGTCCCTTACGTCTCTGAATCCCAGCAGGACTCTACGCACTTGATTCCCTTAGCTGGTCTCACCCACAACTAAGAGTTGTTACGACCCAAAGTCGAAGACTTGATAAACAAATATGTCTCACACAGAAAAGTTTATTGAATAGATAAATCTGTCTCCCACAGAAATACCTACGAGTTTTTGTTCCGACTTTAGATAAATCAAGGTGAACAGGAACCAATTGATACATCAGACTTATATTCCCGAAGAACTAACCTAGTAATATCAATCACCTCACAATAATCTTAACCATATGGTAGCGGAACAAGATATTTTGGAATCACTAAGAATGAATGAAGAGCTTTGTGATTACTTTTTATCTTACCTATCGGAGATTAAATCTCGATCAAATTTTAGAGAAGACAATACTCAATACGATAGAACAAAGTAAGATCAAAACACGCAACTACATAGAAAATAGTTGGGTCTGACTTCAGAATCCCAATGAAGTCTTTAAGTCGTTAACATATAATGATTTTAGGAAAAACCTAGGCTAAAGGAGAATCGACTCTAGCCGCAACTAGTATCACACAGGAGGTGTAGGGATTAGGTTTCCCAGTTGTTATAGTTTTCCCTTATATAGTCTTCAAATCAGGGTTTGCAACCAATGCTACCTTGGTAACAAAGCATTCAATATTCACCGTTAGATGAAAACCTGATTAGAGTCAAGCTAATATCTTTCAACCGTTAGATTGTCTTACCTTGCAACACACAAATAAAATGTACCTTCGTTAGATATGGGTAACCGTACCTAAAGGTGTACACATAGTTGACCCAACAATAAACGAAGTTAGCCATATGGACACTTTCATATCAACCTTGTTCATCTTAATCACAACCAGTTCAAATGACTCAAATGAAACTAGTTACAGAGTTGTTCAATTACTTATATTCTCATAGAAGTATACAAGACACAATTGAAGAAAAATCGGTTTTGATTCACTCGAATCGATACATGAACATTATAGCCACGGTTTGTAGAGATTGCATTCTTTATTAAACAAATGTATTTGTTCATGAGTGTGTAAACATACTTAACCGATTTTAGAACTTAACCCACTCAGGTATGCATAAGGGTACGCATACCTAAGTTCCCGAACTTGGTCTTGTTCGCTAGTATACAAACGGGTACGCATACTGTCGTTCATGAACGAACTCAGTTGAAATCAGTACCCATACGGGTATGCATACTATGGTTCCCGGACTTCAATTGTTGAATCAATATGCATACGTGTATGCATACTAAATTCCCGGACTTGGAATACACTTGCAACAGTTAGCATACAAGTACGCATACTGTGCTATATCCAATCAATGGTTAATTGTTCTAAACTCCAATTTCAATCATTGAAACATTATTGGAAGACGAGAATAGCTGTCTCACACAAACTATTAGCTTGAAAGAAATTTTCAAGTGATCAAATGATCAATACGAAACATTCCGAGTCTACATCAAATGACTGTCTCACACAAATCATGTAAGATGTTACCAGGCGGTTTTCACATGATCATATTTTGACTTTCGTCAAGAATAAAATATGAACTTGGTTAAAACGAAAGCTTACCAACACATAATTCGAGAAATATGTAAGCGAGTTAAACTCAGCCCGAAATATCAAATGTGTATCAATTAAAGTCTATATATCTATACAACTTTTATCTCAATATGATATAAAATATAAATAGACTTCTGAGTGATAGATAAGTTCAAGTCTCCACATACCTTTTGTTGATGAAGTTCCACAAGCTCCCCTTAGTAGTTCTTCGTCTTCAATCGATGAAGGCCGTGAAGTCTAAAGCGCAACTACACATTTTATCCTAATCCGAGGCATAGCTATAAGCAGACTAGAAATCAAGACTTATAGTTTTGACAACTAAACCTGACAAACAAGCTTGAGATAGCAACGCTTGCGAGTTTGACCGAGAAGTACTCTAACAATCTCCCCCTTTGTCAATTTTAGTGAAAAAACTATCAATACATATGGATTACAAAATAAATAAACTTTGTAGCTTCTCATCCAAATGCTTGATTTCCTTGGTTCTTCAACATTACTCGAAATCTTCGTCACTTCCAAGTACTCCAGCGATTCTGAACGTTTTCAACTCAACATCATAGTTGTTAAAGATCCGTAGCCATAACAATAAGAAAACAATTGTTCTCAATTATTGTTATACAATGTCATAGTATTATTACACAGCATCAAAGTTTAATTGTATCACAACTTTGACAATAATACTACGGTGATATGTATCACTCCCCCTTGATATTTCGAGCTGAGTTTAACTCGCTTACATATTTCTCGAAATATGTGTTGGTAAGATTTCGCTTTAACCAAGTTCATCTTATATTCTTGACGAAAGTCAAAAGATGATCATGTGAAAATCGCCTTGTAACATCTTACATGATTTGTGCGAGACAGTCATTTGATGTAGACTCGGAATGTTTCGTATTGATCATTCGATCACTTGAAAATTGCTTTTAAGCTAATAGTTTGTGTGAGAAAGCTATTGTCATCTTCCAAGAATGTTTTAATGATTGAAATGGGAGTTTAGAACGATTAACCATGATTGGATATAAACACAACATGCATACTTGCATATGTGTAGTCCAAGACCGGTAATCTAGTATGCATACCCGTATGCGTACTGGTTGGTTAGGTGAAGTCTGGGAGCTATAATAAGCATACCCATATGCGTATTGGCGAACTCAGTTGAAGTCCGGGAACTTTAGTATGCATCCCCGTACGCGCACTATATTCAACTGAGTTAGGATGTGAACGACAGTATGCGTACCCGTTTGCATATTGGCGAACACGGTCCAAGTACGGCTACTTAAGTATGCGTACCTTTTTGCATACTTGAGTAGGTTATGTTCTAAAATCGGTTTTTTCATGAACTCATACATCTATATATTAAGGAATGCAATCTTTCGCAAACCGTGGCTATAATGTTCATGAATTGATTCGAGTGAATCAAAATCGATTTTGTTTCAATTGTGTCCTGTATACTTCTATGAGAATATAAACAATTGAACAACTCTAGAACTAGTTTCATTTGAGTCATTTGAACTAGTTATGGTTAAGATGAATATGGTTGATATAAAAGTGTTCATATGGATAACTTCGGTTAAATATTATTTATCCAACAAAGGTGCACACGTTTAGGTACGGTTACTCATATCTAAATAAAGTCACTTTTAATTTGTGTGTAACAAGGTAAGTTTGATCTAACGGTTGAAAGATATTAGCTTGAGCCTAATCAGGTTTTCATCTAACGGTGAATATTGAATGCTTTGTTACCAAGGTAACATTGATTGCAAACCCTGATTTGAAGACTATATAAGGGAGAACTCTAGCAACTGGGAAACCTAATCCCCACGCCTCATGTGTGATACTAGTTGCGACTAGAGCCGATTCTCCTTTAACCTTAGGTTTTTACCAAAACCCTGTAGGTTAACGACTTGAAGACTTCATTGGGATTGTGAAGCCAGACCCAACTATTTTCTCTTTAGTTGCGTGTTAAGATCTTGTTGTTTTCTATCGTGATTGAATACTATCTTCTCTAATATTGGCTCGAGATTCATTCTCCGATAGGCAAGATAAAAAGTAGTCACAAACATTTCCGTCTCATCGTTTGTGATTCCACAATATCTTGTTTCGCTACCTTACGATTAAGATTATTGTGAGGTGATTGATATTTTTAGGTTGTTCTTCGGGAATATAAGTCCAGTATATCAATTGGCTCTTGTTCACCTTGATTTATCAAAATACGAAACAAAACTCATAGGTATATATGTGGGAGATAGATTTATCTATTTAATAGACTTTTCTATGTGAGACAGATTCGTTTATCAAGTCTTCAATTTGGGTCGTAGCAACTCTTAGTTGTGGGTGAGATCAGCTAAGGGAATCAAGTGCGTAGAGTCCTGCTGGGATTCAGAGACGTAAGGATCGCAAATGTACCTTGATCAATGTGAGATTGGTTAGGGATAAACTACTTTCCAGTCTGAAGTTAACTTGGAGTAGGCTAGTGTCTGCAGCGGCTTAATACAATGTGGTGTTCAAATCTGGACTAGGTCCCGGGATTTTTTTGCATCTGCAGTTTCCTAGTTAACAAAACTTTTGGTGTCTGTGTTATTTCTTTTCCGCATTATATTTGTTTATATAATTGAAATATAACAGGTGTAAGTGCTTAATACAGTGTGTAAGTTCAATTAATTGTGAATCCAACCTTTAAATTGATTGACACTTGGATATTTGTTTTTGATACTGTCCAAGTTATTTCTTATATTCAATCGGGCTCGCAAATTCCTATTTGTTTGATTGCATATTGAATTGAAAAATTGAGATATAACTCTTTGATATACTGTTCTTAAGATTGAGTCTGACTGTCTAGTTGATTCTCTTGAAAGTATATTGGAGTTAGTCCATACAGATTGCTAAGCGAAATATTGGGTGTGGTTGTTAGACCCCCGCTTTTTCAATTGGTATCAGAGCAGGCAAACACGTTCAAGACCTTACAAGTCTGTGTTTATAGTGATCCGACTCTATGGACAGAAGTGTTATCTCAATAAATGCACCATCAGATCTAGGGATTCCAAAATTCTCTTCCATGTATGATTTAATAAAATCTGTAGAAGAAATTGTTTCTAAACCTCCTCCAGGTTTAAAGTCCCTAGAAATTTTTTCAGGTTTTGAAAAGAAACTGGAAAGCTTATCTCTTGATGTTGAGTTATATCTCCAGAAAGATCAAGAATCTCTTAATAAGCTAAATCAAGTTATGATGAATAATGTTCATGTTGAGGTTGATATTGGTCTTTTTATTAGTAAGGGTAATCGTTATGTCTCCTTTGTCTCAGACAAATTGGATATAATACAAGAAGTATCTAAACCTCATTTATCGGTCAGTTCCATCTCTGAATTTGACTTTGTTCATTAGTCAAATCCTGATACACCTTCTCAAGATAATGGTATTTCCCTCTCTTGTGAGAATGTCAGAATGTCTCTTTTTATAAAAAGAGTTTCTCTGTGCAGTACTGAACATTATCTGCAGAGACTGTGTGTTATAAGTTGTAAACGAAGAAATCTGAAACACAAATTTATTTGTGTTCTCTGGATTCTCTTTGAAGAACTTATAAAAACAGATAGTTGGGTGGATCTCAATACTATTAGGTGTAAGAGTAGTTGGAAGGAAACTCTCTCTTGGTGTCATGGCGTGGAAGCGTTCCTTGTATTGTGTCATCTTGACCATATAAAAAAATGCTCAAGCAAAATAATTGCTGAGTTGCTACTCCAAATATTTTGTTTAAATTTATTAAACCAAACGAGCCTTTACCTGCACACGTACGGTTCACATACTTTGAACCCAGAACCCTTACATGTACGAACCTCGTTCCAGAACGTATTCATTTGGTTCTTCCACCGATTAACACATAAAAAGAAGGAGAATCACTTCGTTCTCTTTACCTCCTTTCTCTCTTCTAGTCGAGTTCGAAAGAGAAACCAAACAGTTCATGTATCATCCTTCTTCTCCTTTCATTTCATAACCATTGTTTGTTTGGTTTGCACCATTGAATTCAGGAGAAGATTTTATACATTGGGTCAAGAACTATTTTCGTTTTGCTCATTATTTTGGAACTCCACCATTAACGACGGTTCGTGTAACAGGTAAGTTTTCCAACATTTCCTTGTATGTTTGTTCTCCTCTATGGCATCTAGTAAAAGACTTAGTCGTGGTGAAAGTTCAGGTACTCAAAATCGTGAAGATACTTTTTATGATCCTAGCTTGAGTATTAGGTTCGTGGACACTAAGGCTCGTGATTACTATGTAGAATCTAGTACAAAGAAACTTATTATTGAGAGGATTTATAAGCCCTCTGAACTTAGGGTAGATGGCCTCTCTAGGTTCTTTGAGAATCATGAATGGGGAATTATTCATCATCCCATGGGAACAACCTTTATTGAGTTGACTGCCCAATTTTGTGCAAACCTACATGAGCCTGATACTGTCAACTGCACCTTCAAAACCATTGTCGAAGGAAGAATTTTTCTTGTGAATCGACAACTTATTGCTGAACTTTTGAACTTGTCTCAAGCTGGTGATTTTCTTTTACCACCTCCTGAGCACTTGAGACCTTCTCCAAATGTGCTCTCAAACTTCCTTCTTTCAAAGGATGTTTCCTGGTATGATGGCAAGATTGATGTTCATGATGCTGAATTGTTCCTCAAAGTTGCTGGAAAACTACTGGTAGCTAAATGGATGCCCAGCATAATTGACAGACAATTATGGACTAGACCTCTTGCGGAACTGGTTTTTATGTTGTTGAAGGGGGAAACATTAACTTCCTTGGACTTATTATTCGTCAGATGACAAGTGTCATAAAGATCTCGAAGAAGACTCCTGGCTTTCCTTATCTCATCTCAAGGATTTGTAGTCAATTTGGCATTGTTGTTGTTGGAACCAATCTTGGAGGACAAAATGTCTTGACCATAAGAGGCATTGAAAAGATGCCAAGGACTCCAATAAGAACTCCAGCTAGAACTCATGTTGTGCATAATGCTGAGATCATTCGCCTTCAGAATGAAGTCGGATGCTTGAGAGAGCAGTTGGAGTATGTTGAAGCAGAACATCCAGAACTGATCAAAAACTTTGAAGAAATTGCTATTGCTTATTATGACATGATAGATTAATTTTGTTTGAACTTTTTGGTGATATAACTCTGTTAGGGTCTGGTTGTTTGTTCATTTTATATGACTGCTTATGGTATTTCATGTTGAACTTCTTATGTTGAACTTGTTAAACTATTATTCTTAATGGTTGTAATGAATTTAATGGTATTTTAGCCTTGAACGATTTTATCTTTCAATTAAACTGCTAAATGTGTTAAATCCATGAGAATTTCAGCTAAATATTGCTCAAAAGTTAAGTCTATCATATGTCTTTATTGATGAAGATAGAATGAAGTGCAAAGATTAAGTCTATTATATGTCTTTATGCAAATATTGATGAAATATAGAATGAACCTTTGAATATTCTGTAGTATTGGTTTTTCCCTGATCCACATCTTTGTGTAAATATTGTGCGGCTCCGTAAGTTATCTTTTGTGAGCATTTCCAATTAAATTAATCATGGGTTCTCTTGTGGTTAATTGAATTGATTTTTATGGATACAAATTCATGTTTCATGTGATTTTTTAATATCCAAAGAAACCCTTCTTTTCTTGTGAAAGTAAGGTCGCTCTTGTTGTTCTTTCGGGAATGACATTTTATAGGAGAGAGTTCTTAATTGAACTTGTGCTTAATTGCCAAATCTTTGTGGGGAGTGCGGCTGTGCAATATTGTAGGAGTTTTCTTGTATCTTTATTAACTCCTTGGTGAATGCATTTAGTTTCGACTATATGATTGCATCTAAACCAAGTTGATATGTTTCCTTTTGGTCATGAAGTATCTTCATGAGAATTTCATTAGGATCCCACTAGTTTTCGTACCTTTGACAATTTTTATTGACAAAAAGGGGGAGAATAAATGTGTAGTTCACACTACAAATACATATGGTTTACGGATCATTATGTAAGGGGGAGTGGTTTTCAAGTGAGATGAAGTATTAATTAAAGGGGAGTGATACATATCACCATAGTATTATTGTCAAAGTTGTGATACAATTGGACTTTGATGTTGTGTAATGATACTATGACATTGTATAACAATGATTGTGAGCAACTGTTTTCTCATTGTTATAGCTACGGATCTTCAAAAACTATGATGCTGAGTTGAACACGTTCAGAATCACTGGAGTACTTGGAAGTGACGAAGATTTCGAGTAATGTTGAAGAACCAACGAAATCAAGCATTTGGATGAGAAGCTACAAAGTTTATTTATTTTGTAATCCATATGTATTGATAGTTTTGTCACTAAAATTGACAAAGGGGGCGATTGTTAGAGCACTGCTCGGTCGAACTCGCAAGCGTTGCTATCTTAAGCTTGTTTGTAAAGTTTAGTTGTCAAAACTATAAGTCTTAATTTCTAGTCTACTTATAGCTAAGTCTCGGATTAGGATATATAGAAAGTGTAGTTGAGCATTAGACTTCATGGTGTTCATCAATTGAAGACGAATAACTACTAAGGGGAGCTTGTGGAAATTCATAAACAAAAGGTATGTGAAGACTTGAACTCATCTATCACTCAAAAGACTATCTACTTTATCTCCTATTTGAGACAAAAATCTATAACTATATAGACTTCGATTATACACATTTGATATTTCGAGCTGAGTTTAACTCGCTTACATATTTCCCGAAATATGTGTTGGTAAGCTTTCACTTTAACCAAGTTCATCTTATATTCTTGACGAAAGTCAAAAGATGATCATGTGAAAATCGCCTTGTAACATCTTACATGATTTGTATGAGACAGTCATTTGATGTAGACTCGAAATGTTTCGTATTGATCATTCGTTCACTTGAAAATTGCTTTGAAGCTAATAGTTTGTGTTAGAGCATAGCTCGGTTGGACCCACCAAGCGTTGGTATGTCAAGTTTGGTTGTCATATTTTAGTGAACCAAAACCCATTAAAGAGTCACTTGATTATATGCTAGAGTCAACTTCGTATAGGTTAGCTTGAAAGTATTAGGATATGAGACATTACAAGTATTACGTGAAGACTTGAAGAATGTGAAGAAGTAAGGAGCTACAACGACGACATCATCCTTCCACTTAAGGTTAGTAATATTTGACTTGAACTGTTTCATTCCCTAACGTATCTTTCAAGTCTTGCATATTGAAAACATAACTGCGAAGCTATGAATGATTATACTTTAGTTAGAGTAGTATTATGGAATACAATACGAAGTATAGCGCTTATCTTTTGAACTTCGTATATAAGACATCGACATAATCGTTTGAATGCTATTGTGATTATGTATGGGTATGAGGTGAAGATTTCGTCCTAGGAAACAATGTTTTACATTAGTTTAAAGGAAGTACAATTCATAAACTTATTTTATGAATCGAAAGGGAAATCGTTAGGCTTATTGGTATTCTTATTCATTGCAAATCTTTTGAAATACCAATATGTGTGTTTAGTATAACCACTCATGACTTGCTTATTTTCTTGGTAAAACTATTCACAAGGCTGACTTTTGTATTGGTATGACTTTTATTAGTGAAACTGATCTTAAGTAATCACCTGAGATGGTATGATCGATTCTTTGTAATTGGTATGACCAACTCTAGACATTGGGGGACCGATCCTAGTAAGAGGTGCAACCAATCACAAAAGGGGAATCGATCCTTGTAAGAGGTGCAACAAGTTTCTAGTTATTGGGAACCGATCCTATGAACACGTGCAACACGTTTTTAGTTATTGGGAACCGATCCTATGAACATGTGCAACAAATACAAGTTAGATACCATATATATGTGGGAACCGATCCTAGTACCTAGTCAACCAAGTTTTGGTAACTAGCGTGACTAATTCTAGTACCCACATGGAGGTAAAACCGAAACTTGTTTTGGTAGAACCGTGAAACCCATGTTTGGTGATTTGATAGGATAATCAATCACATAGTTCTTGGAAGTCAGATGAGCCAATTATAAACTTGTTTGGAAGTGTGGCTATAGGATCAGAAACTCGCAACAATAATGCCTCAGCGAAATTGTTAACAACACAGCACAACAGTGTCGCAGAACAACTTCAGAAACGAAATAATAAACGACGTCAGCTAAATCATGAGAAAAATGTGATGGTCCTGCGAAAATTAGGGAGTTTGCGAGATTAAAATTTGTAAGGTTGCGAGAATGTCGCAAGCCATATCCAAAAATAAAGGGCATATTAGCTGTCATCCACTATGTAATTCCCTATAAATAGCCGTTCAGTTGTAAAGGAAAGGAGAGAGATCTTTTATGAGTAAGAAGCAAGTAAATAGATGAGAGAAAATCTAGAGCAACAGTGGTTATTCTTGATTTCTTTATCTTTCCTTGTAAGATAGTTCAAAGATTCATCAATAAAATTAAGATTGTTAATCCAAAAATGAGTTGAATGTTAATGAAATCTTGTGAGGGGTGTAGTGTAGGATTTCCTGAAACTACATAATGGCGCTAGAAACAGGGAGGTTTGAAGATTGAAGATTGTCTAGAAAAAATTGAAGATTAATATTGAAATTTGTGAATATTTGGAGTAATTGGTTAAGAATTTTACATAATCTCTTGCAATTCATTAATATTGAAGAAATGACTAGAAGAAGAAATACATCAGAACAACCAACTACTGTTAGAAGAAGCAAGAGACTTGCTGGAAGGGAAAGAAGTGAAATGGGAGAATCTACTAGAATGAGAAATAATGGAGAAAATCAAATTCAACTACCAGTTCAACAAACACTAGTACAATGAAGGAATACAGATTATGATAGGGTGAGTATACACACTTGGCAATCAAATTCAGCAGAAGAAGTAGAAGAAGAGCAGCAAACCAGAAACCATAGACAGGTAGAGAGAAATCAAGAAGCATATGAAGGAATAATTCATGGAGATGAGGAAATTTGATTGTTAGAAATGTTGAGATGAAGAATACATGAAGAAAGAAGAGCTGAGGCAAAAGAACGTGCAAATCTAACAGGGCAAAATCACGAATTGAGGATGGAAAATATGAGACTACAGGGTAGAAGATCGAGAAGTATTACAAAATCATATTCAAGATTGACTAGAAGAGAGATGAGGCGAAACTCACCCACGATTAATGATGGAAATAATATTCGAGAAGAAATATCAAATCCTAAAAAAGAGCATCGCAAAGATAGATAAAAGACTGATGATCGTTACGTTCCACAAAATGAAACTTTTGATGATAGGCAAAATGATAGAAATCAAGAGAATGGACAACGTCAGGGACGAAATAATCAAGATGGCGAAGGGAGTCGAGAGGAAGGAAGGAGAATTTTACATGAGAGAGAAGCTCAAAGAAATCAACAAACGATTGAAGAAGAAATTGAAAGACATTATGCTGAACAAGCACGTTTAATTTGCGAACGTGAAAGATTGAGAGCGGAAATGGAAGAACAAGAGCTTCAGGAGACAATTCGCCAGAACAATCACGACAATCGAGAAATAAGGCGTACACAAAACCTGAATAACGATAATATCAATGTAGAGTATGATAGAGTACAGAGGATGGTTGAAAGACAGCGAATGGAATTGATAAGAAATGAACAAAATCATGGAGGGGAAAATGAGAGACATCATCATATGCGAATTCAAGATAGAGATGAGAAAGAGAATCGCAGAAGAAGATGAGATGAGAATGATGAAGAAGAAATGCAAAATTTCGCGAGAGAAGAAAGACATGAACGCAGAAGAAGGGAGGCGAAATTAAAAAGACCAGTGGATCAAAATTCAGGTGTAAATAAACAAATATTAAAAGAATTATAAGAAATGAGAGGAATGTTAAATAATAGAGGAGAAGTAGGCAGAAGACAATTAGATGAAGCTATAGAAGAAGCTGCAAAAACTCAATTTACAAGGGAAGTACAACTAGGAGGAACCTACGAAATGCAATTTGCCCGCATTAAACAGCATTTTTGATGGAACAACTTGTGCAATTCAACACATTAAAGCCTACGTGAGGTGCATGTTGCAATGGGAAAATCATGATGTCGTATTATGCAAGTATTTGCATCCAGCTTAACAGGGGAGGCGTTAAAATGGTTCGAAGGTCTACCAAAGAATACAATAACATCCTTCAATCATTTGCAGACTACATTCCTGGGGCATATATAAGTAATAATTCTTCGCGACCTGGTATTGAAGACGTGTTTGGATTAAAACAAAGGATTGGCGAAAGTTTGAAGCACCTAACTAAAAGATGGAGGACTATGTGTAGCGAAATGGCTGGCCGTGTGGATGAGAGATATCTTATCTTATCATTTATCAATGCTATGTTTGCAACCAACTATTGTATATCCAAATTTTCAGAGTCAAGAATACGATCACAATGACTGAATTGCGAGAACTTCAGGAAGAATATATTGCTCTAGAGGAAAGGAAAATGAAATGGAATCATACCCGTTGCGAACACCAGTTCACAAACAGCGAATGCAAGCTTATTACCCAAACTAATAAACACAGTGGCGAGCACTTCGCAAGTACAACAAGAAAAGGTGACGGGCAACAATCAACAGAAACTGGTGGCTATGGGAAGCCGAGATCAAGAGGAGTATGAAAGAGAAGAAATTTCTACAATCGTGGTGGAAATAACAAGATTCAAAGACTCGATCAGCCGCAAGAAACTTATGGAGGTCAAAGACAAAACTATAATAGAGGACAAGGAGGTCACAAGGTAGTATGGGAAGAAATCAAGATGCCACCTCTAAATGCAAGTGTGGAGAAAATATGGGAAGCTATAATTTTGATGGAGAATATACCAACACCATGGAACATGGGAACGGAACCACCTCCAAACCACAGAAGTCATGAGTTTGTTCTTATCATCATTTTCATGGACATACTACAAATGATTGCAGAAATGTAAAAAGAATTATTCTGAGAATGATAGATCAAGGAAAACTAAACCACTTTTTGGTAGGGCACCCACAATCTCAACCATTGCCACCACCACCACAGAGCATCAAAGTAAACACGATGAAAAAGAAGGAAACATTCTTCATAGAAGTTGGTGCAAAAGCAAAGAATCTATTCTGTCACTCTATCGTACATTCATACAAGACAATTGAAGATTTTCATGACAATGTTTTGAGTAGAGTGTTCGCAAGAGATAATGATGGAAGAGAAATTATGAATATTGCGAAAATCTCGCCACTAGAGGAATGGCAGAAAAGATTTCTTTTACCGCAGAAGAAATCCCCGAAGGTGGAGGTACATGATAATCCATTGTGGTAAAATTAGAAATTAATCCAAAACCGAAAGAAGATGAGGATGATGAAGCTGAAGATTCATGGGCAATTAATAGGATTCTAATCGATACTGGAAGCTCTGTGAACATCTTATTTTATCATACTTATAAAACTATGGGAGGAAGAGATGATGATCTTATACCATCAACATATAAGATATATGGTTTTAATGGTACTGCCAACAAGCCTAAAGGGGAGGTTACTATGCGAATTCCATTGAAGGGAATATCTTCTGAAATCCTTCTGTGTCGTTGACGTAGAATCACCCTACAATGCATTAATTGGTCGACCTTGGCTACATGGGATTCTAGGTGTAGCTTCAACTTTCCACCAGTGCATCAAATTCCCTCACCCCAGCGGTGTAGGAATCATAAAGGGAGATTGGGTTGAAGGAAAGAGGTGTTACGAAACTGAGGTAGAATCCTGCGAAGGAAGAGCAAACAAGAAGGAAAGTTGGCGACACAAAATCAAAGAGACACAAAGAAGTGAGAGATTGATGGTGGATGCAATCGAACGAAAAGAAGAAGAGATGTTGCGAAACTAATGCTAGCTCAGAATAAAAAATGGTGAACATACCACTACCAAGGAAGCAGTAGCAGAAAATAAAAAGAAGCAGAGAATGCAAAGGTAATAAAATAAGAAATGTATGAATGATTGATTTGTTGCGACACTCTCGCAATAAATAAAATTCTCAAAAATACATTTTATTGAATGACAAAATTGAGATTGCGAAATGCAAATACGATATGATGATGTGCGAGAATCTCGCAGAGATAATGAATTCTACAAAAGACAATCAGAGAACAATGACAAAAGAGAAAGGGGCGAACCTTTATGGCGTACACCCTAGTTCGCGAATACAATTTCGCAAGAGGAAATGTAAGACCTAAAGTACGTCATATAAGGGGGTACCTGTTGCATGGCTCAGGGAAAGGCTACACCGCCACCGGAACCTGAGTCATGGAGATTTGGGGTCAATAAAGCCCATCCGGGAGAGGCACCTTGGATTCTCAGCTTAAGCATATGACTTAGGTTGGGCGACTAAGGTAATAAGGACTCTCCCAAGGAGTGCAGAATCTGACCAAGGCGCCGAGGTACACGGTTGAGTCAAGAGTGCCAGGGGCGTCTGGAGCGTACCTTGCCATTCTTGACAAGTCTTGGCTTATACTGCACTCGGCCCGAAGAAAACCCCACTTAGGGTGCAGTCTCGTAACCATAAGCCCTATAGGTAAAAGGGATAAGAGGCTGCGAAAACAACTGGTTGTTGTTAAGACCGGATGGGAGGAGCCAACCTTGTATGGTAGAGTACGCCTCCTTGAAGGGGCAACCAGGGGGAAGATAAGGGCCACCCTCCATTAGGGAGCTGATAAGTGTCTTAAGACGCAAATGTCATGAGGCTTTTTCTCGCAAGGGTATTAAGGCTTGTCATATTTGTGCGACAATCCTGAAGAGGCAATAATACAAAAGAAAAAGATAAGACGAGATCAATGGGTTTTCGCATGAAAGTGCGAAGACGTCCTGCGATTTCGTCGCAAGACGGCAATGTAATGGGGCTTTATTTTCGCAAGAATATTTAGGCCTGTCATATTGTCGCAACATTCCTGAAGAGGCCATAATACAAAAGAAAAAGTTAAGGCAAGATCAATGGGTTTTTGCATGAAAGTGCAAGGACGTCCTGCGATTTTGTCGCAATGACAAGAGGTGGCATAATAAGACCTTTAACTAGGAAGGAAAATAAGACCACACAGGATGAGATTTTGAAAAGAATCAAAATTCACTTCGCATATGATTGCGAAATTATACATAAACAACTGCGAAGTTGAGGCACAAAATAAAAAAATCTGCAAAATCTCTCATTTGGATACAAATAACAGAGGCAAGTATGGGAATGAATGAAATTAGAAAATGTTATTTGTCTCCATGATAGATTTACGCAAAAATTCAAAAATTAATGATTATGTTGATTAACCGTATTGCAAGGAAGAATTGTTTTAATGAATGCAGGTCAAAATGAAAGAAACTCATATATTAAGGAATATGGGAACCAAAAATTCGCAAATATACAGAAAGAAGGAATAAATGTACAAGTATTACAGAAGATCAAAGAAAGAAACAAAGACTACTTCTTAGTTGATCCTTCATCATCTTCATCAGACTTGTTCCCTTCTTCGTCTGCATCAGAACTTTTATCTCCATCAGAACCTTCATCACCATCAGATTCTTCATCATCAGCTTCGCTATCAGAGATGTCAGACTAGGAATGTTCTTTGGGATCTCCTCCAAGAGACAAGGATAATCAGAGTGAGGAATACTATGGTCATCACAAACCATTTGAATAGTTTGATTGCGAAAATGCAGAGCGTCGTTCTTAAAGTTCGCAACAGTGATCTTGATTTGATTCTTTAATCTAGAATACTTATCGTTGCGAGAAGAAAGATTCTTTGCGAGTTCCTCTTTTTCAGCTTCAAGTTCCTCAATTCTTTCGCGATATCTACTTTCAGAATCTGCGAGCAAAAGGCAATCAATTAATAACTTGATGAAAATTCATAAGAAACAAAAGATTAGTGAAGAAGAACAGTTAATAACCTTCTCTGTCAGAAATCATATCTCTAATCAAGGCTGTATGCTCAACTTGGAGACTAACATTTACACCTAAATCTTTTCTGGCATCGTCTAAGATTTTCGCAGCCCAAGCGAATTCATCCTCATTATTTATAAGGAACGAGAACGAATTTGGTTTTCTCTTTCGCAGAGCTCGGTATTCTTGCGGTTAGCTTCATCTCGTTCAAGTTGAACTTCAAGAAGGGTCTCTTGGAATTTCGCCAAAGCCTTAGCACCTTGATCAGAGATGCGATCCTTATCATCTATGAGACCGCTAATTTTAGTTCTTAGCTCATTGATTTTCTCTTTAGAATTAAGAAAGAAACGCTTAAATCGGTTGTCTAAGCCTAAACTAGATCTATGGTCAATCTCTAAGAGGCGAAATTTGGATCTCAGTTCATTCATAGAAAGAGATGAAATTTTATCATTTGAGAAACTATTTAAATATTTATTAAGACGCTCAAGAAGGGTATCATTATCCAAGGCATTAGGAAATGAACGAAGAATGGTAGCTTCATCAGAAAGACCATAAATGTCTGCAAAAAGGATCAATCAAATAAGATAAAACAACAAGATGAATGGATGAAGGGAAATGAGAAAAGTAACATACCATAGAGTTGATTATTAGCTTGTTGAAGACTAAAGATTTTATTCTTGTACGAAGAAGAATCAATTTCTAGTTGTTTGTTCTTCTCGCGAAGACCTTTGACTTCAGCTTCAAGTTCCTCATTCTTTGTACGAAATTGAAGATTCTTCTTTTCAAGAATTTCGCGTCTCCTCTCCAGATCTGAGGTAACAGCGAAAGAAGCTTTTCCAGCCTGCGAGAAAATGTAAAAAGTATTAAAATAGAAAGAGATTTTGAGTTACAATAATGAAGAAGTAAAAAGACGAAAGCATACCAGACTATTAAGAGAATGCAGGAAGTTGGGAGTCACCGATCTAGAAACTCTGCGAAGAGAATTATCACCATCCAATAAAGGAACATCGCAAATCGTAGCGAGAGCTTTGCAGGTATTAGCGAGTTGACTATCTCCCATTCCTTGCCAAGAATCAGAACAGATGCCAGAGAGCTTAGCCATAGATGATTCAGATAGAGAATCTTCATTTACAGCAAGGTCATCATTATCCTCATCATCCTCATCACTCTCGGAGTTTTCATGAGAAGGAGTATTTGAAGGATATGAAGAATGGATTTTCCTCTTCTTTGAAGGAGGAGCAGTTGGTTTTTCCCTGCGAAGAGCACCTTTTCCTTTATCACCAGTCTTCGCAACATTAACAGGCTCTTCTATTTCAGCAATAACCTTCACACACAGATAGACATAAGAAATAGAGGCAACGATATATTGTTTAAAATCATAAGAGAATATTTCTTACCTCATCTATGTATGAGCGAAGAGCTAACAAGGTACTGCCTTACCAGTCCTGTGGTAGCTATCTTTCAGTTTCTGGATCTGTACAATTTCGCAAGAGTCAGCGAACAAAAGAATAAAGATAAATAAAGAAATGTAAAGTGAGCGAAACTGGAAGAAACATACCTCTTTATTCTTCTCGGGCCAAGAGAATACCCAAGGTTGATAAGTAGCGAGATTCTCAGGATAAACATTTGACCCAACAATATAAGGTCCTTTCAGCATCAAGGGAAAAACACACCATTTATCATCTTTGGATTGGCGAGGGGTTGTGTTCTTACCAGAGTGCCAATCAATGTCTTGGATGAGTATTTTACCTTCATCAATATTATCTTTCCTTTTCAAGCGAATACCCCAGCGAGTATTCTCTTTCTTCATAGAGATCAATTCATAATTTTCAAAGAAACTCGCAGTTGTGTATTTTTCAGCAATTATCTCCAAGTCTGCGAATTTAGGATCCCTAAGTTCTTTAGAGTAAAGAGATCATTTACCAGCACCACGGTTAGCGAACTCCAGCATCAGACGGATGCAATCCCCACTCAATTGTAAGATAGCTCGCGAAAATCCCGAGTGAGCGAGAATTTCATAGAACAGAGGAATATTTGGGTCATAAAGAGGAATGGGGAGACCTGCGAGAATTTGACCCAGTGAAACTATGATTGATTGATCATCACAATGTTGATGAGAGAAAAGTTTGATAGAAAGAATTGATTTGGTACTTTCACCAGGAATGGTATAAAGTATGAAACCTTTCTCGACAAGATCTTTTTGGGTTTCCTTAAAAGTTTTCTCATGCTTTTGACCGCTTGGAGGCATATCTGAATATAGAGTATGGGAATGGATGAAAAGTAAGAAGATTGAAGAGGGAAGAATTACAGTAGCAGAACTTACGGAAGAACGATAGAGTTGCAGAGATGAGAGAGTAAAAAGAGAAGAGAAAGTAAAAAGAAAATGGAAAGAAGAGTAAGAAGAATATATGAAGAATATTTCTTTTACTCGAAGAAATAAACACCATTAATGCGAAAAGACGTGAGCGGTTGAAAAGCAGCGGTTACAGAAGACGTGTCAAGAAATATATGGAAGAAAGGATACGTGTGATAAATGCAGAATATGAAGAGATGGACAGCTGCGGCATTTCTCACATCGTTCTCTACTTCGCAGAGAAGATATGAGAAGAGGCAAGATGTAGGATCGGAATATCGCAACAATAATGCCTCATCGAAATTGTTAACAACACAACACAACAGTGTCGCAGAACAACTTCAGAAACGAAATACTCCCTCCGTTCCGATTTACTTTACGTTGTAGAGTTTTTCACGGAGATTAAGAAATACCATAGAGAATAAAATCTTTCCAGTTCTACCCATATTAATTCTTCTTAAAATTTTAAATGACTAGTTTTTAGTTTCTAGATTTTAGAGAAAGTTATCAATTCCCTAGTAATTTACTTGGGATATACTACCAAACTAGAGTAGATTTAAAATTAGAGTATTGATTACAATAAAAATTAATGATATTGTATGATTGCAAAGCAAGGGAAAATCAGTGAGAATATGAGAAAAATACTAAAACTATCATCTATTTTGGAATATAAAAAAAAACCCTAAAACATCAAGTAAAATAGAACGGAGGGAGTAATAAACGACGTCAGCTAAATCATGAGAAAAATGTGATGGTCCTGCGAAAATTAGGGAGTTTACGAGATTAACATTTGTAAGGTTGCGAGAATGTCGCAAACCATATCCGAAAATAAAGGACAGATTAGCTGTCACCCACTATGTAATTCCCTATAAATAGCCGTTCAGTTGTAAAGGAAAGGAGAGAGATCTTTTCTGAGTGAGAAGCAAGTAAATAGGAGAGAGAAAATCTAGAGCAGCAGTGGTTATTCTTGATTTCTTTATCTTTCCTTGTAAGATTGTTCAAAGATTCATCAATAAAATTAAGATTGTTAATCCAAAAATGAGTTGAATGTTAATGAAATCTTGTGAGGGGTGTAGTGTAGGATTTCCTGCAATTACAGTGGCAAATCGGTTCCAAGATTGTAAGTATGAAAAAGGACTTACAAATTAAATATGTCAACATACTTTGAACATGTGCAGTAACGCTTATCTTTTATTGTTCAAAGGTATTCCTTAATAGCTAAAGAGGAATCCCAGATCGAAATAAATTAAGAATCTTTTAATTAAGGTTTTTAGTTTTGCATATCTTTAGAAAATAAAAATTATTAATGTGCATTTACTAGTTGGAGATTTTCTAAGAGATTTTCGGTCAATATTTGGACAAAGCATTTCCAGGAATTATGGAAACCGAATTTGGAAATATATTGAAATTCCTTGGTGTCCAAACTTCCTTGGTCTACAAATATTGAAGTTTGCATTTCGAGCAAACAAATCCTCAGAGCCAGCAAAACTACCTAGTTGTGTTGTTACTGGTGGAGCCGCCTATTTGGAGAGGAAAGTAACCTAATTAGGAGAAATCTCCAACGGTCGCTCGGTTTAAAAACTTATTTGGGATTGAGAAGCTCTATTAGTATCGTTGGTGTGAAACTAGATAATTGCGGTTTATTATTAGTTTTCGATTGATTTGATTGACTAACGGTTGTTGAACTTTGTTTGCACCTAGTTTGTTTATGCTTGAGAATCTTCTCTTCTGATATAAGATTCACTCAAACTAGATCGAAGTTTCGACGGGGATCTTTAGACTGTTTGTAGTTCTAAAGACGTCTTGTGATAATCCATTGTTAACAGACTCCGTTCTGTGTGTGATTGATCACAAGAGATTCAAGTTGATTGTGTGCAGGTGTTTATTGAAGATCTAAGAAGATTTAAAGACGAAGAAGATTTCTGATTTGGGTTCATAATCTTTGGTGTGCATAATACTTGTTTCGGCTGGAAAAGGATCCAACTATAATCGGTTTATCTTTGTGATAGATTTGATTGATTAGTTGAGTAGATCGACATCAATACAATTCTTTGTGATTCAAAGTATTGATTGCAAAATCTTGACAATTACTTTGGTGATTGTTATTGGATAGATCTAAGGACCTGACAAAGAAGTTCATTGGGAGAAACGGAAGAGCCTTTTGTCGAACTCATATCACTTGGTTAAAAAGAGTTGTTACCGAACATATTTGTTGTTCCTTTACTGTTTGGAATACGAGCCAAAGGAATTGTTCCAAGTGCATGAATTATTAACAAGTTGGAGGCGCCGGGATACAGACGGAACTAGGTGAACTATAGGTTTAGTTGCTTGGTCTCAACTATACGAAGTTGGTTTATATTTTGTACAGTGTCTTAATCCCGAGAGTAATCAATTCTGGACAAGGTCCCGGGGTTTTTCTGCATTTGCGGTTTCCTCGTTAACAAAATCTTGCTGTGTCTTTTACTTTTCTATTTCTGCAATTATAATTGTTTTATTATAATTAGAAGTAAAATACACAAACGTTAATTACTATTTACTTGATAGTAATCCTATTGTGTTTGGTTAAGTCCGAACCATTTATCAGGTAAACATACTTCGTTGTTGTATTGTCTCGATCTTGTATCCATAGTCAGTCACACAAGTTATCTTGTTGTCATATTGTCCCGATCTCGTATTTATAGACGATCACACGAAGTGTGAACCGATTAGTTGTATTGTTTCGACTCAGTCCATAGAAAATCACTTTCGGATAAAGGACTTGTAGGTGGAAAAGTTTTAGATTGAGGTATATTTGGGTACCCTCGTCTTTTTCAGTTTGTGTGAGACAGCTATTGTCGTTTTCCAAGAATGTTTCAATGATTGAAATGGGAGTTTAGAACGATTAACCATGATTGGATATAAACACAGTATGCGTACTTTCATATGTGTAGTCCAAAACCGGTAATCTAGTATGCATACCCGTATGCATACTGGTTGGTCAGGTGAAGTCCAGGAGCTATAGTATGCATACCCGTATGTGTACTGACAAAATCAGTTGAAGTCCGTGAACTTTAGTATGCGTACCCGTGTGTGCACTATATTCAACTGAGTTCGGATGTGAACGACAACATGCGTACCCGTTTGCATACTGGCGAACAAAGTCCAAGTCCGGCTACTTAGGTATGCGTACCCGATTGCATACTTGAGTAGGTTATGTTCTAAAATCGGTTTGTTCATGAACTAATACATTTATATATTAAGGAATGCAATCTTTTGCAAATCGTGGCTATAATGTTAATGAATTGATTCGAGTGAATCAAAATCGATTTTGTTTCAATTGTGTCTTGTTGTTTGTGGGTGAAAACTGCTTCTGCCGATTTTGGTAATTTTGTGTGGATGAGAAACGAGTCGAAACCCTAAACAATGCACTGCACGGGAGTACTTTTGATTCGAGAGATCAATCTGCACAATCCTGGCCTAAACCAAGAAATGGCCGTTCCAGACTTGCTTCGGTCATAAAGTGAATGAAAAGGGTTGGTCTTAGGGAGGGAAGCGAAGAAAGTGTTGAGACCAGAATCGTTGATTCTGAAAGTGTGGTTGTCTACGACTTGTATCAGAAAGTAGAACTGGCTAGCAGAATGGAAAGCTATCAGGTGATTTCGGGATACTGTGTTGTTCTCTGACCAAAACTTGTCTTTGGTATAAATAGGTGAAACCTATTTATACAAGTCGTAATAAAACGGACCCTGGTCTCGTAGGAAGTGAAAACGATTGAGTGGTGGAAGAGTGGAGTAACGTGTAACCGTCAGAAATTATACTTCCTTGATGAAGGAAGTGGATCCGTTTACACCATTACTTCTTGACATCACTAACCTTCCTGCTTCATGAAACTTTCCTGTAACGGGAGTATTGCACACCGCACGCTGTAAACCGCCAGACCAATACCCTGATAAGTATCCCCCAGTTTGTGACATGTTTGATGTCTCGAGTGTTTTCGTGGAAAACATGTAGCATTTTGCAACGTGTGGCAAGTCAAAATCAAGAGACTTGCCGCAGGAAAATAGCATGTGATGCTATTAGGCTCGTCTTGGCTGGTCGCCTAAACCTTGCCACAAATCCGTCAGTTCGGTGGCGAACTTGGATGGATGAGATTGCATCTCATGAGGAAGGGTAGAGGTTGATTATGAATACCTTCTCTTGGCGCCTAGTAATGGCACAGTGGCGTTTTTGGTGTATGTCAGTGGTACTGCGGCATGACTGGCATAGCTCATGCATGCCATTGGCGCCTGGCGTAGCCAGTGCCACTTGATTTAGGCGGCTAGTCGCCTAAAACTTGCCACAAGTCTGTCAGTTCGGTGGCGAACTTGGATGGCTGAGATTGCATCTCATGAGGAAGGGTAGTCGTTGATTATGGCTACCTTTGTTGGCGCTTGATAATGGTACAGTGGCGCCTTTAGCGCATGCCAGTTGTACTGCGGCATGGCTGGCATAGTTCGTGCATGCCAGTGGCACGGTGGAATGGCTGACATAGTTTGTGCATGCCAGCGGTACGATGGTGCAAGTAGCGCCTGGCGTAGCCATGACCACTAAATTTTGGCACAATGGTGTTAGACTCAAATGTGGTGTAGCAACATCAGTTTCAGTGTCCACATCAATCCCAATGCTCTGTGGAACATTGTTTTGGCTCGGTTGGCGTAGCAACTTTGCCTAAATTTGGGTTTGGCGTGCCGAAACCCTAATTAGCGCTTAAGGCATGTGGTCGTGGATGACATGTGCACTTGGCATGCCCGTTTGGCATGTGCACCTGACATGCTCGTTTTTGGCATGTTTGGCATGTCGTGCGCCTGACATGCTCGTTTTGTCATGTTTGGCATGCCGTTAGCATGTTGGCGCGCTTTTGGGAAGCCAACTTAGTATGGCTACCTCTTGACATAATTTCCACTTCTTTTAAAGTTGTGGCAGGTTTAGAGCAACCTGATTGGTCAATAAAAGTAGGGGGCCGGCCAAGCATGGGTGTGGCCACTCTTTTAGTGCGTGTGGAAGGTTTAATGCGACCTGATTGGTCGATGAAAGTAGGGGGTCGTCCAAGCATGGACGTTGCCACCTTTTTGGTGCGCGTGGCAGGTTTAATGCGACCTGATTGGTCGATGGGAGTAGGGCCGACAAGTATGGGCCCAACCACAACTCATGGACGTGTGGCGAGTTTAAAGCGACCTGCTTGGTCGACAAAGGAATAAGGGACGGTTAGGTAGCATGGGGAGTGGCCAAGTGGCGTCGGCTAGCCTATGGCGTGGCCACGCTCCCTCTCATTGCTGCTCCTACTCCGCGGCTCCGTTATTCTTTGCTTTCTGAGTGAGTATTTCGTGCAAGGGCCTTAACCTTGGTACTTGGAAATCCGTGCTACTCTTCTGCGAGTGAACACAAATCCGTCATGCCATACCGATATTAAGGATTCAGCCGGGGAACATAACACATGAAAAGTACTCAGTGAGTCATATATTAATAAGTAATATAGACGACGCGCCGAAATTTACAGAGCATCTGGGATTGTTGCTACATGCGTCAGTCTGGATAAATTTCATGTAAATATATTGAACGGCTCAATAAATGTGCCAGTGGAGAGATATACACTCATGGCTTCGTTTCCTCGCAGAGTGACGTCACATCAGATGCAAGGTTTTACAAATTTAACCCTGAGCTAAAAACCACCATCAACATTAAGTCCCCTGCTTAGACCGTAACAGTGGCATTGTTGTGTGGTAAGCATGAGATGGTGACAGACAAGGATAAAATCAAAATTGCAAGTCATGAAGAGACTTCCAGGAAAATTTGGCTAACCTTGGGCATGAGTCACGAGGAATCCATAATCTTTGCACCGATGGCTTGACATACTTCTGGCTTGCCCCCTTAGTGCCGGTCTTGGCGCTGCAACTTCTTTCATGAACCGATGATGCTGACGTTGCTACCTTAGTCATGGAACGGTAATGATAACATTGTTGGCTGGCCCAAACACAGAATGGCAAAGAGGGAGCCAGTGGCTTTGGTTCGTGGAACAGTGGAAGGCGTTGCAACCCTGGCAGAGATGGCGCTTTACTCTTGGTTGTGCGGAGATGGCGCTGCTTGCTCGGAATGGTGGATGGCGCTGCTTGCTCGGAATGGTGGATGGCGCTGCTTGCTCGGAATGGTGGAAACTGGCTTCAGTCCGTGGAATGGTGGAAACTTGCTTCAGTCCGTGGAATGGTGGAAACTGGCTTCAGTCCATGGAATGGTGAAACTGGCTTCAGTCCGTGAAATGGTGGAAATATAGCGCTGGAACTTTGGCTACCAAACGGTGATGATGGCGCTGGAATTTCGTCTACTAAATGGTGATGATGACGCTGATGGCTTCAGTCCGTGAAACGGTGGAAATGTCACTTGGAAGGCTTGATGGATGTATCACGGAATGTTGGAGCGTTGGCGCTAACTTAACCATAGAGTGTTGGAGCCATGAAGAGTTGGCATGACCACGGAGTGCTGGAGCCATGGAGAGTTGGCTTGACCACGAAGTGCTGGAGCCATGGAAAGTTGGCTTGACCACGGAGTGCTGGATCCATGGAGAGTTGTAGGTTGAGCGAATGATGTTCCTCGTGTTGGCGCGCTGCTGTTTCGGTCATGGAGCAGAGATATTGGCATACTACTTGTTCGGTTATGGGGCATGAGTATGGTGCGCCTAGTCATCTATTCCCGTTCATGGAGCAATAAGGAATCCTTATTCTGTTCAAACTCTAGAAACTGCGTTCGTATGAAAAGGGGTATCGACTCTCTTCTGTTTTGTTGTTCGTCCGGCTCCGTGTTTTCATCTGCAGCATCTGGCTCCTCTTCGTCATTTGTTAGCGGTGGTAGAGCGAGCATTAATGGCAACAAAGCAATCTCCAATAGCTATAATCAACAGCAAGGAAATCCAGGAGAACTCAAGGTAGGTGCTCTCGCATGTATCCACCCAACGGTACCATCGATCTTCTCCAGAATGTGTAATAAGGTTCCGACTCCAGAAGAATGAGTATCTAACCTCTCCGGTGGATTTCAAAATTTACCAAACTCTATTGCGCTCTTGGGATGGATGGATGAAATAATGTCAGGGCTAATATTGGAGATTTTAGTTGCGTTGTTGGTTCATCCTTGACTTTAGGTTATTTGGTACCTAGACCTTCTGATTGCGATGATGATATGTTGTGGATGCTTGTATAGTCGAAATCTTCCGGAGCCATTGGGTGAAATAGATGAGTTGAGAGACGTTACGTTGCCGATGTGTTGATATCAAGTCTTCAAGGATTTCGTTCCAAGTGACATCCTTTGAACCATCCTCTGAATCTTGGACTATTGCATGGAACGTGATGCGGTGAGCAGTCCCCAGTTATACTTCTATTAGATCCGATGGTGTGGTCGGATATGTGAATGTATCTCTGTGGCTTTCTTTTGGAGTCTTTGATGGTTGTCAGGATGGACTGCAATGAGCAATCCCCAGTCGCACTTCTCTTTAGTTTCTGAAGTTTTTTTCTTCGAGCAGGCTTCGGATCCGCTGCGGCCTCGTAAAGTGTTGCAGGCGCCTTCTAGACAGAGAGGTGATGATATTCTTACGCTACACCCTTGAAGAGTAGATGACTTTGTCGTGGTTATGACTTTTGGGTTGACCGTATCTCATGAGCTTTGATAATGAAAGGATTCCGTGTAGAGCCTTAGTCTGCAAGTTTGGTTTACACGTTTCTATATTGTATGGTCGGTGAGTTGACCATGATAAATATATCATCTTGCATCCATACTGGCGACTCTAATACTTCTTCCATGTGAAACTAAAATATGGAGAAGTATGGATTACCTTTGTAGTGGTTGTTGTTATGGTAAACCTCTGGTTGGTATCAACAAACGACCATCAACAATTCTTGGCAGAAGACGTGATCCGAGGAGACTACATTGTCGTGGAAACAAAATAGGTTGGCAGGAATTGCATGGGCGTCCATGGGAGCAAAGGGATTGGCTGGATGCATAAGCGAGTAAACTGTCCACAACCACGAGCTTTGGAGAGATGGATCAAAAAGTGGCCACAACTACGAACCTTGGCTGGTTGTAATCACGATCCCTGACAGGGAGGAGTTGCGACTTATGGAGAGAATGTTGAAGCGGTTTCTGGAGCGAAACATTGAAGCGGAGAGGCTTCTCGAGAGAATGTTGAAGCGGCTTCTGGAGCGAAACGTTGAAGCTGAGCGGCTTCTGGCTCTAGAAGCGGAGCGGCTTCTCGAGAGAATGTTGAAGCGGCTTCTGGAGCGAAACGTTGAAGCGGAGCGGCTTCTGGCTCTGGAAGCAGAGCGACTTCTGGAGCGAAACATTGAAGCGGAGCGGCTTCTAGAGAGAATGTTGAAGCGGAGCGGCTTCTGGCTCTGGAAACGGAGCGGCTTCTCAAGAGAATGTTGAAGAGGATTCTGGAGAGAAACATTAAAGCGGAGCGGCTTCTGGAGAGAATGTTGAAGTGACTTCTGGATCGAAACGTTGAAGCGGAGCGACTTCTGGCTCTGGAAGCGGAGCGGCTTCTCGAGAGAATGTTGAAGCGGCTTCTGGAGCGAAACATTGAAGTGAAGCGGCTTCTATATTTGGTAATAAGAGGCGTCAGGTCAGAGGGGATGCTTCTGGTATTGCTGGTATCGGTGGTAGAGGATGTAACGCCATGGTGTTGGTCATTCCCTTTTTTCTCTCGTCCGATACGGCCACATACTCTATTCTCTTAGTGGTCTCTCCACAAAACTGAATTTTTAGGTTGCAAATCCAAGTTTATTATGTGATGCTATCCTGGCCGCGAGAAGTCCCCAGTCGTTTTTTTATTATCTGAGAAAATTACCTTCAGGTCGCTCGTATCAGAAACTATCAAAAGTAGCGTCATTGCTCGGTTTGGCATGTGCACTTGAGGAGGAGACTTGCCATGTGAGTCACAGTATGATCTATAGCAAGAACTTCATGTCTTTCCATCAAATCATCAATGGTAATGGGGAATCGGCTTGCTCTGGCTCCTCCGGTCTCTTGTCCTGATGGTGGAGTAGCAGCGGCTCTGGTGACGGTTGGAGGTGTCATACTTGAAGAAACGTTGGGGGTGGTGGCAGCGGCTCTGGCTCTGGTGACCGGAGGTGTAACGCCTGAAGGAACATTTTCCGCGCCGCTGGTGTTGACAGGTGGCGTATTAATGCCACTGGAAGAAACGTTAATACCGAGGATGATTTCAGCACTAGTGTTTTCAGGGTTTGTTGCTGATCCGGACCTGAGTTCTACCATCTTGAGATCGAGATTGAAAAATGAAATTGGAAATTTGAAATTGATATTGCGACCGAGAGATTAATCTCCCACTGTGGTCTCCAATTGTTTGTGGGTGAAAACTGCTTCTGCCGATTTTGGTACTTTTGTGTGGATGAGAAACGAGTCTAAACCCTAAACAATGCACTGCGGGGGAGTACTTTTGATTCGAGAGATCAATCTGTACAATCCTTTCCTAAACCAATAAATTGCCGTTCCAGGCTTGCTTCGGTCACAAAGTGAAGGAGAATGGTTGGTCTTAGGGAGGGAAGCGAAGAAAGTGTTGAGACCAGAAAGTAGAACTGGCTAGCAGAATGGAAAGCTATCAGGTGATTTCTGGATACTGTGTTGTTCTCTGACCAAAACTTGTCTTTGGTGGAAATAGGTGAAACCTATTTATACAAATCGTAATAAAACGGACCCTGGTCTCGTAGGAAGTGGAAACGATTGAGTGGTGGAAGAGTGGAGTAACGTTTAACCGTCAGAAATTATACTTCCATGATGAAGGAAGTGGATCCGTTTACACCATTACTTCTTGCCATCACTAACCGTCCCGCTTCGTGACACTTTCCTGTAACGGGCGTATTGCACACTGCACGCTGTAAACCGCCAGACCAATACCCTGATGAGTATCCCCCAATTTGTGACATGCTTGATGTCTTGAGTGTTTTCGTGGAAAACATGTAGCACTTTGCTACGTGTGGCAGGTAAAAATCAAGATACTTACCGCAGGAAAATAGCATGTGATGCTATTAGGCTCGTCTTGGCTGGTCTCCTAAAACTTGCCACAAATCCGTCAGTTTGGTGGCGAACTTGGATGGCTGAGATTGCATCTCATGAGAAAGGGTATCCGTTGATTATGGCTACCTTCTGTTGGCGCCTAGTAATGGCACAGTGGCGTTTTTGGTGTATGCCAGTGGTACTACGGAATGGATGGCATAGTTTGTGCATGCCAGCGGTACGATGGTACAAGTAGCGCCTGGCGTAGCCATGGCCACTAAATTTTGGCACATTGGTGTTAGACTTAAATGTGGGATGGCAACATAAGTTTCAGTGGACACATCAATCCCAATGCTCTGTGGAACATTGTTTTGGCTCGGTTGGCGTAGCAACTTTGCCTAAATTAGGGTTTGGCATGTCTAAACCCTAATTAGCGCATAAGACATGCGGCATGTGGCCGTGGATGGCATGTGCACTTGGCATGCATGTTTGGCATGTGCGCCTGACATGCTCGTTTTGGGCATGTTTAGCACGACATGCGCCTGACATGCTCGTTTTGTCATCTTTGGCATGCCGTTAGCATGTTGGCGCGGTTTTGGGAAGCCAACTTAGTATGGATACCTCTTGACATAATTTCCACTTCTTTTAAAGTTGTGGCAGGTTTAGAGCAACCTGATTGGTCAATAAAAGTAGGGGGGCGGCCAAGCATGGGCGTGGCCACTATTTTTCGTGCGCGTGGAAGGTTTAATGCGACCTGATTGGTCGATGAAAGTAGGGGGCCGGCCAAGCATGGGTGTGGCCACCCTTTTGGTGCGCGTGGCAGGTTTAATGCGAGCTGATTGGTCGATGGGAGTAGGGACGACAAGTATGGGCCCAACCACAACTCATGGACGTATGGCGAGTTTAAAGCAACCTGATTGGTCGACAAAGGAATAAGGGCCGTTTAGGTAGCATGGGGTGTGGCCAAGTGGCGTCAGCTAGCCTATGGCGTGGCCACGCTCCCTCTCATTGCTGCTCCTACTCCGCGGCTTCGTTATTCTTTGCTTTATGAGTATTTCGTGCAAGGGCCTTAACCTTGGTACTTGGAAATCCGTGCTACTCTGCTGCAAGTGAACACAAATCCTTCATGCCATACCGACATTAAGGATTCTGCCGGGGAACATAACACATGAAAAGTACTCAGTGAGTCTTATATTAATAAGTAATATAGGCAAGGCGCTGAAATTTACAGAGCATCTGGGATTGTTGCTACATGCGCCTGTCTGGATAAATTTCATGTAAATATATTGAACGGCTCAATAAATGTGCCAGTGGAGAGATTGACACTCATGGCTTCATTTCTCGCAGAGTGACGTCACATCAGATGCAAGGTTTTACAAATTTAACCCTGAGCTTAAAACCACCATCAACACTTGTATACTTTTATGATAATATAAACAATTGAACAACTCTAAAACTAGTTTCAATTGAGTCATGTGAACTAGTTATGGTTAAGATGAATATGGTTGATATGAAAGTGTTCATACCTCTAACTTTGGTTAACTATCGTTGAGCCAACAAAGGTGCACACATTTTGGCACGATTACTCATATCCAAATGAAGTAACTTTTCATTTGTGTGTAACAATCTAAGTTCGATCTAACAGTTGAAAGATATTAGCTTGAGTCTAATCAGGTTTTCATCTAACGGTGAATATTGAATGCTTTGTTACCAAGGTAGTATTGATTGCAAACCCTGATTTGAAGACTATATAAGGGAGAACTCTAGCAACTGGGAAACCTAATCCCCACACTTCCCGTGTGATAGTAGTTGCGACTAGAGTCGATTCTCCTTTAACCTTAGGGTTTTTCCAAAACCCTGTAGGTTAACGACTTGAAGACTTCATTGAGATTGTGAAGCTAGACCCAACTATTTTCTCTGTAGTTTCGTATTCTGATCTTGCTGTAAACTATCGTGATTGAGTACTATCTTCTCTAAGATTGGCTCGAGATTTAATATCCGATAGGAAAGATAAAAAATAGTCACAAACATCTTCGTCGCGTCGTTTGTGATTCCATAATATCTTGTTTCTCTACCATAAGATTAAGATTATTGTGAGGTGACTGATATTTCTAGGCTGTTCTTCAGGAATATAAGTCTGGTATATCAATTGGTTCATGTTCACCTTGATTTTTTAAAAGACGGAACAAAACTCATAGGTATATCTGTGAGAGACATATTTATCTATTCAATAGACTTTTTTGTGTGAGACATATTCGTTTATCAAGTCTTCGATTTTGGGTCGTAGCAACTCTTAGTTGTGGGTGATATCAGCTAAGGGAATCAAGTGCATCGAGTCCTTCTGGGATTCAGAGATGTAAGGAGCTCAACTGTACCTTGATCAGTGTGAGATTGGTTAGGGCTCAACTACATTCCAGTATGAAGTTAACTTGGAGTAGGCTAGTGTCTGCAGCGGCTTAATACAGTGTGGTGTTCAAATCTGGACTAGGTCCTGGGGTTTTTCTGCATTTGCGGTTCCTCGTTAACAAAACTTCTGGTGTCTGTGTTATTTCTTTTCCGCATTATACTTATTTATATAATTGAAATATCACAGGTTGTGCGTAAGTTCAATCAATTATGAATCCAACCTTTGGTTGTTGATTAAATTGATTGACACTTGAATATTGGTTTTTGATACCGTCCAAGTTATTTATTATATTCAATCGGGCTCGCAAATTCCTATTTGTTTGATTGCAGATTGAATTAAGAAATTGAGATATAACTCTTTCATATACTTTTCTTAAGATTAAGTCTGACTATCTAGTTGATTCTCTTAAAAGTATATTGGAGTTAGTCTATACTGATTGCTAAGCGAAATATTGGGTGTGGTTGTTAGACCCCCGCTTTTTCAAATACTTCGTCTCACAATGAAAACCATCCCCCCTTACTTAATGATCTGTAAACCATATATATTTGTAGTGTGAACTACACATTAATTCTCCCCCTTTTTGACAATATAAATTGGCAAAGGTATGAAAACTAGTGGATCATAATGAAATTATCATAGAGATACTTCATGACTAAAAGAGAACATATCAACTTTGTTTCGATTATTTCACATAGCCGAAACTTAGTGTATTCATCAAGAAGTTTATAAAGATACAAGAAAACTCCTACAATATTCCACATCCCCACTCTCCACAAAGATTTGGAAATTAAGCACAAGTTCAATTAAGAACTCCCCCCCCCCCCCCCCCCCCACCCATAAAATGTCATTCCCGAAAGGAACAACAAGAACAACCTTAATTTCACAAGAAGAAAAGGATTTCTTTGGACATTAACAAATCACATGAAACATGAATTTGTATCCAGAAAACTCAATTAAATTAACCACAAGAGAAGCTATGATTATTTTAATTGGAAATGCTCAACATAAGAGAACTTACGGAGCCATACGGTACTTTCACATAGAAGTGGATAAGGGAAAGATCAATACTGTGGAATATTCAAAGATTCATTCTATTTTTCATCAATATTCGCATAATGATATCATAGACTTAATCTTTGAAATTAAAAGTTCATCCTATCTTCCATCAATATTTGCATAATGACATAATAGGCTTAACTTTTGACATATATGGGACAATCATAGTTCACGAACGCAAACCCACATATCCCATAACAACTTTTGCAATATATAAAACCAATAATAAACTTATCTATTTTATTAAGACTTTGTCGAAGTTTAAGTAGCATACCGTATTGCATCAAGGTTGCTCACGATCCATTATCTATTTTTGAAAAGAAAAATATTCAATTGCAAATCTTAACTTAAATAAAATTAAACTGCCAAGGATAAGATATTAACAACTATACATGACTTGAGAAACCTTGTTGCAATCCTCATATTCTCAAGTTAATAATGAGGATGCAATCATCACTATAGTTAAATAGTGATGGAGTGAGCAGATTGCTCACATCTTATGTGACCTGGTGACTTATCAAGGTTTTTCGTATAAACAACTTTCTTACCTCGTCTGACTCTGGTTCTCTTAGACTTCTTCAGGATTTCCCTATTGATTACCCAAAACAAGATTCATCCTTTGCATGTCATTCTGAAGTTTGGCAATTCGTTTGTTGTTCCTCTTGAATTTCCAACACTTACTTTGAACATGACTTGTACTTCCACAAAACATACACTTCAGAGATGAATCTTCGTTTTGCATATTTGACTCCTGTTTATCACAACTTTTAATATCCACAGTTCCAGAACCGGTCGGAACAAAGGAATTATTTGTGCTTACAGTCTTTCTTTTGAACCCTAGACCATTTGTGTTTCCAAAACACTTCTGACCGAATAACATTGCTGAAATCTTGTCATAATTTCCAGATAACCTTTGCAGGTCACACTTAAGAGTATTAATCTCTTTTTCTTTTAAAGATAGGGTTCTGGTGAATTCATCATTGAGACAATCAATCTCAAGATTTTTCACCTGAAGTGATGATTCAATTTTCTTCAAACTCATTTTTAGTTGAATATTTTCTTGGTGAATTTCTTCATTTTTATCCAAGAATTAAAAAATCTCAGTGTCAGACTCGCATTTTGAATCAGAAATTGAGCTGGAAGAAGTCTCTGTTGTGAAAGCTGAAATTTCTGTGCAAAGTTTGGAAGTATGCGGATTGACCAACTGAATTGATTTTCTTTGTATTCAATCATTTGAAGCATTAGAGAGAGAAGGATGTCCCTCAGATATTTTGCTTCTTCTCACAATTTCCTTGATATTTTGTAAAATCAATGACCTATCAGGATCAATATGATTTGAACAACATTCATCAGCCCAAGACAAGCAAGAAGGACTACTTGAGTTGGTCACAACATTGAACGCGGATGTTCTGAATATATTCTGATCATGATCAAGAACTCTCAACTTTCCAATGAGTGAGTTACTGGAAAGTGTTTCAAGGTTATTTCCTTCAACGATGACGTGTTTCTTAGAATCGTATCTAGCAGGAAGCGATCTGAGAATTTTCATCACAATGTCCTTTTCATGAATAGTCTTACCCAATGCAAAAGATGCATTAACAATTTCAGACACTTTGTGATTAAGCTCATCAAACGAATCTTTATCAGCCATACGAAGGTTTTCCCAATCAGAATTTAGGTTTTGAAGCCTAGGTTTTTTCTCAGAGGAATTTCATTCGAATACAGTTTCTAAGATATCCCAAGCATCTTTAGACGTAGTGCACGTAGTCACATGGTGCTTAAGATCTGGGGTAATGGCATGTACGATAGCATTTAATCCGTCAGAATTTTTTTTCGCAATAAGGATTTCGTCAGGCTCATATCTACCAATATCCTTTGGAACAGTTACACTCCTTCTGTAACAATCGGAGGATCATAGCCATTAACTACACGAACCCATGTTTGAAAATCACGCGCTTGAATAAAGGCACGCATAGCAATTTTCCACCACGAGTAATATCAGCCATCGAAGACTGGTGGTACGTTTATTGAGACAACACTTCTGTCAATAGAGTCAGATTACTACAAACACAGACTTATGATGTCTTGAACGTGTTTGCCTGCTCTGATACCAATTGGAAAAACGGGGGTCTAACAACCACATCCAATATTTCGTTTAGGAAATCTGTATGGACTAACTCCAATATATTTCCAAGAGAATCAACTAGACAGTCATACTCAATCAAGGAAAATACATCCAACAATAATATCTCAATTTCTCAAATCAATCTGCAATCGAACAAATAGAAATCTTTGAGCCGGATTAATATGAGAAATAACTTGAATGGTACCAAGGACCAATATCCAAGTGTCAATCAATTTCAATCAACAACCAAAGTTTGGATTCACCAATTGATTGAACTACGTACAGCCTGTGATATTTCAATTATATAAAAATATAATGCGGAAAAGAAATAACATAGACACCAAAAATTTTGTTAACGAGGAAACCGCAAATGCAGAAAAACCCTGGGACATAGTCCAGATTTGAACACCATACTATATTAAGCCGCTACAGACTCTAGCCTACTACAAGTTAACTTCGGACTGGAATGTAGTTGAGCCCTAACCAATCTCACATTGATTAAGGTACAGTCGCGTTCCTTATGCCTCTTGAACCATGCCGGATTCTGCGCACTTGAAACAAAACTTTTGTTTCTAGTGACGTGTTTGTCAGAGATAACACTATTGTCCATAGAGTCAGATTGCTACAAACACATACTTATGAGGTCTTAAACATGTTTTCCGGCTCTGATACCAATTGAAAAAACGGGGGTCTAACAACCACACCCAATATTTCGTTTAGACAATCTGTATGGACTAACTCCAATATATTTCCAAGAGAATCAACTAGACAGTCAAGGAAAATACATCCAAGAGTTATATCTCAATTTCTCAAATCAATCTGCAATCGAACATGTAGAAATCTGTGAGCCGGATTAATATGAGAGATAACTTGGATGTACCAAAGACCAATATCCAAGCGTCAATCAATTTCAACCAACAACCAAAGGTTAGATTCACCAATTGATTGAACTACGCACAACCTGTGATATTTCAATTATATAAAAATATAACGCGGAAAATAAATAACACCGACGCCAGAAATTTTGTTAACGAGGAAACCGCAAATGCAGAAAAACCCTGGGACCTAGTCAAGATTTGAACACCACACTGTATTAATCCTCTACACACTCTAGCCTACTACAAGTTAACTTCAGACTGGAATGTAGCTGGGCCCTAACTAATCTCACATTAATTAAGGTACAGTCGCGTTCCTTATGCCTCTTGAACCACGCCGGATTCTGCGCCCTTGATTCCCTTAGCTGATCTCACCCACAACTAAGAGTTGCTACGACCCAGAGCCGAAGACTTGATAAACAAATCTGTCTCACACAGAAAAGTCTATTTAATAGATAAATCTGTCTCCCACAGAAATACCTACGAGTTTTTGTTCCGTCTTTTGATAAATCAAGGTGAACAGGAACCAATTAATACACCAGACTTATATTCCCAAGAACAACCTAGTAAAATCAAACACCTCACAATAATCTTAATCGTATGGCAGCGAAACAAGATATTGTGGAATCACAAACGATGAGACGGAGATGTTTGTGACTACTTTTTATCTTACCTATCGGAGATTAAATATCGAGCAAATCTTAGAGAAGATAGTACTCAATACGATAGAACAAAGTAAGATCAAAACACGCAATTACAAAGAAAATAGTGGGTTTGACTTCAGAATCCCAATGAAGTCTTTAAGTCGTTAACGAAAAACCTAGGTTAAAGGAGAATCGACTCTAGTCGCAACTAGTATCACACAAGAGGTGTGGGGATTTGGTTTCCCAGTTGCTAGAGTTATCCCTTATATAGTCTTCAAATCAGGGTTTGTGTTGTAGTGTTGAAAGTGGTAGTAAAAGTTCTTGCTCGGACTTGTAAAGATTTAAAAATAAAAATATATACAAAAAATATTAACACTGGTGCGAGAAACTGGGGCTTAGGATTCGGCCAAATTCATTTCTTAAATGGTTCAGACATTAATTCTAGGAAATTATAATTCAAAACAAAATGAATATTAACTCTATTCTTTGCCAAAGTAGATTTTATAAAATATTACTTGTATTTCTTAAGCATGGCATATCAAAAATCCCTAGGACTAAGCATAAACCATCAAATGAAATCACAAATAATTAATTAAAATCTTAATTCAATTAAAATTGGTGCAAAAAGTAAATAAAGAATTAAATAAAATTACCACATGGATGAATTAAGGCTTCCTCCGTCGCCCCAGTGTTGGGGTTTAGCTCCTCATATTAATCAGAATCTCAAAATACATGTATAAAGCTCAAAAGTTGCTTAAAGGGAGTAAAACAATTGAACAGAAAAATTGCAACATAAATAACTGTTGCAAAAGCGTTGTTCAACTGTTACAAGAAGAACGATACAAATGTTATGCTGTTGCAATACCCAAACTACGACCCACACTACGACCCACTTCTCTGCGTCGTAAACATTGTTGGAGAAAGACTGTCTATGCAAGTCCGTTCTTCGTGTTCTTGGCCTTCATCAGTGGCAGCAGCAGCAGAAACTCAACTCGTGATTTCTGCTTCCTGCGCTCTCCTATCTTCTCCCAACTCTCGACACCCCTGGTAGTCGACCCAAGGAGCCTTTATATACTCACATATACGCTGAAATCCCTCACAATAACTCCAAATAATTCTTCTTTACTCGGGCAGTGAAGAGAGAATATTTTGAGATATTTTCTTTCTCCACGCGTTTTCAGCTCTGATTCTTCCCTTTTTTAGACTTTATACGCATCAAACAATAGTTATAACTCTCCCAGATCATCTCAGCCATACGCAAACACAAGAAATCCCGTGAATAATTCTTCTCTGCACGTTCTCCCATGTTTCCATTTCGTGGCTTCCCTAGCCAATTCTAGCCAAATTTAATCGACCACAACACTCGCAATAGATTTCTAAATGTCCCAGGAACAATACCACAAATTTTCAGCGATTTAATATCCCTATAACACCTTCATTTTGTTGATTGAAAATCTTCCAGAGAGTAAAAATATTTTCCCGCCAAAAAGTTTATTTGAATTTGAGAAGAAGGAAGGGTGTCCCCCTATCCTGAACTGGGGTGCGAATAGCAGGTGTCCAACTGAGGTGCCCCTTAACCAATAGTGAGAGTCCGAATAACAATTGTCCTTCAAGGTTGCCCCGGGCAACTTTTCGAGCTGATTTTTCCAAAATTGTTTATTTCCAAAAAATACCTAAAAACACACAAAAATGCGTCTATCAAATACTCTCAAACTTATTATTTGCTAGTCCTCGAGCAAATTTATTCTAGAAAGGAAAATCATTTGAACCCCTAGGTGGCCCTAGTGGCGGAGTGTTGTCTCCGGAGGGTTTACCAGAGGTGTGCCCACAAAACCATTACTCCAGACCCTAGCTATCTACGCAAAACCTTGGAAAGCACTAAAAAACCTCCTTGGTTGGCATACAATTATTGACTCTAAGAGGAAGAACCCTGATGCGAAATTCCAATTGTTGTACACGAGTTTGCACTCAAGCATACTAAAATTCATATAAGTGACAGAGCTCTACTAAGATAGTTTCACGATGGACATCATACTCGGAGTCAGACTAATCACATGAAAAGATTAAGAAGATGGAAAAAGAAAAATGTAGATGGTTGAAAAGCGAACGGTGTTTCCCATATCTGTCTGAAGGCCTCTGCCAAGATGAACCTAACCTAAATGGCTGAGATACCGGTCTGACTAATATTAACACACTGGCATATACAAGGGAACCAGTGGTTAATAATCCTAACTCTAGGTCAACACAACTGGCATATACAAGGGTTCCAGTGGTCGACTTTATTGAATTTTATTCCGTTTGGTCAAATGGTCTGGTCTAAAACTTTTTTTTTTTTTAATCAAATTTTTTTTTCTTCTTTTTCATAACTTTTTTTTGTTTTTTTTTTCCAATACTCAGTCACTCTATTTTACCCTAGCATAGGTAACAACTTGAATCGTGTGCCCCACCGAATCACTTGAAAAATAAAAGTAAAAATAGAAAGTGAAAAGGACTCAAACAAGATATGGCGAAACTATCATGTTATTTCTAACACCTGAGCTCTGTGCTTTTATGAATAGACTCTATAGATGTTTCCATCTAGCCAGATTGGTTCCTCAACTCCTATAATAAAAATGCTTCCATCCACTTAGATTGGTTAGTGCTATCCTTAATATGCGTAAATTTCTAGGCTCTGGAGTTTATTTATTGCAACTAAAAAGTTTCTCCCAATACCCCCAAACTTAAATCTAACATTGTCCTCAATGTTCTAAAGATAAAATTAAAAACATGAACAAGGAGAAACTGTTACCATTTGAAGAAAAAGAGTTAAGGAAGGATATTACCGGGTTGCGTGAGATTGGGTTACCTCCCAAGAAGTGCTAAGTTTAAAGTCTTCAGCCAGACATCGGAAGGAATTAGTCACCTCATAGAATCATATAGAAGTAGTCGGAATAACTGTGGGTCTTGAAAACCAAATAGAGCTGACCATAGGAAACTGCAGTGAACCAAGAAAATGGACAAGAATAGCATGCCCTTACCTAGTTTCCTGAAAACTATCGCTAATTGCGGTTCAGGTTCTATGAAAGGGTCTAAATAGAATATTTTCATTGGCTGCGTTTCTTCATAGATGGGATCCGAATCACTAGGTCTTAGAGTCTGTAAAAACTCAAATATGAACTTAGAATCACGAAGTAATAACCTAAATAATTGCGGATCCTCTAAGTCAATCAGATATGACTTACATAGTTGACCACAGTGAGAGTAGTGGTCATTCTTAGGAAAATGTGTTGATTCTGTTAACCTAAAGTACTTAGGATTAGTCTCAGAACTTAATATTCGACTCATTTGAAACGTTCCCACAGTTGGAAGAAAACTATTTGGTGGGAAAACAAAGTCAATCTGGGTATCATAGCCTGGGCAAACCACATCAACCAGAGGATGGGTTTCTAATAACTGAAATCCTTCATGGACATCATTAGGCTCGGGAAAACGAGTATGAAGGTAATCTTGTAAAATGGTCGAGGCACAGATATCAAGTCCTAAGTGTGGGGACTTTCTGAGAGTTAAAGGTAAGGCACTAGGGAAGTGATAATCACCCCCAAACTTAGAGTTTTCAGTGTCTCTAGATAGACCTCTAATTATTTCTTGAATTTCCGTATCTTCAGAGTCCTTAAAATATTCAAGAGATTCTTCTAAGTTATTATCAGGTAGTGCATCTTTACTCATCTCTACGGGTCTATCTTCTTCTTCCAAGACTATTGTTTCTAAGTCGCTAGACTCTAAAACAGTATTTTCGAAATGAACCCGTTCCTCTAAACCACTATCGGCTTCGTAATCAAAAGGAAAAACTACATCGTCTAAAATAGTGGTATCCCTAATCAAATCCTCGTCCTTTTGAATAGGTGAATAATCATAAAAATTATTTGGATTTGAACTAGAAATAATATAATCACTATACAACTCAATTGGATTACTAGACTCCTGATCACTATGCCTACATATTTCAGATTCTTCATTACTGCTATCCTCATCATCATAGTACGAATATGATTGAACCTTATCTAAATAAGTAGTGTCTTTTATTCTAACCTCGTCCTCTAAATTAGGCAAATATTCACTATTTACATCAAGAGTAAAATTGGAAACACTATTTTGGAAATTTAGATCTTTTAGAGAAGTTCTATTCTGGGTCTCTAACAAAAGCTTTTGGGCTGACTCACATGAATTCCTGACGTAATCTAGGAAATCAGGTAAAGAAAGTTCACTCATTGCATTATTTTCGTCCATAACTAAGTTATTTATTTCGGCGAACTTACGTGGTGTCTCAGCTAACTTACGTGTCGACTCAAGTAAAGAGGAATTAGCAGAATGTTTCTCGTATGACTGATGGTTGTGAGGATAGTGATTGGGCTCACCATGGTATGAACTATAACCTTGAAAAGTTTGGCGTTCCCAACCACTGTTCCCAGCATGGTAATAAAACTGATGATGTCCATATTCAAATTCAGGTCGATATTCATTGTATTGGCTTCTATCATACCAGCTCGACATTCTTAATTGCAAGGGAATTCTACACAATCACAAACAAGGCCGACTCGACTCCACCAAAACAAACCTAAAGATTTTTAGCAAACAAAAAGCATGATGGCTCCACTCAGATTGTTTCTAGACCAGCTTCTATCTTTCGAAAGGGAATTCGTTGCAATTTGAGCAAACTCCTCTGGAATCAATCCGAGTCAAAGTAAGTTGAATTGAGGCGAGGGAAGCTCAGTGGAGCTTTGATACCCAAGGCCTCACCGCTATCACAAGGCGGCGTAGTCACGCATTCAACTCGCAGAAACCATCATGAACTTTGGAGTGTGCTTAAAGAGCAACCAATATTTTTCGAACGAGTTTCCTATTAAGCTCGTTACCCTATCGGTCTCGTTCTATTTCAAATTTTAAACTTGGGTTCGCGTTAGGTTTCGTTTTCCTAAGGAGGGCAAGAAGGGAGCGGTGATGAAATCCAAACCCTTATCTTGTATTGGCCAGGCCTTGCCCTTTACTAGGAATTTAAAAACAGTCCAAATTCGTCCTCAAACAATTAGCACCTTAAGGCAGACAGTAACTCGCTTACAAGAGATTCGCGAGTGTTTCGATGGACTTACCTCCCGTACCGGACGGGGGATGAACCGTTGAAGTCGACTCGGGCCACGACTCCTATGTCGTGTACGAACCCGAGGGGACGAGACGATATAGTAATCGTCGTCCTTCCCTGCACACAGTTTATATAATTTTTTTTTTTAATAATACCCTTCCGTAGGGTTAAAAAAAAGTCCAATTATTTAAAGTCCAAAGTCCAAAATAAATAAATAAAAATTACAGTTTTCCTCACAAACTCTAAAAAAAAATTAAAATTAAAAATTAAATCCTAAAATTGTCCTTTTTTCTTCTCTTTTCGCTTTTCGCTTTAAGCTTTTTCCTCTCCAAGTCCTTAGTGCTCCACTTCGAACCTGTAAATCAAAGAAAAAAAGACAAAGTAATAAGGAACAAATAATAAAAAAATAAACCTAAAAAAAATTAAAAATAAATCTATATACAAGTCCGCGTCGGCGGCGCCATTTTGTTGTAGTGTTGAAAGTGGTAGTAAAAGTTCGTTGCTCGGACTTGTAAAGATTTAAAAATAAAAATATATACAAAAAATATTAACACTGGTGCGAGAAACCGGGGCTTAGGATTCGGCCAAATTCATTTCTTAAATGGTTCAGACATTAATTCTAGGAAATTATAATTCAAAACAAAATGAATATTAACTCTATTCTTTGCCAAAGTAGATTTTATAAAATATTACTTGTATTTCTTAAGCATGGCATATCAAAAATCCTTAGGACTAAGCATAAACCATCAAATGAAATCACAAATAATTAATTAAAATCTTAATGCAATTAAAATTGGTGCAAAAAGTAAATAAAGAATTAAATAAAATTACCACATGGATGAATTAAGGCTTCCTCCGTCGCCCCAGTGTTGGGGTTTAGCTCCTCATATTAATCATAATCTCAAAATACATGTATAAAGCTAAAAAGTTGATTAAAGGGAGTAAAATAATTGAACAGAAAAATTGCAACAGAAATAACTGTTGCAAAAGCGTTGTTCAACTGTTACAAGAAGAACGATACAAATGTTATGTTGTTGCAATACCCAAACTACGACCCACACTACGACCCACTGCTCTGCGTCGTAAACACTGTTGGAGAAAGACTATCTATGCAAGTCCGTTCTTCATGTTCTTGGCCTTCATCAGTGGCAGCAGCAGCAGAAACTCAACTCGTGATTTCTGCTTCCTGTGCTCTCCTATCTTCTCCCAACTCTCGACACCCCTGGTAGTCGACCCAAGGAGCCTTTATATACTCACATACACGCTGAAATCCCTCCCAATAACTCCAAATAATTCTTCTTTACTCGGGCAGTGAAGAGAGATATTTTGAGATATTTTCTTTCTCCACGCGTTTCCAGCTCTGATTCTTCCCTTTTTTTAGACTTTATACGCATCAAACAATAGTTATAACTCTCCCAGATCATCTCATCCATACGCAAACACAAGAAATCCCGTGAATAATTCTTCTCTGCACGTTCTCCACTGTTTCCAGTTCGTGGCTTCCCTAGCCAATTCTAGCCAAATTTAATCGACCACAACACTCGCAATAGATTTCTAAATGTTCCAGGAACAATACCACAAATTTTCAGCGATTTAATCTCCCTATAACACCTTCATTTTGTTGATTGAAAATCTTCCAGAGAGTAAAAATATTTTCCCGCCAAAAAGTTTATTTGAATTTGAGAAGAAGGAAGGGTGTCCCCCTATCCTGAACTGGGGTGCGAATCGCAGGTGTCCAACTGAGGTGCCCCTTAACCAATAGTGAGAGTCCGAATAACAATTGTCCTTCAAGGTTTCCCCGAGCAACTTTTCGAGCTGATTTTTCCAAAATTGTTTATTTCCAAAAAATACCTAAAAACACACAAAACACCATAATAAGGACAAAAACAAGTACTAATAATACGAAACATTGAGGACGAATTAGACACAAAAATGCGTCTATCAGTTTGCAATCAATGTTACCTTGGTAACAAAACATTCAATATTCACCGTTAGATGAAAACCTGATTAGAGTCAATCTAATATATTTCAACCGTTAGATCGAACTTAGCTTGTTATACACAAATGAAATGTGACTTCATTTAGGTATGAGTAACCGTACCCAAACATGTGCACATACCTGGCTTAACAATAGTTAACCGAAGTTAGCCATATGAGCACTTTCATATCAACCTTGTTCATCTTAATCACAACTAGTTCAAATGACTCAAATGAAACTAGTTATGGAGTTGTTCAATTGTTTATATTCTCATAGAAGAATGCAAGACACAATTGAAGAAAAATCGATTTTGATTCACTTGAATCAATTCATGAACATTATAGCCACGATTTGCAAAATATTGCATTCCTTAAAATATAGATGTATTAGTTCATGAACAAACCGATTTTAGAACTTAACCCACTCAAGTATGCAAACGGGTACGCATACTTAGAGTTTCAGACTTGGTATGGGTTCGCCATGCGAACGGGTAAGCATATTGTCGTACGTGGCCAAACTCAGTTGAATTCTCGGACTTGAACTTCTCAGCCGGTACGCATACGGGTATACATATTAAGTTCTCGTACTTCAACTTCCAAACCAATACGCATACGGGTATGCATACTATGGTTCCCGGACTTTGAATAACTTGCAACAGTTAGCATACAAGTACGCATGATGTGCTATGTTCAATCGATGTTTAATCGTTCTAAACTCCATCTTAATCATTGAAACATTCTTGGAAGACGAGATTAGCTGTCTCACACAAACTATTATCTTCAAAGCAATTTTCAAGTGATCAATAGATAAATGCGAAACATTCTGAGTCTACATCAAATGACTGTCTCACACAAATCATGTAAGAAGATGTTACCAGTCGATTTTCACATGATCATCTTTTGACTTTCGTCAAGAATAAAGATGAACTTGGTTAAAGAGAAAGCTTACCAACACATATTTCGAGAAATATATAAGCGAGTTAAACTCAGCTCGAAATATTAAATGTGTATAAATTAAAGTCTATATAGCTATACGACTTTTGTCTCAATAGGAGATAGAATAAAAGTAGACTTCTGAGTGACAGATGAGTTCAAGTACCCACATATCTTTTGTTGATGAAGTTCCACAAGCTCCCCTTAGTAGTTCTTCGTCTTCAATCGATGAACGCCGTGAAGTCTAATGCTCGACTACGCATTCTATCCTAATCTGATACATAGCTATAAGTAGACTAGAAATCAAGACTTATAGTTTTGGCAACTAAGCTTGAGATAGCAACGCTTGCGAGTTCGATCGAGCAGTGCTCTAAGATAAATGTATCCATAGGATGAGCATTTGTGTCTCCACCCTTTTTAATCAATTTATTTCCGTATTAGTCTAACACAAAGTAAATAGCTAAGGGCCTATAATTTCTTGGCCATTTATTTATATTTAGTTTAGTTTTTCTCATTTTTATTTTTATTTTTTTTTTGAAGAAGAAGGTTATATTAAAGAGAAAAATATGTATAAAGCATAGGAAAGGTTCTCCTATACATCACTTGTGAAGAACAGTTTCCCAATGGACAAAATTTGATTAACACTCAACCCTCGGAAAACATCATTCTCAAAACACCACAAAATAACAGAATTTTGTATCAACATTAATTATTGTCTCTGCAACTGGTTTATGCCTTCCCCCCAAAGTTCTTGAGCTTCTCTCCTTCCATAAGTGCCAAAAAACAACATAGTTAACAAGCCACCACAGATGTTTACACCTCCTTTGTAGATTATTAAGCTTCCATGACTCAAAATGATTCATCACAATAGCCGGAAAAACCCATGACATTTTAAAATACTTCATAAAAGAGGACCATACCTCTTGTGCATAAGTGCAGTGCAGAAACATATGATCTGCAACTTCCTCTTCATTCCTACATAACAAACAATCCTTATTCTGCACATTCATACCTCAATGACTCAACATACTTAAAGTTGGTAGTGAATTATGAAAATTTGCCCATAACATAAAGCTGACTTTAGAAGGGATTTCTTTTCTCCATAAGAACTTAACAAAGCTGCATTCAGAATTGTCAGTTAGCAGCATATCATAACAATTTTTAACTGTAAATTCACCTGCAAAAATAACTTCATCTTCCTCTTCTGAAAATTGTGGCATTGGTCCCAAATTAATGCATAGCCTATCCCATGCTAACTGCTCATCTGCATATAGTCTTCTCCTTGTCTGACACTGCAGTCTCCCGCTCACTATCAAATCATGAATTGAAGTATTCTTCAGACATACTACCTTGTAAATTATTGGATACCTGTTTTTTAAAGGCCCAATAGAAGTCCAATTATCTTGACAAAACCTAATAGACTTTCCATTCTTCAACTGAAAAGACAAACTGACATTTAGAAAACAGAAGAGTTGATGATATTCTTCCAGAGACCCCTTCAATGTGGCAAATTATCATCACCAGGCATGAAACACTCAACATTATTCTTGAACTTTTGTTGCACCACCTTCCTCCAGAGAGATTTTTTCTCTCTTATGTATCTCCAAATCCATTTTGGTTTGAGTGCCTACTAGTCAATCTCAAGTGCTTAACCCCCAGCCCTCCCATTTTCTTAGATTTACAGATTTTGGGCCAACCAACCCAACACATCTTCCTTTGATTCTCATTTGAATCCCACACAAAAATCCTCATCAACCTAGTAAGATTCAAATCCACATTTGCAGGCATGTGAATAAGAGAAATATAATACAAAGGAAGACTTGCTAGACAACTTCTTATCAAAACTAACCTCCCAGCTTTATTGAGAAAATTCTTCTTTCAAGTAGCCAACCTATCTTAAACTCTCTGGATCACTTCATCCCAAATTGAAGAACATCTTGAAATAGCCCCTAATGGCAATCCCAAATATTTTATTGGCATTTGATCCACTTTACAACCTAACTCCACAGTCATATCATGAATAATTTCATCATCTCCAACACTTATCATAGAACTCTTCTCTTAAACCTGTTAGCATCTCAAAAGCATTAAGAATAAGAAATAGTCTTCTAATTTCTTCCACTTCTGCATTGACAAACATGTGTCATCTGCAAATTGTATATGTGAAATCATAACACCATTCCCCCTCAATCTGTTTCCTGATAACAACATCACAAACCAATTTAGATAGAACTTCCACCACCAACAAGAATAAAAAATGAGACAATGAATCCCCTTTCCTTAAACATTTAGAAGGTTTAAATTTCTCAGTTGAACTACCATTCACCAAAACAGAAATATGAGCTGAAAAAATACACCATTTTACCCAAGAAATCCATTTCCTACCAAAGCCATGTTTCTCCAAAATATTGAATAAAGTTTTCCACTTCACATAATCAAAAGCCTTCTCCATATCCACTTTACACAAAACTGCAGGTAGTTTTTTTCGTTTATCCGAATTAGAATATTTCAGATGAGTATTTTATATACGACAATTATTATTTGGTCAAACATAGTTGAAACTTGTAGTGGTTAACTTTTTCCTTACCCAAGCTTAGGACACAAGTAGGATTTGGGGCATACCTAACCAGTCGGACTGGCTCTACTGGCTGACCCAACCCTCCAAACCCAACTACTACATAACTAAATTAGAATATTTTAGATGAGTATCTTGTATAAGACGATTATTATCTGTTCAAACATTAGCCGAGACTTGTAGTGGTTAACTTTTTCCTTAGCCAAACTTAAGCCACATTTAGGATTCGTGGCATACCCATCTAGTCGGCCTGGCCCCACTGACTAACCCGACCCTCCTAACCCAACTACTGTACAACTATTATGTTTAGATGAGTTTTTTTTATTATACAAAAATTATTATTTGGTCAATGTAATGTAGTTCACTACCGGAGGCAGTGCCTCTCAAAACATAGTCCTTAGTGGTGGATCGAAGGCCAAGACTTGCAGTGGTTAACTTTTTCCGAGCCTTAAGCCACATTTAGGATTTGTGGCATCCCCAGCCAGTCGGATTGTCCTCACTGGCTGACTTTACCCGCCAAACCAAACTGCTATACAACTATCACACGAACCTTTAACTCCTGATCAAAAAAGAAAGAGAGAAAAAAACCTCCTGGTTAGATTTATTTCGTTTAAATTAAAGAGATGCCAGAGAAGTTTTTCATGTCTCCTCGTGACTGTGACATTTGGCAATGCAATAAGTCCAATCATGCCTCCGATTTTCTCAAAGCCTTACCTATTGAGGGGCTTAACCAGAGGCTTGGGGAGCGCCAATTTAGTGCAGTTCTTTGCTATCGTTTGGGAATCCCTTTATTTTCCGCAGATAGTCAATGTATCTTTTGTGATCGGGATATGGATTGTTTCGGGGATCGTGCTTTTAATTGTGCTCATGAAGTGGGGCTCAAATTTCGGCACGATCTTGTCAGAGACACTATTGCTGACATGTGTTATTGTGCAGGTGTGCCGACTGGGAAGAAGGTTGCTTTAGGTTTCTTGTCTAATGACTGTGGGGCTCTGAGACCCGCGGATATTTTAATATAGGATTGGGACAATGGCCGTGATGTCTGTTTAGATGTGACCGGGGTGCCGCCTTTTACTGGGGGAGGGGTGCCTTTCAACCAGGATTAGATTTGAGTAATGCCATTTTGCGTAAACATAAAAAATATTTTAATCAGTGTTTGGCTCAAGGCTTTGGGTTTGGTACTTTAGCTTTCACGACATTTGGGGAACTTGGGCAGGATTTGGTGAATCTCTTGAAGAGACTGCATAACCATTTGTCTAGGCTTGATGTTAGAGCAAAGAAATGTAATTTCTTTTTCATAGATTCAGTATTGTCATTCAGAAGGGTGTTGGTGCCCAGCTGGTGACAAGGATACTTTTGGTTACAGTCGAACCTCGATAAATGAATAACCTCGCCAAATGAATAATTTTTTCCGGTCCCGACTCGGGCCAAGGTGATAAATGAATAATCTCGCATAATGCATTAATGAATAAAAAAAAATTGGATCCTTAAAGGACCTATAGAAATATAAACGAATAATCACTGAATTATATATAAAAATATATATATAAAAATAAACCAAAATACATAATCAGAAAAATTTACATAAAAATATATGTAGGAATGAATTTAAAAAAATTCATATATGTTTGATTGTCTTTTTCTTCCACCCAAACCAAAATGCACCGTATCCTTAATTTTATGCAATGCTTGCACAATTTCTGGATTCATGGAATATTTTGCTCGTGTTGTAGCAAGTATTTTTTTAAAGTGACCATCGCTTGAAAAGCATCTTTAGATGACACATTTGGTACGACGCTACTATCATCTGGTTCAGGATCATTCTCGTCTGTTGGAGACTCCATAACTGCATCATTCTCGTTAGGATAGTTCAAAAGATGTTCGACGTTCATCACATTTCTATAACGTAAATTATGAATGACACCAGTTAATTCAAAAGAAAATGAATGTTAATTAAATTATTGATAAGAATTTTGACCAATATTTCCTAGGTATACTTGTACATTTTCTCCTATACATTAAACTTTTTAATTAAGAAAATATTGTCTAAATGAATAAATATTTGTTTATCGATAAATGAATAAAATATTCATTTATCGATAAATAAATACAGAAAATGGGCTATATAGCCAAAAGTGCACATTTTCTGGGCCAAATGGACAATTAGGATTCAGCCTGGGTCAAATGGACAGAGGAATCTTTAAAATGAGGAGTTTACGTTACTACCCTTTTGAAACCGTCAAAGGGATATCTTCTTCTCGTCTTCTCCGTTTCCTGAAACATAACCAGATCTAAAAAAAGCCAGAGAAGCTCTCGTTTTCCATCACTTCTGCACCTCATCTTTCTCGTTTTCCATCAGCTCCATTACCAAACAAACAAGTATCATCGTCTTCGTCTTCTTTCTACACCGTATCCAATATCAAAACCAGTAACATCATCATGCACCTCTACCATCTCCATATCCTCCACAAATCACCAACACCACCATCGACATCATCAGCTTTATCTAACAACACCATCATAGATACCAGCAACACCACCATCCAAATGGGTTTTCGTAATTTGATTAAATTTCTCAAATTAGGGTTTTATGTTAATTCGATTTCAGAAGATAAGAAATTGAGACTCTGCAATTTCCCAAATTAGGGTGTTACTCTGTTTTTTGTTGAGATTGCAGAGTACTCTGTTTTTTCCCAATTGGTAAGGATGAAAACTATGCTCAGATTGGTAAGTTTCTTGACCTTAATTGTGTTTTGATTCAAATTCGTTCATCTTAATTAGATGAAACTGGTTTTATCTTGTGCTAGATTTAGTTGAACATACATGGCGAAAATGGGTTTCATCCTATACTAAATTGGGTTGAATTTGGTTTCACCCATTTTAAACTACCATGCAACTGGTTTTCATCCTATACTAAATTGGGTTGAATTTGCTTTCACCCATTTTAAACTAAGATGAAACCGGTTTCATCTATATGTAGGATGAATCTATGATTTTTGAATTAGGTATCACTCATTGTAAACAAGGATGAAAATGGGTTTCATCCTATACTAAATTGGGTTGAATTTGGTTTCACCCATTTTAAACTACCATGCAACTGGTTTTCATCCTATACTAAGTTGGTTTGAATTTGCTTTCACCCATTTTAAACTAGGATGAAATAGGATGAATCTATGATTTTTGAATTAGGTATCACTCATTGTAAACAAGGATGAAAACGGGTTTCATCCTATACTAAATTGGGTTGAATTTGGTTTCACCCATTTTAAACTACCATGCAACTGGTTTTCATCCTATACTAAGTTGGTTTGATTTGCTTTCACCCATTTTAAACTAGGATGAAACCGGTTTCATCTATAGGTAGGATGAATCTATGATTTTTGAATTAGGTATCACTCATTGTAAACAAGGATGAAACCCATACTAAACTGGGTTTCATTCTAATGATTAGGATGAAACTGAATTTGGTTCCATCCACATTCACACTAGGATGAAACTGGTTTCATCCCGTTTTAAATTGAGTTAAATTGAAATTTGTTTCCGTACAAGCTTAAAATAGGAGGAAACCAATTTCATCCTTTCTTAGATTGAATAGAATTTTGTTTTCATCCATGTTTGAACTTGGATGAAACCAGTTTCATCTAATTCAACAGCGGATTGAATTTGGTTTCACCTATGTTTAATCTTAGATGAAACTGGTTTCATCCAGTTTTAGATTGGGTTGAGTTAGGTTTCCCCCATGTTGAAACCAGGATGAAAATGATTTCATCCTGTTTTAGATTGGGTTGAGCTGGTTTCATCATGTTCAAACTGGTTTATGTATGTTTATATTTCTCATTGTTGTTATGGAGCACTATCTGTTAAGTATTTGAGCTCGTGTAATGGTAAACTGGCCCTTTTATCCATTACTAGGGTTCTTGTTTGCTGGGTTGTTTGTCTGTTGAGATATATGGCTACTTACTGTCATTTTTTGAACTACTGTTATCCTTATTATCTACAACTTGTTTTTGTTTTATGGTTTTGAACTACTGTTATCCTTATTATCTTGCGGAATCCACCTACGATCCCATCAACCTGTACCCATTTGAAAATCTCAGGCCAACATACTTCTACGCAGCTCATACTTCATTCTCTATTGCTCCATTATATTCCGTTTCATCTCAACCTGCACCTGCATGCCTATGCCTGCTATTTCAGCTCCATCTCAACTGCATCTCATTCTCTGCTCATACATCTACCAGCACCTCATTTGAGCCTTATTCTAGCTTCCCAGCATCAACTAGTAGTACTATCTCTTCAAAGACATTGAACTCATGGCATCAGTTCCCATTACAGCAACTGCAACTCAAACTCACTGCACACCAACTTGCCTTACCACTCTCCAGTTGGTTCAATTCCTAAACATACATCTGATAGTTGCAGGTTCAGCACAACCCAGGCCATTGCATTCAATCCTTGGCAGTTATCCATGCATGCAACTGAACTGCAATATAGAGCTCCACCATTTTAGCGACTGCAATCAAGCAGCAACATCTCATTACGGCAGCAACAGCGTCACATCACCAACTGAAGCTGCACATTACAGCATCTCTGCAAGCCAACTCCAGATCTTGCACTTCCAGCTCTAACCCGCGAAACCAATTCTGCTTTATGAGACTACTCTGTTTTACGATAACCATTGCTTCATGATTACTATGTTCTATGAGATTGCCAGTTTTATGAGATTGCCCTGTTTTATGTTACTCTGTTTTATATTGCTAAGATTACTCTGTTTTTGCTGAGATTACTCTGTTTTATGTAACTTCATATTTTCTTTTTTGCAGAGATCGAGTTCAATTAGAAGTTGGTGTTGTTGTTATTCATGAAGCAATGGTTATCGTGGAAGTAGGTGGACTGGTGATGATATCATTTGGACTCGATTGTCAACTGAAATGGTTGTAATTATGCGTACGTAGAAGCTCTGAGTAGGTTGTGTTGTGGTAGTTTTTGTGTTAAATGATAAAGCTCTGAGTAGGATCTGTTGTGTAGAATTTTTTTTTTAATTACCCTGAAACAGAGTACTCTGTTTAATATATTAACTCATGAAACAGAGTACTCTGTTTTTTTTCTGAGATTGCAGAGTACTCTGTTTTTTTTCCAACCTTTACTAACCCAACGCAGTAAAGATTTGTAGAAGATAGGGACATATTTGTCTCTTCAGGTTAATAAATAAAAAATATTCTGGGTCAAATATCCATTTTGGCTAAATGAACAGTATTTTTCTGTTTTTTGGCAATATAAACAGTATCTAAAGCTAACAATCTATTTCACCCAGGAATTTTCTGTTTTGGTCTTTTTGACCAATTTTGTGAAATAAATAATCCCGCTAAACGAATATTTTTTCTTGGTCCCGAGAGCATTCATTTATCGAGGTTCCACCGTATTTGGCTCCAGAAGCGGTTGGACTTCTCAAGAGGGTCCAAAAAGCCATGCACAACAATGTGATGACCCCCAATTCACAAGATTTTATTTTTAATATGATAGGTTTTGCAATTCAAAAAGGGCTTGCGGCGCAGCTTGTTGCTCGCTTGCCTGCTATGTAACTCTTTATGTTTTGAAATATCGGCATTATATTTTCTGAGCATAGGTTGAGTGTTGACAGTATATGAGCTGAAGATGTTTTGAACCCTTCGGGTCTTTTGATCAGAATCCTCCCCATATGGGGTGGTTCGTTTTCATAGTTCCTAAAAAAAAAAGGAAAATGGGTCATTTGTCCAAATATTTTTAAATCACGGTTCAAATGGACGAGTAAAAAATAGTTTGGGTGAAATGGCCAAAAAAAAAATAGCAAGGATGAAACTGGATTCATCCTAGCTTAAATTTAAAAAATAGGAAGGATGAAACTGGATACATCCTGTGTGAATTAAAAATAAGAAAAAATATTTGAAAATAGGCACGATGAAACTGGTTACATCCTGCCTATTTTTACATTTTTATCCATTTAAACAGTATCAAAATCTAACTGTCCATTTCACCCTGGAATTGTTGATTTTGGTCTTTTTAACCAATTTTGTGAAAAAAATAATAAAAAAAAATTATCTTAAAAAAAACAACTAAATATGTTAAATTTATTTCGTTTTTCTTAAGGAAATAACTCATTTTATTCATTTACACCTGTACGAGTGCAAACTCAATACATAGATAGCAGTGCCTTGAATTGAGAGCCCCCTATTGTTACAGGGTGCATATTAGCACAATCTTCTTCAATGATGTCCTTCAACTAAGTAGCCGAAAACCTTGCTGCTGGAGTCTTGGGCAATCTCATCATTTCTATCCTCATCTCACATGATTGCGCTATATATGTGTGTGCTTTAGTTTTGCATCACTGGGAACTAGATTTTTTTTTATTTTTATTTTTTGAAGCATGACGTATAGCTGTCGTCTAAGGCTATTTCACTGAAGAAAAATGCTCATTGAAAGTAGAATAGACTGTTGAAAATTACTTGCAGGTCTCAGAACTCTATTTATTCAATGACACCCAAAAAGGAATACATGCCTCTAGGAACATATAATAGGGCGTGTTTCACACTTGGTAATCTGGCAATAACTATTTTTGGCTTGGTGTAATGACCTTAAAAGGAAAACCTGCGCAAGTACGGATGGTTCCCTTTACTGTACACAATGTTATCGGAAAACCATAATGAGGCGGGAAGACATCTATACATGAAATTGAGAAACTATAGTGATATGCTGGTGCAAGGCTCTCATCCAAAATCTTGGTGGAAAATCCTGCATAATAGGAGAAAGTAAAATTATGAGAAACATGTAGGAGCCATAGACTAAGGAAATAAACAATGCAAAAAATTGCACCAGATCCAGAAGATTCCAACACTAACAAGTCAGCAAACACAATGGGAGAGTTGTACCTTCAAAAAATCTCCAACGCCTGATCAAGCACTCCGTCGTCTTCCCACTGTATATCTTTAGCCTTTGAATCCTTTCCAATTAATTGAAGAGGCGCATCTAATGGTGGGGGACTCTGCTCAAAAAAGACAAAAACATTCATTTAAAACATTTCACTTTCAAATGATAATTTTTTTAGAAAATTGAGAAACAAATCATCACATAAATTAACCAAAAAAAAAACACAAAAACACAATAATGCAAGAGAAGATTAATGGTGAAGTTAGTTAAAAAAAGACAGGATTTACCATGCATCGAATGAGGGGCCAATTAATTCCACGGAAGAACTGATGCTCTTTGATCTCGTTGGCGCCGGTTTTTGATCCTAACCGGTCAGCGGGGTCTCTATGCAATAACCCATGGATCAGTTGTCTAGCTGCAAGGCTTACCTATATAAAATGCAAATAATCAAACATCGACTAAAATTCCAACCCAAACAACAATCTTAGCACTTATGGAACTTCTCTAAATTCATAAGATCAAGCATAAATGCGTCTTTCCAAATGATGCAACACTAAAATTTAAGATATCAATATAGTTATAGAACAAAAAAACATGAACTGCTTGATGCAGCAGAACCAGGGTAAACTACAGGAAACTATTGTAAGTGCTTATGCTTAATTGCCTAAAAGCAATTTCGCAACCCCAAGACCAGCTGATTCCAAGTTTTTAAATATAACCAGTTCACTAGCATCCCCTGAATGAATGCTTCGAAATATCAAATTACTAACAGAAGATAATATAAATAACAGAAAAGAGTTTCATTTTTACCGGTATGCTGCTAGGAAATGTCAAGTCTTTGTGCAAAATATTAGCGAATGTTTTCTGCCTGTTCTTTCCCCTAAAAGGTGTACGTCCATAAAGCATTTCATAGAGCAAAATTCCTGTGTACCAAAATATAAAACATGGAAAAGAATTCTGACAATCATTAACCCATTCAACATAAGCATAGTAAAGTTCACATAATTAGTTTCAACACAAATTTCCTCAAGCCTTCGTTGTTTAGCTGTGTAATGTATGAGAAGTTGACGTAGTATTGGTTAATTGTGTTTGAACAAGCATAGAGCCGTAAGGCATTTACGAAAGATCCATATGGCATTATGCCAATAAATGATTTTTAAAAACAGACAAACTTTTCAATATTGTTCCTACTCAAGGCTAGTTAGATGTCTCAAACAGCCTGCTATGTTAAACTTCAATATGAATGAAGACAGTAATACATGTTAATTTGCGTTTCAATTGCAATAATTAGTAAGTACCGCAGAAAGAACACTCACGTTGGATCTTATTACGACCTATAGATGAACCAAATTTACAAATTGGAAAAAGAAATAAAAGAAAGCCCAATGAAATGCTTACCAAGAGCCCACCAATCGATAGCACTACTATGCCCTGCACCAGTTATAATTTCCTGAAATCAAGTGAACCGTGAGAGTCTTTCTTAACCATAACTGTGATATGTTTTTAATCCATATATTTGTCCAAAGAATATGTGAACCAGATAAATTATGCATTATAAGGATTTAAAACACATTTGACATCGGTATGTGACATAATTGGAGAAACTTCGAGAAAGATATGAACATAGTATCCGTACAGGAGCAATATACTCTTCAGTTCCGACAAATGAATTTGACTGTGTGATGGGTTCTGCATAAAATGTTGGAGGAGGTTGACTTCTGGACCTTCTCCTCTTTGCAGGTAATGGATGTTCGACAACCTGCCATATAAGAAATAGATTGCAATATTGATACTTGTCAGCATCTAAGCAGTACAAAAAGGAAAGCTATTAACTAATAGAGTGCGCATTTTAAATGTTAATAAGGCAGTAACCACTTGAAACCCCCCAAAAATAAATGTAATCATTGATCAAGCTGACTCGAGTAACCTAGAATGTCATCAGCGGTTACAGCAGTTTCTGAGACCTCCAGTGGTGACCGTTACAAACTAGAGTCTGGAGGTCAATGACCTGGATGTAATGAGCTAGCCCTACGGAGACGGTTTATACCTGATTATTGGTGAAGAATTTTTTTAAACTGAGATATTCTTTGCAAAAGCAGTTGATTTCAATGTACCTAATCTTACCGTAACGAAGAAAAACACAAAAACTAGCATGTGACAATCAAGTAATCAACTATAAGTCAGGTTTTATAGGGTTAGATGTCTAGAATGGGGCAGAATAGTTATCAATCAGATAGCCATTCCAATGGGCCAAGGGGTATCTCATTTGGCGTGCCAAAAGTCTGTATTAAGCTACCGTAACATAAAAATCACGGCTTTGTTTTTACAGTAACATACCTGAGGTTTACAACCTGTGAGAAATGACAGATCAAAATCTGTTAGTACAACATGACCATCCTTTTGGAGTAATATATTTTCAGGCTTCAGGTCGCGATAGATAATTCCTGTTTCAGTTACAAAAATGATAAAAACGAATCAGTTACAAAAAAATTGTAAAAATAAGACCTTAGAATAAAATAAGTATTTTGTTCAGTAAATTGGCACTGATGAAAATTTGAAATGAGAGGGTTTCCCATGCAAAAACAGGATGCCTTACTGAGTTTAACTGTTTAAGTTTAACATGATGTAGTCCATAAACAGAACAAAATAGTTTACCAACTAAAAGCCAATTAGATAGAATCACCTAAACAATGAAGATATTCCAAGCCAATTAAAACCTCCGCAGCATAGAACCTGGAGAAATTAACCCAGTTAGATTGCCCTTGCTAGATGAACAACGGGTATAAGTGACTTTCTAAGAAATGTTTCAAATATTTGATTATCATTTTCATATTTGCATGGCTTGAAAGCTTCCAGCTGTGACTTTTTCATCTTCCGATGGCTCCCAGGATATTATCAAAACTCTATCACTAGCACTAAAAAACCCAACAGTAGCCAAATAATATGCGAAGGAACCTATTTTACTTGGAGTTGAGACAGACGGTAGTACCTCGCAGATTCCTCCTTAAACATTTTCATAGGCTGCTTGTCAAGCAACGCAAATAGTTCTCCACCAGGGCAAAAGTCCGTTATCAAACAAACGTGTGTAGCAGTCTGAGGAGTAAAAGCAAGATCAGTGCATCCGCAAAAGATCATTGTTTTTCTTGGACATGATATAGAAATGTCAACAAAGAATACCAGGACATGCTAGTAAGTAGTAACAATAGACTGTGCATACACAATATGTGTGTGAGATATGTTGGGTTCACTCCAGGTGATGTTTTAATCAGCAACGCGCATACAACGCTGGGAAGGAATGAAATTTGTAGCAGGGATAAGATGTTGCACGTGATACATATCATATTTTGGTTGGTTGAGACAAACAAGAACAAGGGAAAGAAAGAAGGCCCCTCCTGGCTGGCCTAAAAATATTTTGATGAAAACTGGAACCATAAATTTGAAGGAATTTAACGGTGGCTGATTTCAGTATAACCCTAGGAAGTTTATAGGACAATAGAAACATCCAACTGGCCAAACATCATAAACCAAAAGAAAACTGAAATGGCATCAAGAATTCAGAAGACCTATATTTGGACAACCTAACCGTAAAGGGGATAGATTCTCAGAGATACTGCAAAACAAAGAGCCTTGACCACAAACTTGTCTGATTGTTAAGATACAAACATCAAAAGTAAGAAAATAATAAGAAATTTGCACCTGGAAAGAAGTGTAGAGTGTTGGAAGAAAAGGATGATCAAGAAACGAAATGATTTCCCTTTCGATGCATGCTCGATGAACCTGTGGATGATTCACAAGAAAAAAGGAAACAAGGAGCGGCTAAGTATTTGGAAAGCATGATTCCAAAATAAAGCAAAAGCTACATTTAAGAAAAGAAAAAGAAAATTGTGATAAATATAACAAACGACAAGAGCACTAAACAATAACAACGGAAATTAAATTCACACAAGCTCTCATATGTTGTGCCATTGCTGCCATGGTTCACAGTTTCATTTCATCCCAGTCTTAGTCAAGCCATTCAGCCACGGTCCTAATGTAGCCCAAATCATATAATGCATGTTTTTGTCAGTTGAGTTCGGTTTTCTAATTAAATGAGGCCACCATTGAGGTCATGGTTCTGAGCCATGCTTATTTACTAGAATCAGACACCTTTAGCAAAATAGAATTTCGAAACCTAGAGCTATGTAAAAATCACTATATTAACAGCAAAATAAACACACACACGCACAAACACATTTAAGAAAGCGTACCTTGTTGCGGTTCAGCATAACCGACTTGTCCATTGCCTTCATAGCAAACATTTCACCCGTACCATGCAATTCTACTAAATGAACACTGCATGAAAACCCAAATATACTTGATCAAGAGCAGAAGGTTGCTTCCCATGGTGAAACGTAGATACGAGAATGGCCAAGGCATGAACATGGTTAACTTGTAACAACACGTAAGAGAGAAGGACAGAAATTACTTTTTCAGATAAGAATCAGTTCTGTGAAGGAATATATAAAAATATTGAAGAAAAAAGTCATGCCTTATTCAACCTTTACATGTTAAACACGGACGCTTGATCAAAACTTTATCTTAGATTTATGGAGCCAAGAACAAAACTAGATTCTACCCATTACCAACAGTCCAACTTGCATCGTGAACATACAATCATAAAAACCAATCAAGGATATCAAATCCTCAAATCCAGCAGGCAAAACCTCTAGTTTAAATGGTTTTCTGCCTAGAGCTAGAAAAGCTAAAGGCTGGACTCCATCATCCCTTTACGGAGCAAGGTCGTGATTCACAAACAACAGAAAAAAGATTAAAATATTCCATTAGAGCTCAAAAGAGACACAAGCTAGTCATACCTCATGACATGGGGAAGGAGGTTACAAGTTACAACTGTCACAACATACATGTAGGCATACTTTTAGTAGACATAGGTTGCTTGTCTGGAAATAGACAAATTGTGCTACAATGTATCATTTATAACAAGAGAATCTAGGTCAAGAACGAAACAGGAGAGGAAGAAGTAAACGAATAATTGCTTTTTTGACCTACAATAAAAACATTTGTCGGTTTATAAGCCTCTCAGCTCAAACCCCAAATACAAGGTACTCGATCAATCAGCCTCCAATCTTCATAATCTAACCAGAGATACTTCCAGTAATAGGTTAGACTGCGAGATTAATGTCACGTACGTCTATATAATCCTCCCTAGACAAAATAGCGCGATTTCATTTTATTCTTTGTAAACATGTATATACATTTTTAAAGTGCAACTCTTCTTACTTCTATTGTTCTTTCCAGTGTGCAGCCTTCATTTGAACATTCTATATCCAATAAGAAAATAAAAACTCAATTGAAGCAATTAACCAATATACGCACCTGCCAGTATCACCACAGCCCAGGGGTCTTATAGGCTTGAAATGCTTCAGACCAATTTGTTCGCCACGTGCAATGATCTACAACATCCAAAAGGAAAAAAAGGATGAGTAAGGAGAGTAGGAATCCAGTTACGCACGTGCAATGACCTAGCTTCATAAACACAAACTAAATTTAGAACCTCACAAACAAACAAATCTGACCTTATAACTACCAAGTAATCGAAATTTTCTAACAGACTCACTTAGTAAAATTCTTTGAGCAAAGACAAAAAACTTGCAAACTAATTGAGAAGAAAGATACTCATGTGCAAGGAGCGAGACCTAGTGGGTGCATACTAGAAAAGTTCACTGAAGAATGAGTACCTTCTGAATCGCTAGCCAAGAAGCATTATTCTTTTTGTGAGGCCTTGGAGAGACAGGTTTAGAATGTATTGCCCACAAATCTTCTGGTCTCTAAAGAAAGTAAGTATTGCATTATAAGTTAAAACATGTCTAATCCACACCAACAGAATATCATCGCGTAATGACGGAAATTTCTGCAATTCGAGGGAAAGTAAGAAGGTCAGTTTTCAATTTTCGGCAAAAATAAAATGGAGCCATAAAACCAGATGTCTTAATAAACATTAGGTATCATTGTCCTAAAATGAAAAAAATTGAATTCGCTGCAGTAATGGTAATCTCAGAATCATTTGCCATAAGGTTTGCAAAAACACAAGTTACATTAAATCTGTGCCATGAGCGATGAAGTTATCTACGAAACTAATATATACCTTACCAAGTTGGCGTCCGGAAGCTCTCGAACGGCTTCATTAACATTTTCGGCAGTAGCTTTCACCTGGGAAAAGGAACTAACTCTAAATGAGATACACACAAGCAGAATAACAGTTTTCTAGCCACATGAATCTACTAAATTGACTAAGATAATTAAGGTTCTAATAGGAACAAAATGTTGGTTTTTTTGTGGTTCAACAATAAAGCATGACTGGTTAAGTTAATCCTTGATTAGATTTAGTTACGTAAGTAATAATCAAGATTTTAGAATATTGAGGTTCTTAATCATGTGATCAAGGTCAATGCTACAAAGAAGGTAGCTTAAAGATACATGAGGTGTCTTTTAACCTAGTATGAGGTTTTCCCTCCAACTCCTGATGGAAACCACGGAGTACATATGGCTAGCATGATAAGCACTTTCTTGCAGCCTCTTGCATAAATACAATACGGATTTTACTCCATCGCTTAAGCATAAGGAAACGTCTAAACCGTTAGACCTAGTTGTCTTAACTATATGTTTCTAGCTTTACACTACCTATCAAACAACCAATAATATAGACTTATGCACACTCTTGATTGAATGAGTTGCAGTATACTGTGACCCTAGGCATCAATTCATCAACTTCAGCATAAGGTAATGCTTATCATTATATTAAGTTCTAAGTAATGATATTAAGGAGCTGAATTTACAGAGTAAAAGACTATGTTCTCCAGAAGGAAAACTAGCAGTGACCAATGCATCCAAACAGACTCAGAAAAAAAAGTATAGGCAATATGAAATCCCAGAAATTTCTTTAAGTAAATGGTGGAAAAATGAAAGCTTAGAAAGTCAACAGAAGGGAATGTGTAAGGTGTGTAAGAAGACCCTAAAATCATTTTATTTTATTCAGGAGATACCTGAAAGGCCCAGGTGGAACGTGACAAAAACCAAGAACCACAATTGTGTTACACAGCAACAAAATAATGAGGCCAGTATTCGCAGAAGCCATTTCATAGATAGAGAAAAGATATTCATCCAGAAAATACAAGGAGTTAAATGTGAGAGGGAAAATTATACCAGCTTTGCGCTTTGCTGCTCAGTGTTCTCGGAGAGGCGGCTTCGAAGAGGTTCTATATGATCACTTCCATCTAATTGTACACCGATGAAGTATTGGAGTTCACCCTACAATGGACAAATTAAAAAATTCCAGAAAGAAGTTGCAATTACTCTAAACTTGATAAAGCTCAGCGTTGAAAAATGATAACCGCAAAAAGGGACAGATATTTACCTTCTGATCACGCATAGGCTGCAAGTGGAATAAATTCCAAAATTTCTTCCCTGCAAGTACCAGATGTTACAACATTAACCATATGTAGCATTGTGCAAATATTAGACCTAGTATCTCCAATTTAAATATAAAATTTATCAATACAGTTTTGTCATAATTTGTGCCACGAAAATCATGTCAAGCAAGTCATTTCCACCAAATGATGATAATTGGTCCAAATTCTACAGTAATCATATAAACAGTTGGCTAGACAGCAGTTGTTTTGACTTCTGTTATCCCGATGGAAAGCAGCTTGACCAGACCCTTCAACAATCTCAACTTTTGAAATCAGTTGTCCTGACTGAAGAATGTACAGTGATGTAAAATTTACTTGGGAGGGTTCTCCCTATCCAAGGTACGAAAAACCTCAGCAGTATTTAACTGTCTAAAATAATCACCAGAGGCATTGCAAGTAGTAAGATCAAATACTCCGACATAGTTCGTACATGGATCTGCATTATCATATGGATATGGATACCCCAAAAAAAATCATGTGCCATTGAGCATTCCATAAGAAATCCAGTTATGAATTCCGACTTTTGATGAGTAGCCAATTCCCAAAGCAGATGGTCAGACCAGACGATCAAAAAGAACCCACTTAATAGATGGTCTGTACATTTATGGAGACGGTTTATAGGTTTGTGCATGGCTTGCGCTGAAGAAGTAGGAAGTAGCAACGATAATATTTTATATGGCATGTGAAATCTCAAACACACTCCGCTCATGGAGAACAAAAGAGTACAAGAGAGTTATGTTAGCCTACCACTTTTTGTATAGTTGATCAATTGGACAGTAATTTCTCTCTGTTCTCGAATAGCATCTCTTATTTTTGAGACGGTTCCTTGATCGGTATCAGAGCCTTGAAGAAATCTAAAAAACCAAGTAAAAACATATTATTTATTGTTGCCTTATTGGTGAGCATAATCCGGTGAATCCTTAATCTGTTGCTTCAGATTTAATTGGAAGAAGATTCCTAAAACAAAGAAATGACACGCAAAAAAGAAGGTTCATGGTACAAAACAAAAGGAACATACTCTTACCGGCAGTTTCGTCCCAAAATTTCTTCTCGAGTATACTCTGTTAGTTCAAGAAAGCTGTCGGATGCAAAAATCTGGATAACAAGCACACATGAGTCAGATCCCTTTTTAACAGTATCTGGAGCACAGCAGACAACAGTGTTCTGTTGTAAATGTAGGTATCCATTTGAAAGATAATTACCCAACAGAATTATGCAATATAAAATACTAAAGTGCAAACAAAACGAGCTACAACAATCTTCAGAGGCTGTGCTGCAACCATCTTGTAGCTTGGTTTGAAGGTTTCTCATGTTATGCGGGTGTTTTTGGTTAAGCGGACATGTATTTAATCACATAATGCTAGATATCAGGAGTATCGCATTTCTAGCTACAGGGGATCTTATTCACCGGTCTTTCTCCTTCAACCTTTACTACAGGGAAAGAGTATAGCTGTATTTGACACTTTTTGGTTTGGGTATCTCTGATCAGTGAAATTACGAAGAAAGCAAAATCTATCTAAGAACTGTTATGCCCTTACAATGGGGTTATCAGGTAGCCTAGGATCTGTTATAACAAAATTCTTTTCAATGCGTTCCAGTGTTGTCGCTAGGTCAATCCCTTGGCGTATATCCCTTTCCATCTCTGCACGATCCCAACTGTCAGAGTGTTGTACATCTTTGGTCATTAGAACCTCTGGCTCAAACGTCGGGGTCTCAATAGTTTCTACTGAGCTCTTTCTTCCCTTAAACCTACAAAAGGTATGAAAATTGTCAAAGCAGATTAACCGTAGTTGATAAATCAAGATGATAAAAGTAAAGTGACATATTTACACAATTGGTAATGTAGATATCATGCAACCTTGAGTTTTAAATGACTGAGAGAATGTGACACATTGTCCCTTAATTCTTGAAAAAACATAAAATTTCACTTGCATGATTGATTGAATAGAAGGTTGATGTTTTGGACTTGTAGCCACAAAGTTAAGGAAAATTCCAACTTCTAGTCAAGCTTGGATAATTACAAATGAAGTTACGCACTAGTTCCGCTTGATGTGTATGACGTATCTAAACCACACGCTGATCAAACCAATAAATGAGCTTTGACACTGTAGTATATCTAGTTACAGATGAAAAGAACTCTCAGTACATTATATTAAAAGAAAGGCGGAAATATGATCTAATCGAATGCATGCTTTTAAGAAAAAATCATAAGTAATAACTGGTAGGTGATGAACTCATCTCAAAAACAGAAATTTGACACGTGAAAGAAACCAGCAAGTCAACAATTAACAAGGGAAAGGCTTAAATACGCATATCTAATCACAAAACACAACATGAACGAAGCATTAATTCGGTCTTTGAAAAGAGTGAAGAGCAGCTCACCCCATCAATGAGTTACGTCCTGATTTTCTAGATTTCTTGTTAGCATCACTTGCTGTACTCATTCTGGATAGTTCACTTCGTGCATCCATTTCAGGAGTATGTCTACCAGGTGTATTCAAGTTCTCAAATTGAACAGATTTGGGCAGAACCATGTTCAACTTGTCATTATCATCAGCCTTTAATGGTGTCCCAGGAACTGTGCCACCAGTATGAGATTTTGGGTGCTTCACAGTCTGGACAACTTCTGTCATAGAATCCATAGCCTTTTCTTTCTGCCGAGCTGAAACAGAAAACAGTCAAAGAGGATAATTAAGCACACTTGCAATTAATTTAGAACTGCTCTTATAAACATGTTATCTGCTTACCATCATAGCGAATTAGAGACTTGGGCAGTCCATTTGGTCTCAAGGCTTTATCGACCAAACCTTCTGTATATTTGCTGACCTCTACTTGCATTCTGCAATATCATATCAAGTGAAGGTCAAATACTCAAATTCACAATAACTTAATATTAGAAATTGCAAAAAACAAAGAAGTTGATCAACATACACATTATCAGTCCAATCATGCTTTAGTAGTCATGCAGTTGCAAAAGCAACGGAACCTAAATCAATTGTAATTGAAGTGGTTGCAAAGTCATGGAAGTGAACCGTACAGATTTACAGATACGGAGCTTGTAAGAAAATTCACATGGCTACAATACACGAACCCTTACTATCCAATTCTAGCCTTCTAGGGATTTTCTGCTATAAATCTACATTGCTCAACACTTTTGAATTAGACACTGCCACTGATGCTATTGCAACCAATGTATTCTGGATTCGGAGGTGCTTTGAGCATCCATAGATGAATCCAAGGCATGGATGTGAAAGTGCAGTGACTAAAATCAAACATCTTCATTTGGTTAAGGTTTTTTTAAAAGGAAAACGATGAGATTGAGAGGAAGTGATAAAGCTCAGGGAGAGAGAAATGAGTAGTTGGGTACTCCGTCCGTTCTCCCTCCCTCTCTTTTTCTCTAGCGTAAATGCTCATCTTTCACACCCTTTTCCATGCGGGTGAGCGTAACCTACTCGCCAGTGTTACGAACAGGTTGTCTGACTCACCTAGTCATCTGGGCCTAATTCAAATCTGACTCATTATATCTGACTCAAAAATTATAGAATTATTCTGTCAGATATGCGCTCAACGAGTCAGACACAAAATGATATCTGACTCAAATAACTCCAAGACAGATGTATGAGCCGAGCCAGACATCAGAAAAATAAAAAACAAGTAATAGGACATCTGACTCAGACCGAATCAGATGTTGAGTCATATTCAGATAACGAGTCAGTCCCAAACAAACCAGAGTGCTGACTCATGTGCATTACAACTCAATGAATGTGGCATTTTCAAGTTGTCATATTTCACATTTATCATGTGTGTTTATTTTGACGGTTTAAAGGTGTATGTTCATTGTGCAATTTGGGTGCTTGATAACGTTGTTTTTCAACTGTAGTTGGGAAAGTTTTGTTAACGAGTACACTTTGTATCTGATTAGCTAAATTGAGGATGTATCTTAAATTGAAAGAATGCTTTGGTATTCTTTGATATATAGAAAATTGACGGAGTATGTTAAAATGAATTGCAAGACATCAAGTTAGCTTTATAGAGAGTAATGAAACAATGTGTAAGAGCATGAACGGTGTAATCAGGTTACAGATAACCAAAATAACATGGTCATTGGTCACGATTGCTTTTTATGAGTAATTTAATGGGGACTGACGGACCCAAAAACCCATGTGAAACATACTGCTACTACAATTATGGTGCCAAAAAATAGTCAGGACCAATATATGAAGTTAATAGTTAAAAAACAAAAATAGTATAAGCTAGTCAAAGTCAGTCTTACCCGATAAACTTGATAACCTTGCCAGTATCATCTTTAATGGGTGTGACTGTTAAAAGATTCCAAAATGGTTTCCCATCTTTCTTATAGTTCAACAGCCTCCCACAGTAGCTCTTCCCTGTTTTAACAGCATCTCTAATTTTTGCAACTTCGTTCTGATCTGTATCAGCTCCCTGAAGAAATCGACTACAACAACACACAAATGCAGTTTCAAAGTTAATAAACAGTTACACCATCAAAAATGCCTAAGCCAACATGGGGTTTCTGTGCATGATTACCAGTTTCTGCCAACAACTTCAGATGAAGAATAACCAGTCATAGTGAAAAACCCAGAGCTAGCATAAATAATAGGACACTCAGGTCTAGTAGCATCTGATACAACAAATGTCTGTTGAAGTGTGGCTAATGCATCTTTAAGTTCTTGAGAAACTCGTGGAATTCCCATCGCTGGCCCAGCTTGTGAATCTTCAGATGTTTTTGCGTATTCTCTAGACTCTTTTCTTGAATCTCCGGACGACCGTAGTCGCACGGCTTTTGAATTACTGTCAGCTGAGAATTCAGAATCAACTACTAATCCCCATTCAGCAGCTCTCTGTGACATACCATCTTCACTTATTATCTGATTGGTTTTATCATCAACCGAAAATTCGTCACCTCCGATTTCACTTAATTCCTTGAACAAACCATCGAAAGTATTTGATTTTGAGCTCCCTGATTTTGTTATCGGAAATGCCATCCACTTATCAACAATTTCCTTACCGGTCGAATTCTGTAACTCTTCTAAGTTCTTTTGTTCTTCGGCTGAATTTTCTTTCTCGAATTCTTTTTTGTTAGTATCCGTAAATATTTCCATTCTTCTCTGAGGATTCTTCGATGAAGAAGCTAAGTTACTTCCTCCTGATGAACCCTGAGGATTCATATCTGACGACGACGACAATTAGAACTCGAGTTCTCTGCAGCTGTAGACAAGACATAAAAGATTGAAATTCAGAGCATGGAAATTATAGTTCAACCAAAACCAAAAAACATACGAAGAATTCTATAATTCTAACAAAACGAGATTGAATTTGTCGAAAAGTCTCAAATTTCTTGGCCACATTAAATGAGAAAGTAGACCACTCTTACAGTTTCTGAGGCTAAATTCTTGGTGTTTTTCACGTAGAAAACTTTCTATAAAAGCCTCTCAACCTATATAAGTGCACATCTTCATGAAAAACTAACAGCTTTAAAGAGAAATTCAAGACGATTTTCGTGAAATTTTTCTCTTTTTGTAATCCTTTTATCTTTCTTTTGCGTCCTTTCCTTCAAGTTTGGTGGAAAGAAGAAAATACAGGTGGACAAGGGATAACATTATGAGAAACCCATCATAAATATAACTCTAACTGTACTTGAATCAGATGACAGCCATTGATTTCTTACACATATGCATAAAACCACCGTTGATTTTTACTCTGTTTATCCATTTAGTTGCTCTGTTCCTAAATCTTGGCCAAAAATGGTTCTTTCAGATTTTACCGACAAATTTTTGAGGCTACGAAAAATGTCGATGGTGAGAAACAATAATTGTAATGAAATTTCGTTTTCATGCTTCAAATTACGCTATCTGTACGTTCCAGTTAATGCCAAGTGTAGAGTTAGAGAATAATCTACGACCACGTTTTTTTGTTCTTGTGAATAAATTCAAGGTTTATTCTTTGAGAAAATCTACTAAAACAGGTAAAAGACTGCGACTGTCAGCAGTTAAAAAGGTTCGACTGTTATTCCTGAAGTTCAAAGTAACTAAATCTTGGTTTCCTGATATTATGTGCTGATGTTTACAAAAACAGTTACAGCACATCGATGTGTACCGTAGGATTCAAGTTTCTATGGTCAATGGTCACATTTTCTTTTTATAGATTCTTTGGTCACATGGATCGGAGATGAAAGAAGCGGAGCAGCTACGATGTGGTCGGGCCACATACTTTGACACATATTGTAAAGTAGAAAATAAAGTTCAAAATCAATTTTATTAACTTCCTACTTTTTCTCAAAAAGTGAATGGCTTTTCGGTGATTTAGAGGGCGCAGTTTTTTAGGTTATATAGGTGTCAAAAAATAAAGATGGGCATCGTAGACGGAGCGTGAAAGAAGGATGATGGATATACATAACGAGGGAGAATATATGATAAAAAATGAGCACAATCCGAGACGTATAATACCACTATCTACCACTTTGAAAATCAACCGTCGAAAATTAACGGTCGAAATTAAAATCAGTGGATGATGAGGTTTGGCATATCAAATTGCGCTCATTTTTGGTAAGAAATTTAGAGTTTAATAAGAAGAACATATCATCAAAATATTGGGTTCAAATTCTTTGTCATTTGGAATCTAAAGAAACATTAGTTCAATCTTGTATGGATAGTGTCCATACAAGATTATCCATGGACCCCCACTCAATTTATAATACATTAAGCGTGCGCACTAAAGAAATCTAAAGTCCAAGTGTTAACTAACAAAAACCGATGATGGATGACAATGTAATATGGTGGGAAAGTCGTTACGCGATAATATAAGTAATCATCAAATTCTTTACCGATACCGATAAAATAAAAATTTAACTAAAAATAATAAACTCTAAATTGAGAAATTACTGAGTATGAATTTAAATATTAAGTCACGTTTTATCCACCCCTGATAAAGCTACGGGTCATCTTGAACCGTTAGCTTGGACCGCAAAAGAGCAGAAAGATCTTTGGGCAGAGGTTTTGTGAAAGTTTTTTGTTACAGAGAAAGCTGATTTGTTTCGGGGGAAAGCATTTTAAAGGGAAAGCCAATATTATAGAGACGTGTATACGGGGAAAATATTTAATAAAATTGACTGATACAAATTATTTAGTATTACCATATTACCCTATGACCAAATCCACATCCAATTGACCATGAGCTTCACTGTAATGGCCGCCGATAACATAATTGTTTCACCCAGAGAGGAAAGAAACCTCAGGTATTCTTTTGGATCAATGAAATTATTTTGAAGTTTGGTTTGAAGAAAAGTTTAGGTTATGCGAATTTTTGTATTTCTGCACGATGGATGTTCGACAAAATATGTCATAGATTGTCATGGGTGAATTTTTGAATGACATGTCCGATTACATACATCAACCACAACATGGCCAGTATCATTACCACCATAAAAAACCGAGAAGATACAATGGAACAAACACATAGGTATTTGAAATTCATCCAATTTCAACAATAAGGGAAAGAGAGGTTGTGAATAGCGACTCTTATGAGGTTCTTGTTAATAACTGGTAAAGCATGTTAGTTGTTGCAAGGGTTTATTCATCGATAAGTTTGCTCTGTATCTAAGTTCATATAACTCCATAACTTTTATGTTCACTCTAAACTTCATCAAATGTTGCACATATTGTCGCTTTTCTATACTAGTTTTTGTTACAACTCTGACAGACATGTATGGACGGGAATGTGAATTGCATTGTCTATGACCATCCGGACCTGTTAAAATCTCAATTTAGTGTCATTACAGTGACCTCTAGATGCTACACATTCCCCCTCTGATCCCGGAGATTCCGTCAAGTGCTCGAGCCCTTATAGGCTTGAAGACAAACACACCTAGTCTAACATGTTGTCTAAGTGTCTAGTCTTTCTCAGTTACAGGTTTTTGTCTCAACTCGAGTGATTTTCAAACCCAAGATCTCTATTAACAATACTACTAATGTTATCTCTACTATGGACTTCCTGTTAGAATATCGTTGGTTTATATGAATTTATCCATTTTTTGTTTTCTTTTCAGTTTCCAGAAGTTATCTTATCCCTTGTATCTTTGAAGTCCACCGTTGTCCCATGCTAAGTATTTTCGTTGGCCAACATTAATTTCGTGGTATTTTTTGTCTTCCTTTTTTGATATAAAAGGACTATGTTTTCTCTTAGTTGGATATCGCTTTCCATTTTGTTTTACAGGGGCTAGCGAAGAAGAATTCTAAGAGAAGAAATACAGAGTCATAGGTGCTTTATAAATGCTACAAAATAGAGTTTATTCCATTTTGTTTTACAGTGGCTATGTAATGTATAATTGCTCCAATCTACATCTTAATGATTCATGTTGTTTTTTCTGGAAAGTTTGTGGAGGGAAAGGTGCGATGTATAATTGCTCCAATCTGCATCTTAATGATTCATGTTGTTTTTTGTGGAACATTTGTGGAGGGAAGGGCGATAGTTAATCGTGAAAATTATTTAGGGTTAATCATGGTTATAAAGTAGCTCAAATATATGATCAGATTAAGTTAAGGACAGAACTGTAAACTTCAGTATTTTTTTACGGGGACAGATAATTTTTCACTCCTCCCCTTTAATAATCCAAAGTCAAAACAAATACATTAGATTCGAACAATTTAGCTTTCCCCCTAAACTAATCAGCTTTTCCTATGAAAAAGCGGGGGTATAACAACCACACGCAATATTTAATTCGGCAATATGTATGGACTAAACTCCAATATAATTCTGAGAGGACCAACTTAAAAGTGAGACTCAATCAAGAAAGATACCAAAGAGCTTTATCTCTTTCTCAATACAATCAGCATATCGAACAGATAGAAATCCGTGAACCTGATTGATATAAGAAATAACTTGGGAAGTACCAAAGACCAATACCCAAGTGTCAATCAAGTTATATTTAACAATCAAGGTCGGATTTATCAACTGATTGAACTACGCACAACCTGTGATATTTTAATTATATAAACAAATTAATGCGGAAAAGAAATAACACAGACACCAGAAATTTTGTTAACGAGGAAACCACAAATGCATAAAAACCACGGGACCTAGTCCATATTTGAACACCACACTGTATTAAGCCGCTACATACTCTATCCTGCTACAAGTTAACTTCGTATTGGAATGTAGTTGAGCCCTAAACAAGTCTCACACAGATTAAGGTACAGTCGCATCCCTTACGCCTCTAGAATCACGCCGGATTATGTGCACTTGATTCCCTTAGCTGATTTTACCCACAACTAAGAGTTGTTACGACCCAAAGCCGAAGACTTATAAACAAATCTGTCTCCCACAGATATGTCTATCCTTTATTATTTTTGTTCCGTATTTTAATACAAAGATCAAGGTGAACAGGAACCAACTAATAATATGGTTTTATACTCCCGATGAGCATCCTAAAAATATTAGTCACCTCACAATAACGTAACTGATTAACAGAAGAAGTTATTGCGGAATCACAAGAGTCTGAGACGAATAACTGTTGTGATTAATTTTTATATATTACATAATGGAGATAAATCTCGAGTAAATCTTAGAGAAGATAAAACTCAATACGATAGAACAAGTAAGATCAGAATACACAACTACAAAGAAAATAGTTGGATCTGGCTTCATGAATCCCAAATGAAGTCTTCAAGTCATTAACCTAATAATGGTTTTGGAAAACCTAGGTTAAAGGAGAATCGACTCTAGTTTGCAACTAGGACACATGAAAGTGTCGTGATTAGGTTTTCCAGTTGCTAGAGTTCTCCCTTATATAGCCTTTCAAATCAGGGTTGCTTACAATCAAAGCTAAGATAGCTTAGTAACAAACATTCAATATTCACCGTTAGATAAACTCTTGATTTAAGATTCAAGCTAAGTCTGCTTAGAAATTAAGCAATTAATCTCCATCGTTAGATGGTCTTAGCTTGTTACACACAAATGAAATATACTTATATTTAGATATGGGTAACCTTACCTAAACGTGTATATTGGGTTGGCTCAATAACAGTTAACCGAAGTTAGACATATGAACACTTTTGACTTAACCATATTCATATAACACTTCTAGATCAAATATGATGATCAATCAGTCATGATAGATTATCAAATGAATCTAATTGTGTTTCAAATAGAGTTGTTCAATTGTACACTATCTCATGAAAATATTCATGAACAAATTGAAACGAAATCGGTTTGATTCGTGATCGTTCAAAGTACTTATACAAGAATCAACTCATGAACATTAATCCACGGTTTGCAAAGTTAATTTGCATTCCTTAAATCATAAATGTTTTAGTTCATGAGTATGAGAATCATACATTACCGATTTTAGAACTTAACCACTGGGTACACAAACCCGGTTCGCGAACAACCGTTCCGGACCCAACTCAGGTAAACCCGTTCGGATACTAGGTACGCAAACTAGAGTTTCAGACCTTCTAAGGTAAATCCGTTCACATACTAGGTACGCAAACAAGAGTTCCAGACTTGAATCATCACAATACAGTTCGCATACTGGGTATGCATACCGTGTTGTATCCAGACATGGGTAATCATTCTAAACTCTTATTTCAATCACTGAGACATCCTTAGAAGACGACAATGGTAATATTACACATACCATTATCTTCAAATGATCAAATGATCAATACGAAACTTCCCGAGCTAACATCAAACGACTGTATCACACAAATCATGTAAGATGTTCAAGGTAATTTTCACATGATCATCTTTTGACTTAATATTTAGTTTCCAACAAATAAATTGTTTCCAACTAAACTCTTCAAGAATACGATGAACATAGCTAAAGCTAAAAGCTTCCAACACGTATTTCGAGAAATAGATAAGCGAGATAAACTCAACTCAAGATATCAAATTTGTATAATGTAAAAGTCTATATACCTATACAACTTAGTCTCATTAGAAGATAAAATAAAATAGACTTCTGAGTGATAGATAAGTTTTAGTCTCCACATACCTTTTGTTGATGAAGTTCCTCCAAGATCCTCAGTAGATCTTCTTCTTTAATTGGTGAACGTTGTGAAGTCTAAAGCTCAACTACACATTTTATCCTAATCCGAGACATAGTTATAAGTAGAATAGAATTCAAGTATATATTTTTGATCAACTAAACTTGACAAACAAGTTTGAGATAGAAACGCTTGCGAGTTCGACCTTGCAGTGCTCTAACACCCTATAACAAAAATCTTTGTGAAAATATCAGCTTTTAAATATTTTGATGAAATAAAACGGACATTGAGAAGATATGAAGCCACCTAATTACAAACAAAATGATAATGCACTTCAATATGTTTCGTAAGAGAACGGAATATAGGGTTGATTATGGTGTATGTATTGTCGCACCGAGATTGTCACACCGCAAAATAAGAAGAGAATGAGAGGGGACTTGTAATTATGAAAGAAAAGATTTCATCCAGATAACCTCATCAGTAGCAATAGTTTTAGTAAGCCTTCGATATTCAACTCAATACTAGAGCGATATAAGTTTTTGTTTGCGAAAGTTGTAAGAAATAATATTAACACACAAATAAACATAATAACCGGTAGTAGAGTGACGATCATAAAGAGAACCAGTCTAATAGGAATCTGTACATAATGAAGAATAATTACAAAGAAGGCGCCTCCTAAATAAGAATGCCAAAAATAGACGTGTATTTGAGATGACGTAGTATACGCTTCACCAAACTCTACTTTACTCATTGGGAGGATGCATAAATGGTCATATGGCGAGTTTAGATGCAAAATTTTAAAAGTGAGATTTATGTGTCTAGGGATCTGGTGGAATTAGGTTTTCCTGGTTGCCTAAATCCTCTAATATCATGTTTCCTATAGGAATCACTTTTCCAGCAAATATTTCATATGGAGTTCGACCCCTCTCCCCTAAGATTTGTTGGGAAACTTACCAAGGGATTGATGGACCCACTTTTTTTAATCCTAAAATTCCATATATATATATACAATTTTAATATTTTGAGTAATGTCAAACAATACATAGACTTTATAACAAGAGAATCTAATGAATTCTAGGCATTTTAACTGAGTTACCAAAGACGTCATCCCGGAATTTTAAATCCTGTGGGATTATGTATCCACATGATTGTGAATTTTGCAACCAAATCCACCAATACTTTATTAACAGCATAAGTCAAATCATGACAAGTAGAAAACAAATATTACAGGGCACCAACAATGACTCGATATTCAATATCCATATTTTTAATAGCATAAGACCGGTTACACAGTTATATATATGGCGGTGCTGACGGTCAACTTATTTTTCTTTGTTTTGACGTATGTGGACATAATAATCTATGGAAAATTCCAATTTTTTGAAGCCTTGAAGGTGATAGGTAAGTTTGCGATATTCATCAGCACTATTATATTGAAATATTTTGATCTTAATATTGAATTGATTTTCGAAATACTCTTGGAACAAATAAAATAAGAGATAATATTAGTTTTTTGAGACATCCTACACATCCAAGTAAAAAAATTATATGTCAATGAAGATGATATAATATATGCAACCTTCATTAGATAGAATATGAGCAGGTCCGCAAACATCAAAGACAGTTGAATCTAATGGCCTCGAATACGTAGTTTTACTAGAAGCGAATGGTAACTTATGACCTCTATCTTACGACATTATAAATATAAACTAATAGTTTGACTTGAAATAGGAATATAAAATTTGAAAAATACTTGACAACAGTGAGCATCATAGGATGACCTAATCTAAAATGCCAGTCATGTAAACTAACATTTTCACCAACATAGACTTTGTGAGACACAAACGAAGCTCCAAGTTGATAGAGAACACACTACTACCATCGCGAAGAAGAACCTTTCTTCGTAAATTGATCCTTCACATGACAAAAATCAAGAAGAGTGAAGTGACGAGTGTACCAAGTACACCACAATATTTTCGATAGCAACCTATAAGTCTGATATCTTGCGTGGTCTAATATAGACAGACACTGTCAAGAAGATAGAAAACCATAAGGTATATACTTGATATATAATATTGGTTCGATACCGAACACAATTATAGAGATCACTCCAAGTGTTCGGGATTTACGTATAATGTATTTAGTTTTAGTTATAACTAGAACAATAATTATAATTGTAAAAAGTAAAAGTAAAGATACAACAAGATTTTGTTAACGAGGAAATCGCAAATGCAGAAAAACCCCGGAACCTAGTCCAGGTTTGAATACTCTCAGAGTTAAGCCGATATAAAAAGACCACCACCAACTTCATATAGTTGAGACCAAGTAAACTACCCCTAGTTACCTAGTTTCCTCAATATCCATGTGCCTACAACCAATCTCGCTAATGCACGTGAATCCTAAGATAGAGTCCACTACCTTAAGTTGCTTCATCCTCTATGAAAATTTTAAGCACTTAACCCTTTAGATCGTCTTCCGAAAAGTAAATAAATAATATGTTTGGTAACCACTCTTCTATCTCAAGAAGTTAATCAGAGATATTTGTTGAGCCTGGCAAAAGATTTTCTGTTCAAATCAATAAACTCCTTTGTCGGGTTAGATCTTCCAAGATCTGGATTAACAAGTTAACCAGATCAAGTCAAACAAAACTACCAAATTCGAATACTGGAGAGTATCACCAAATGATAGATTGACGATATAAGAACGACTAACAATAAAAAGTCTATCAAAGATAAACCAAATCTAGTCGAATCCCAGCCGATCAAATTTGTGCATAAAGCAAATCACAAAGGCACGGAACCAATAAGAAAATCTACTTGTCTTTAAATCTTCAATAACATTTTGTACCTTCACAATAATAAATTTGATTCCAACTTATGATGGATCACGCACAGAACGAAGTCTGTTAACAATGGATGGTCACAAGTCAACGTCATATCTAAAATCAGATTTGTACTACCGCTAATCTCTTGATCTAGTTTGAGTGACATTATGTTAGAAGAAAAGTCTCTCAAGAATAATCAAACTAGGTGCAATCAAGAGTTGACAACCGTTAGTCAATCAAATCAATAATCGAAAACTAAAATAACAATGCAAATTCTAGGTTCCCACCAACGGTACTAGTACGCGCTTCTTGATCCCAAAGAAGTCTTTAAACTAACGGACGTAGGATATTTCGCCTAATTAGGTTACTCTCCTCTCCAAGATAGTATTACAAGTAATACTATTAGTCGGCTACAACAGTGACTATGAAACGAAGTGCCTGCCTTAGGATAAGTTTATAAAAAGAACAAATTTCACTATTTATAGACCAAGGTATCATGGACACCAAGGAATTTTCATAACCGAAATTATTCTCAAGATATGCAATAAAAAGCCTAAATTTGGTTTTGTCTAATTCCAACCAATATCCAACTGTATAGCTGAAATTCCTCTTGGAAAACTCAATATTAGCTAGCACTTAGCTAATATATCTTTCCAAAGATATGTTTTGTATTATGGTAAAAAAAAAACATATACATTCCAAAATATCAAAAGATTCTCAAATATTTCGATTTGGGATCTCACCTTGAGTATCAAGGAGTATCTTTGAACAATTAATAAATAAGATTTGAGCACATGTTCAAATTGCTCATTATGTTTGACATCTTGAATTTTCCTATTTTGCAAACCCAATTTCCAAATCACACAAACCCTAAAGTGTACGTGGCCAACATAGGTTAAGGTATGGTTTTACCTTGACTCCCAATATAGGTAGGGATCGGTTCTACCTTGACTCCCAACATAAGTTAGGATCGGTTCTACCTTGACTCATAATATAAGTTAGGATTGGTCCAACCTTGGATCTTCAATGAAAACCTGACCTTCAATCCTATTGATTTCTTTCAACTACGAAACAAGTTCATAAGTCTATTTCCTCAAGCTCGTGTAATTAAACATAGTTTTCTATGCATCAAATCAAACCTATGTTCACTACACAATCTAGTAACGAGTTACAAAGATTATGTTGATGTCGCAATTACGAAGTACAAAAGATAAGCATTATACTTCACAATATAATATACCAATATAAAGCACTCACAATTATTGATATATTCCTCCTTGACACTTTGATCATAATAAAATGATCAAGTCTCTAATGCTAGAGTTTCATGTATATAACTTCGCATGTTATGTTTTCAATCTAAAACTATTTGAAAGCTTACGATATAGAATTGGAAACAAGTCAAGTCATGTAATACTAACCTCAAGTGGAAGGATGATGTCTTCGGATTCTTCGAGTATTTAGAGTAATACTTGTATGTCTCAATATTTCTAGACTTCCTAGTCTAATCTAACAAAGTTGACTCTAATAATCTAATCAAGTGTCTTATGAGTTTTGATACTAAAATATGACAACCAACCTTGACATACCAACGCTTGGTAGGTTCAACCAAACAGTGCTCTAAAAACAAGATTCAAACAACACATCAATAAAAGTTGTGAAATAAGAAACAGATAAAAGGTCATGAGAAATCTTATGAGAAAAGTGAGTACTATGAAGGTGTAACTTAGCGTCAGGAGTTCCTAGGATAGGGGAACTAACGTGATATAATGGAATATAAGAATTAACATCACCCATGTTGACTTGATCGGAACCGTTATACTTTGAGTGAAGATGTAGATGACAGAGATCATTGGGAATATGATTGGTAATACCATTGTCAGGAATCCAATTGGAAGAAGAATGAAAGCTAGGTACTTGTGCAACCTATGCGCAAAAATTTCTCAAGATGGCTATCGACGAGAGAGATCATTGGTGTACCTGAAGGTGGTTCTCGACGAGGCGAACGAAAATTGTGATCGTGACGTTTCTAAAAATTAGAAGCTTCATGAACATTGCTACCACATAAATGGAGTATTATACCAGAACATTTAGGAGCTTGTGATTTACTATTATCATTATGAGGTTAAAGAAATGAGGACGACAGACGAGACGAAGTAGGTACAATAATAATAACCACGGGTTGAAAATTATGAGATTCGGACTGGTGATCCATACATAACTCAAAAGTAAAAAAATAAAAATGTAAGAAAGTTTTTCGTTTGCATAGAACTCATAGCAATAGAGAGAGAAGTGACTAATGAATCATAAGAAGTGTCTATACCAGTAAAAGAACAATGATATAATTCAGTGCCAGCGTACGATGCGGGAAGACTATCAATTGGATCACGGGCACGATTTACATATGTTCGCATATTAAGTGAACTTTTCTTCAAAGCACACGTAGCTCGCAATAAAAATGATGAATATGAGAAGCAGATTTAGAAGCAACCTGAGAATCAAGACCAGACCAAACATCTTTAAAAGTAGTAAGACGATGAACATGAAGAAAAACACCATGAATAATGGACAAGAATAACCAAACAGGAACTCCAGGAAACAAATTTGGAATTGAGAACAACCGGCGAACAAGGTGTTACATGGGTGACAAAACTATCAAAATCATATCGCTGAAAATAAGACAAAAAAATTGTGTCATTAATGTTAAGCCAGTTTTCACTGAAATAGAATAATAAAATTACTCGGTAATAATAATACCAATGACCCGAGTTCCAAAATTCAAAACTGGTCGGCTCTAAAATTTTCACCGATGAAAAAACAAAAAAGTTAAGCCCGTTTCACGCGTAGTTTGATTAACCAACAAGGTTTCTCTCCATAGGGTAAATCATATGTTTGATTTACCCACGAGGTTTACCATTTCCCAATGGATTAATCCAGTTTCTCTCCGTAGTTTAATCATTTCCCAATGCCAGCTCACATCCGAGAACCCAGACGTCAGGGCTCTGGCGGCTAAAATTCGTTCTCATAAAGCTACCTAAAGTCACATGGAAGGTCCAAAAGCGAGGGGATAACCCTCCTAGCATAAGAGGACTACGACATGGTCCAATCCAAATACAGACAAGGCTACTGCCTAACCCACCTAGTCTGTATTAAATGAACCGATGCCATTGCCGCATAGTAGTAAATCATTGAAGTATCAAATCGCTGGTTAACTTTCTAAAACACAATCGAGTATGAAGAGACTCTTTTGAGCCGGAGATGAAATAAATACTTAATTATTATGTCTCGTGGTCGAGTGATACGCCGCGTGCCACTCTAGTACCGTTACAAGTAAGTAGTAACTACACATGTTTTTTTGTCCATTCATTCACTTGCATAAAACAGATTTGCATTTGTGATGCATGTCTCAAACGAATCCACGTGATGATGAGTCTATTTACTGTATTTCTCTGAGTTTTTGGATGTGACTTGAGAAGATGAAGGAGTTGTGTGTATGTGGTTCATTTTGCATTTTCATTTCTCCTCAATCCTCATAAGTCACTAGGAGTGGGCCTATAAATGTACAAAAATAGTAATCTCTAAATCAAGATCGCAATAAGTTAACTGAAGGTTGTTATCGGACTTCGGACCCATTTCTAAAGGCATTCTTGTATATTAATATAGGGACCATGGATCTTAGATGCCACCAAACTTTAAATGTGACAGCCGTTTATCACCCAACGATTCCTTCTTAGTTCGTAGAAAGTCGATCTTTACTTAACATTTGATTTTTCATATACTCTCCCTATGTCCAAGAAAGAATGGGTCTTACTTTTCATTTTTGACTGAATTGCCTTTAGAGAATATCATATGGGTAGTCCCCAAATAAAGTCTATTTATAAGAAATCTTATAACTACACTTCACTATAACTAATTCAATTTCTAAGTGATCATTTTGAATTATTGTTTTATTAACTAAAGATTAGAAATATTTACAAGAATGATTCAAGTATTACAACAATTCTACTTGAAACCTAAGTTCACTTTCTCTCTCTTCCTAATTTTTTTTCCAAGACTTGTCCTAGAATACTCCCAGAAACAATGACTCTCTCATTTATATAGGATTTTACATAGTGGGTGGATGACAGCTAAGAGTCCCATTATTTTCGGATCACTATGCGACATATTCGCTCATATACAATCGCTCATCTTCGCATAGCGTACCTCCTCGCACAGTTCTTCACACTTTACTCGTGAATTTGCTGACATCATCTGGTGCGTCATCTCAACTTTGATATGTGTGATGCTCTTCGCTTAGGTTGTATTCTTTACTTCCCGTAGTTATTAACGTGTGCGATATTTAACTCCTACATTTGCCTCTTCTCATGTTGCTTATTCTTCAGAGTGAGCGATATGAGACATTCTCCTCTTGAAAATCGCACATGCCTATCTTTTTCCATTATACTTTGTCGATAGTTATCCGGGTTTCAGGTTCCTCTCTACACGTGTCGATTTTCTTCCCTTTTACCGGCTTGAACCGTCTTCAACTGGTTACTTCTTTTCATCTATTTAAGGGTTTTTTCACAATAATATCTTCCTTCTTCATAATTTATCTTCTCTCTCTTGTTGCTATTCATCTTCATCTGTTATTACCCATTTTCGCTGTTGTCACTGATTTCTTCTGCTATTGTTCTTCCACCATAAACTCTGAATCAAAGTTTGTTTCCTTTCTTCATGATGACTATTGATTTTAACCATTCTTAAATTATTATTTTTTTTACGATCTAATTCCCATACTTTCGCAGAAAAAACTCTTCCATTACCGCTCTTCGAATCATGCAAAAACCCAAGTCTTCTTCAAGTGAAAATAAGGAATCGCAGAAGAAGAAAGCAAGCATTGATAATGAATCTCAAAATAAGGAATCTCACAAGAGGAAGGCTTCGCATAATAAAGAAGTAAGGAATACCCAATTATCTTAAAACAATATTGTTGCCTTTATTGCTTATCTACTTTATTTTCGCAGGCTTCCGACACTGAGATGGTTGATGGTAAGAAGCAGAAAGTTAAAAAGTCTAGAAAACCCATACCACTCTCTTCAAATCTTTCTATTCTAGATTTTATCGCTACAAATGTTGTTCCTGTATCCACAGTTCAGCCTTCGCATACTAGTCCTCCTATCACTCCGATAATAAGTCAAACTCTTGCAAAAAGATGTTTCTGTCACCCATGTATCTCCCCAGGTTTCTGAGAAGAATGTTCCTGCTACTCCTTCACCAACAAATCCTCTTATGGATGAGAATGCCTATGTTACTTATAACGAACTTTTTAAAGAGTCTCCTGTGAATAAGGAGTTTTCTCTTAGTCAAATAATAAAAAGCACTCATCATGTTGCCTCTGCGACTCCATCACATACAAATCAAGTTTTTTCTTCACCCATTAACTCTAGCTCTCAACTGAACCTTTCTCAAAAGAAATCCCCCATTCCAACAGATTTTACTACTCATTCTTCTGTTTCCTTACTAAATTCTTTTCCTTTGAATAAGAAAGCTTTGGATAGTGTAAAACTTGCTGCTCAAACTCTATCTGATGTCATCAACTCTGCCCAATCTTTAACTGATGATCCTTGCAAGCTTCGCTCATGTTCTGCCTTAAGCAAGCATCTATGTGAATTTCACGTTGATAAAGCTTCAAGGATGAAGTCCTTTCTCAAATTGACCCGAGTTTCCATGTTGCTCTAGATGTTCTAGTAATTATCCTTCGCACCTTAATTTTATCTTCTTTAATGATACTTCCAAGTCATACTAACCTCATCTTTTCCTTTTTAGGATTCTCATCGTCGTGTAATGCTTGCTGAAAAGCATTTTGAATCTAGCTGTTCTCAGTTGGAACTTTCGCAGAAAAATGTTTCTTTGGAGAAGGAAATACAAAGGCTGAGAGGAGAACTCCAAATTTCAAATTTTGAGGCTGAAAATCTTCGCAGCGAAAATCAAAAACTTAAAGGTATTTATTATTATATTTGAGTCACTTATCGTATTCTGTATTCCTTCGCATACGTTCATTTTCGTAAATTTCTTTATGCATTTGTTAAGATTTAAACCGGAAGCGAACGAATGAGAGATACAATTTTCAATTCCTCGCTAAAGATACTCAAGCGAATAACGTGAAGTTGCAGTCTCAACTAAACCAATTAGATAATCAATATTCATATTCGCTTGATCAGATTAACAATCTTTCCCATGAAAATAACCAACTCACTCAGAAAATTGAGTTCTTTAGTGATCAAGTATCTTATTTTTCTAAATTGTCACGCGATGCCGACTTGCTTCATCAAACTTTATCAGAAGAAAACCATACTCTTTCTAGGGAGAAACTATCTTTTTCGAAGAAAGAAGCAATGTTTTCACATCAGTATTCAATTCTTCATGAAATAAATGAAAACCAAGCACGAACTCTTCGCGTACTGAAGGAACAATACGAGACTTCGCTTAAAGATTTAAGCTCCCGAAATGAGAAACTAATTCAGAATAACATAAATCTTTCTGTGAAGAAAAATCAGCTTCAAGAACAATACAGTGGATCTGAATAAGAATTCTTGCGATGTTTTTAAGAAAAAAAACAAATCTATTTCTTCTGAAGAAAAGAAAATTCGATCTCGCCTCAGTGGTTCAGTTGGTGATGAATTTGATAAAGCTATGGAAAGTATGAAGGACAATACATTTTCCTTTTGTAAATTCTTCCAAGGTAGTCAGCTAGAGTCAACTGCCTTATTATGATTTCTTAGCATTTTTCGCACAATATTAATTCTTTATTTCTATTTATGATTATTTATTATTCTTTATAGATTCTGAAAAATCGCACCAGTCTGCTATTGCTCAATTGAATTCTGAATTATCCAAGGTTCGCAAAGAATATGCAAATCTGGAATTATCTCGTGGGAACCTTGAACTCTCTCTCTCTGCGTATCGAAGCAGAGCACGAAGAAGATTTGCATTTCAGAAGAATTTTCTAGAGATAAATGCTAGAAATCTCGAAAGAGCAGCTATTCGCAAAGGACACTCTAGTGCCCAATCTGTTATTGATGGAATTCTCTCAAGCAACTCTCTTCCAGCAGTAAAACTCCCCGTATGCAATGTGAGTGCGGATGAAGAATATCCTGAGCAAGATAGTGATTTTGACTTTTTAAGCGATGATGAAAAAGATCAAGATGATGAAGAAATTCAGCAAAAAGAAGAGAAATCTGCTAATGAAGCTGGTACTGAGATTGAAAACCTTGGATCCAGTAACATTTTGAATAAGATGTTACTGTTAAGCATTCTTGATTTCTTTTCTTTATTTCAACATATTTGATCTTTCGCATATTTGTTTGTTGCAAGGAAGATAATACATTGTTGTTTTAATTCCCATCCTTGCCTCTTATTATGTTTCTTGTAAGAAACAATCGTGCGAACTTATCAGTGGTTTGTTTAATTTACTTAGGAGGTCTTATTTTGCCTTCCTATGTAAAGGTATTATCTTGCCTCATTTTTGTGCGACGAAATCGCATGGTCTTTGTATTTTAGTACGTCGAACCATTGATCTCGTCTTATCTTTTTCGCTTGTATTATTTCCTCTTCAGGTTTGCCGCATAAATATCACAAGTCTTAATACTCCCATGAGTAAAAGCCTTGTGATATTTACGTCTTTTGACACAGTTCAGCTCCCTAATGGAGGGTGTCGTCCTTATCTTCCCCTCTGATTTCCCCTTCAAGGAAGCTTACCTCTATCGGGTTAAGATTATGGGTCTTCCCATCCGGCTTTTCAACAACCAGTTGATTTCGCAATATCGCATACACTACCTTCAGGGTTTATGGCAGCAAGATCGCACCCTAAGTGGGGTATCTTTGGACCGAGTGCATCATAGTAAGGACTTGTCAAGAGTGGAAGGTACGCTCCAGACATCCCAGGCACTCTTGACTCAACCGTGTACCTCGGCGCCCTGATCGAGTTTCTGCACTCCTTGGGAGAGCCTTTCTCACCTTAGGCTCTCAGTCTAAGATTTCTATCTTAGACTGAAATTTCAAGGTATCTCTCCCGGATGGGCATTATCGTTTAATTCTCACCCCAAATCTCCACAACTCAAGTTCTGGGGTCGGTGTAGCCTTCCCTTGAGTCATTCCTTCTAGGTCTTTCCGATTATGACGTGCGATAGGTCTTACTATATTGCCTCTTGCATATGAGCGAACTAGGGTGCAAGCCACATTCAGATTCCTAGCCAATCTGATAATAAATATCATTTTCTGTAGCCTTTATCAAGGTCTTACTTTTCTTTTATAGAATTTCTTAATTTCCAAGCGAAATATTCGCATTACAATTATTCAAAATATTAACTTTTTATCCATGCGAATTGATTCGCAAGTGACTATGGATAATAATTTTTCAAGAACTGCCTATTCCAAGGGCGATCTAATTTAAGACATGTATTTCGTCCTTCAGGATCCATTAATTTATAGGCTCCCTCTCCAACTATTCTTTTTATTATATAAGGTCCATCCCAGCTTTTCTCCAATTTTCCATATTTTCCTTGTTGATATACTAGAATTTCGCGTAGCACTAATTCGCCTGGTTGGAATTCTCTTATTTTGACCCGCTTGTTATATTCTCGAGCTAGTCTTTTTTGATAATTTTCCATGTGTTGCAAAACGACTTCTCTTACTTCCTCCAAATCATCCAACTTTGTTAAAATCAAGTCTGCACTTAAATTCTTTTCCCAAGCTTCTCTCTTTGTGGTATGGATTATCTCTTCTGTTGGTAGCACTGCCTCTACTCAATATGTCAGACAGAAGGGCGATATTCCGGTTGCTTCTCTTCTTGTAGTTTTGTAAGCCCAAACTACATTATGTACTTGTTCGCACCATCCTTTGTTGTGCCCTTCTAACTTTTTCTTCAGGTTGTCTGCGATTGTTTTGTTTGTAGCTTCTACTTGTCCATTACTCTGAGGATATAAAGGAGTAGATTTGCCACTTTGAATTTTGAACGCATTGAGCATCATTGTTATATTCTCTCCTTCAAACTGCTTCCCATTATCAGACACCAATTGTGCAGGAATGCCAAATCGGCATATAATATTTTCAAAAATGAATGTGAAGATGTCTTTATCGCGTATATGTTGAACTGCTTTTACTTCTGCCCATTTAGTGAAATAATTTGTTGCGACAATTAGGAACCTTTTTTGTCCGGTTCCTGGTATAAATGGTCCAACAATATCTATTCCCCATTTTCCAAAGGGCCACACTTTGTTGATGTATTAAGCATAGCCCCGGGTGCATGTATCTTCTTGCCATGACGTTGATATTCTTCGCATCTCCTGGAAACTTTTTTTGCATCTTCATGCATATATGGCCAATAATAGCCCTGTATTTTTGATTTGTATCCGAGTGATCTTCCTCCACTATGGTTGCCAGCATCGCCATAGTGTAATGCCTTTAGAATTTCGATTCCTTCCTTTCGCGTAAGACATCTGAGCGAAGGTCCAAGGAATGATCTTATATAAAGAACACCATCCCTTAATTCATAATTTGTCGCACAACTTTTTAATTTGTGTGCTTCTAATATTTTCTTCGGCAATTCCCCTTTCTCTAAATAAGAGTGTATCTTAGTTCTCCAATCCTTCTCGTCGCTCACATATTCTGCTTGTATATCATCTATGATCATCACATTTGTTTGCACTTCTTCACCCTTTTCTATAGATGATAATAATAGTGTTTGTATTTTTATATCCCTTGCGACCGGATCTACTAACATTGATGGTATGAACGCCAATGCATCTGCGAGTCTATTATCTTTTCTCCCTATATGTCTCCAACTTATTTTTGGAATTTTCATTGCTAAATCCATAACCAATCTCCTATAATTTTGCAAAAATGGTTCATTAGTACTATATGTGCCTTCTATCTGACGAATTACCAGCTGAGAATCACTAGTTATTCGCGCATCCTAAATCTTCATTTCAATTGCTAATCTTAGTGCGTGAACGACTGCTTCATATTCAGTTTCATTATTTGTGGATGCGAAGTCCAATCTGAATGAGTAAGCCATTCTCGCTCCCGTTGGTGAAATGAATACAATACCAATCCCATTTCCTTCTCCATTGGAGGATCCATCCACCAAAATCTCCCATCTGCTTGGATTTCGCTCTGTCAATAAATCATTAGGATTTCCATGTTTTTCATCCACCTCCATCATTTCTTCTACATATTCATCTTCTTCTATTGGAAATTCTGCAAGAAATTCTGCGATAAGTTGAGATTTTGGTGAAGATAAAATTTCATAACCAATTTCATAGTTTCCTAATCGTGCATTCCACCTCTCTATTCTTCCTGACCTCTTCGAATTCTTCATTGCATTTTCAATTGGTACTCTTGTTAATACTTTAATTTTGTGAGCTTGAAAATATATGCGAAGCTTGAATAGTGCATATACCAGTGCGAGAATCAGCTTTTCGATTTTTGAATAATTTTTTTCTGTGGAGTTATATGTTTTGCTTATGTAATATATCGGTTTTTCTACACCTTCCTCTGATCGTAACAGTACTGCACTTAATGCATGAGATGTTGATGCTAGATACAATAACAATTCTTCTCCCTGCTTCGCCTTTTGCATAATGGATAAATTTACCAAATAATCTTTTATGCTCTGTAATGCTTCGTCGCACTCCTTTGTCCATTCAAATTTGGTTCCCTTCTTTAGTATATTGAAAAAGTGTTTGCATTTGTCCGAAGATCTTGCAATGAATCTTCCCAATGATGCTATCAATCCATTTAACTTTTGAACATCTTTGACTGTCGCAGGTGGTGGCATATCTCTAATCGCCTGTACCTTCTCCGGATCAACTTGTATTCCCTCCTTGGATATAATATAGCCTAAGAATTTTCCTGATGATACACCAATTATACATTTTTCTGGGTTTACTTTAATATTGAATGTTCGCATTTGTTCAAATATTGCTCGCAAATCATCAACATGATCTTTCTCCTCTTTGCTTTTAATTAGCATATCATCTACATAGACCTCCAATGTTTTATGTATCTATTTTTCGAACACTTTCTGCACCATTCTTTGATAAGTCGCACCGGCATTCTTCAATCCAAACGACATTTTCGTGTAACAATATAAACCTTCTGGTGCGAAGAAAGCGGTGTGTTCTTGATTTTCTTCTGCCAAAGGAATTTGATTATAGCCTTTATACCCATCTAACATTGTGACTCTATCATTCCCTGATGCGGATTCCACCATTTGAGGTATATCGGGTAAAGGGAAGCTGTCTTTAGGGCACACTTTGTTTAAATATGTAAAATCTATGCAAATCCTAATTCCTTTGTTCTTTTTAGGTACCACCACCATATTTGCTATCCATTCTGAATATTTTTCCTCCCTTATAATTCCTGCATCTAACATCTTTTGTAGTTTTGCTTCTATTTTAGGATGATAATCAGTTGCAATTTTCCTTATCCTTTGCTTGAATGGCTTTACGTTCTTCTTAATGTCTAATTTATGACATGCGACAGACGGATCTATTCCATGCATTTCTTCCATACTCCATGCGAAAATATCATTATATTCTCGCAGAATGCTTATTGTTTTTTCCTCTTCTTCTTTATCCATTTTAGTCCCAATTCTTAATATTTTCGGTTCTTCTTCAGTTCCTATATTTATTTCTTTTGTTGGTTCTGCTGCGGTAAAATTCTCTTTTGGTTCTCCCATAGGTGTTGGTTCCTTAATTTCTTTACTTCGTTCACCTTCCTCCGCTGGTTCTTCGCCTGGTATTCCCTTTCCTTCTTTCGCTCTTATCATGTATATTCGAAATTCCTCCTCTTTCCTTTGTTCTTTGGCTTTTCTCCATCGATCCTTCCGTTTTTTGGCTCGTCCTTCATAATTTCGCACATCTATTTGATTACAAGTATTCGCAGCCTTAATGTCTCCTCTGATTTCACCTATACCGCTTGGAATTGGAAACCTGATGCATTGATGTAACGTTGACGCTACCTCCTTTAATCCATGTACCCATGGTCTTCCCAACAACATGTTGTATGGTGACTCAATGTCTATCACACATAGTGTTATCTTTGTTTCAACCTCTCTCAGTAATATTCGCGTCACGATTTCTCCTTTTGGCTTTGTAACTGCTCTATTGAATCCATGAACATTATAGGTTGTAGGTGTTCTGCATCTTTATATCCCATTGCTTTGAATGTGCGATAAAATAATATATATCAACTGCACTTCCTGTATCTATCAATGTCTTATCAATCGCCCATCCTTCAAATGTCTTCTGGTTTGCAATAATGTTTTCTCGCTCGACTGTGACCGTAATTACCAATGGATTTGCTCGTTGTAAGTTTTCCTCTGGAATTTCATCTGTCGCAAAGGAAATCTTCACCTTTTCCCAATCTTGTAATGGTAATTCTTTATCTACCATTTCCACCTTCTTGCCTTCGTAATTTCTTTTATGAATTCTCCCGGTTATCGTCGCTTGAAAATCTGCCTCAGAAATTGATACTTTAGTTATGTTATTACACTGTATATCTCTGCTTCTTTCTTGAATTAGTTTGACTCTTGTTGTCTTCATGGATCGCTTATGAATTTCAGATATATTAACAGGAATTAACATCCAGAGCTGATTTCTAGCGCCAAAAATGTAGTTGTAAGAAATCTTACAACTACACTTCACTATAACTAATTCAATCCCTAAGTGATCATTTGGAATTCTTGTTTTATTAACTAAAGATTAGAAATGTTTACAAGAACGATTCAAGTATTACAACAATTCTACTTGAAACCTAAGCTCACTTTCTCTCTCTTCCTATTTCTTTTCCAAGACTTGTCCTAGAATACTCCCAGAAACAATGACTCTCTCCTTTATATAGGATTTTACATAGTGGATGACAGCTAAGAGTCCCATTATTTTCGGGATCACGATGCGACATATTCGCTCATATAAAATCACTCATCTTCGCATAGCGTACCTCCTCGTACAGTTCTTCACACTTTACTCGTGACTTTGCTGACATCATCTGGTGCGTCATCTCAACTTTGCTATGTGCGATGCTCTTCGCTTAGGTTGTATTATTTACTTCGCGTAGTTATTAACGTGTGCGATATTTAACTCCTACATAAATACTAACTCTTTCATATGAAAGAGAACTCGTTCATATGCACGAGTGAAGCCACTATGGGCAAATATGGATGGGAGCACTAAACTGAGGACTTTCCCCCGTCAAAAAAAAAATCTAAAAAACCTACTTAGACGGAGGACTTTCCCCCGTCAAAAAAAAACCTAAAATAACTACTTAGACGGGGGACTTTCCCCCGTCAAAAAAACAAACAAACTAAAATACCTACTTATACGGGAGACTTTCTCCCGTCAAAATAAATAAAAAAACCTAAAAAACTACTTTGACGGGGGACTGTCCCCTGTTTGGTTCAAAAAGTTGCAATTTTTTTTGACGGGGGACAGTCCCCCGTCTAGTGTTACACTCCCAACCACTCGTTCAAATGAACGAGTGCATGAACGTTTTTGGGGGAAAAGGGGACTAAACACTATCCATGGAATCCTCTAATTTGATCAAATTGGTAGTGCACTCTTTCATTTGAAAGAGTGACACTACCCATAGGATTTGCTCTTATTCAGGCAAAACTAAAAGGAGCGGTGCTACACACCGATATTTTATTCCGAAACTTATACCGATGAAATATCCGATGAACAAAAGAAAAGCTTATCACCATTGGGATTAGGAAAGACAAAAGTGGATCCCGATGTTTTTTTGATGGGGGGATTAAGTTTAGGATTTGTTTTCGGTCAACATAGCATTTCCGAAATAAAACTCTTTGAAATAATATGCATTGGCAAAAATGAAAAGCAGAACATTTACTCTTTCTGGGAGGAGTACATGTATAAGCAAATGTATGCCCTGAGTCCGTTAAGTTTGTATCTAAAAATGGTGTGGTCGTGTGGTTCAAAGTCCCGAAAAACGTTATCAGTGTTTGTTCCTTCACTATTTTTCGGTAGAGTTCACAAGTCTGATGCCCAAAGCATAGTTTCCTACTCCATCAGTTTTGTTGGTGTAGCACAAAGACCAACTGATTTGCCGCATGAGCCCTTAGAAAGGCAAGCTAATGTAGTACGTGTAAGAAGAAAGCAATACAGAGATTGCAGAAGATGAGAAGAAAAGAAAAGGATGAGAAAACAGAAGAACAATAGGGTTAAAAGATGAGAAGGATAGAAATCTCTTAAAAGAGTTGTTTTGAATAATCTTAATAATAAATAATGTGTCTTACAAAAACGAAGTAAGCCTGTTTATAAAGGCATAACAAGATTCCTAAAAATAGTAAAACTCTAAAAGAAGAAATAAGAAAACTCTTAAAAGAAGAAGTTCTAGACTTGATAAACAAGTAAACCAAAGTAGATGTTATGGATAAACTGTGAAAGTTGATACAACGTAAAGGGATCAACTATCATTGTTGATACATACCAATTGGATCAACTGGGACAGTTGATACATTGAAAACAGGTAGATGTCCTACATCAGTCCCCCCTTGTTGAGAAAAACTCGTCTCTGAGTTGTTGGAAACAAATGATAGTTCATTATCACCATGAAAGGTAAAAACCTCTTGAACATTGAACACATTAGAGATGTTCCATTCCTTAGGTAGATCAATGACATAAGCATTGTCACTAATTTTCTTCAAAACTCTAAAAGGACCGTGCTTCTTCATCTTAGTCTTGTTATAGGTACCAACTGGAAAACGTTCTTTGCGCAGATGAATCATGACTAACTCTCCCTCCTGAAAAGTTTTGAATATTTTATGCTTATCAGCAGTATCCTTGTATTTAGCATTAGACTCTTCAAGTTTTGTTTTAACCTCATGATGTAGTTGAGAAGCTTTCTCCAACAGATTATCAGCTTTGACATTGGAATTATGTAACTTAGGAAGTACAACCAAGTCTAATACATGATTAGGGACCTTTGAATAAACAATTTCAAATGGATTTTTACATGTGGGATCTGTTTAATAAAGTTTTGAATGCAAATTCCATGTGAGGTAGCAAAATATCCCACTATTTGTTGTTATCAATGCTTTTGGCTCGAATCAAATTTCCCAAAGAACGATTGATAACTTCAGTCTGTCCATCTGTTTGAGGATGTGAAGTAGTTGTTAGAGCAATGCTCGGTCGAACTCGGATGCGTTGCTATCTCAAGCATATTTGTCAATGTTAGTGATCAAAACTGTAAGTCTTGATTTCTAATCTACTATTAGTTAAGTCTCGGACTAGGATAGAAAGTGTAGTTGAGATCAAGACTCCATGGAGATCATCATACAAAGACAAAGAATTACTCAAGGAACTGGTGGAACTTCATCGACTAAAAGGTATGTGGAGACTTGAACTTATTTATCACTCAAAATTCTATCTACTTTATCTCCTTCTTGTGACAAAAGTTGTTTTGCTATATATACTTTGATTATACACATTTTCTATTTCGAACCGAGTTTATCTCGCTTATCTATTTCTCGAAATATGTGTTTGTAAGCTTTCGCTTTGGCCAAGTTCATCTTTACTAGTGAGGAAAGTCATGTTAAGTTTTAATCATTTGAAAATGGCTTTGACGAAAAATGGTTTGTGAACAACAACTATATAACGTCCTCTAAGAATATTTCAATGATTGAAATGAGAGTTTAGATTATATAACCATTGTTGGATATAAGCATTGTGTGATAACTCATACATGTATAAGTCCTTATTCCTTGAACCAAAGTATGCGTACTTTGTTGATCAGGAAAACCGAAACAGAGTCCGGGAACCCAGTTCGCGTACCCCAGTCCGCGTACTGTCGTACATTCTCTTCCCGAAAAAATCTGCTGGAGTTTGTGAACTATTTACAAACTTATTCCGGGTACTTAAGTCCGCGTACTTAAGTTGATTATTTTCTAAAAACGATTATTCGTGAACTTAAACTTATATAAACTAAGGAATGCAAGTTTGCAAACCGTGGCTATAAAGTTCATGAATCTGTTCGAGTGAATCAAATCGTTTTTTTTTTCAATTGTGTCTATTATAAAGATCTAAGCAATTGAACAACTCTCTAACTAGCTCATTTGAGTCATTTGAACTAGTTGTGGTAAAGAAGAATATGGTTGATATGAAAGTGCTCATATGACTAACCATTTGGTTAACTACTGTTGAACCAACTAAATGTACATGTTTGGGTACGGTTACACAAACCTAAAAACATGCATTTCATTTGTGTGTAACAAGCTACGTTTCGATCTAACGGTTGAAAAATATTAGCTTGAATCTAATCAGGTTTTCATCTAACGGTGAATATTGAATGCTTTGTTACTAAGCTAACATTGATTGCAAACCCTGATTTGAAAGATTATATAAGGGGGAACTCTAACAACTGGGAAACCTAATCCCCACACCTCATGTGTGATATTAGTTGTATTAGTTAGAGTCGATTCTCCTTTAACCTTAGGTTTCTACCAAGACCTTGTAGGTTAAAGACTTGAAGACTTCATTGGGATTGTGAAGCCAGACCGATACTACTTTCTCGTAGTTGTGTGATCTGATCTTGTTGTTTCTATCGTACTAATTACAATCGTAAGGATTGACTTGAGATTGATTTCTCCAATAGGCATGATATAAAAGTAGTCACAAACATCTTCGTCTCATTGTTTGTGATTCCACAATATCTAGTTTCGTCATCATACGATTTAGATTATTGTGACGTGATTGATAATACTAGGCTGTTCTTCGGGAATATAAGTCCAGGTTATCAATTGGTTCCTGTTCACCTTGATTTATCAAAATACGGAACAAAAACTCGTAGGTATTTCTGTGGGAGATAGATTTATCTATTACCGTAGACTTTTCTATGTGATACACTTAAAGTCTCCGACTTTGGGTCGTAGCAACTCTTAGTTGTGGGTGAGATCAGCTAAGGGAATCAAGTGCGTAGTATCCTGATGGGATCAGAGACATAGGAGCGCAATTGTACCTTGGATCAGTGTGAGATTGATTGGGGTTCAACTACAGTCCAGACCGAAGTTAGTTTGTAGTAGGCTAGTGTTTGTAGCGGCTTAATATAGTGTGTGTTCAATCTGGACTAGGTCCTGGAGTTTTTCTGCATTTGCGGTTTCCTCGTTAACAAAACTTCTGGTGTTTGTGTTATTTCTTTTCCGCATTATATTTTTTTATATAATTGAAATATCACAGGTTGTGCGTTTGAATCAATCAATTGGGAAATCCAACCTTTGGTTGTTGATTGAAATTGATTGATACTTGAACATTGGTCTTTGGCACCGTTCAAGTGATTTCTCTTGTATTCAATTAGACTCGCAGATTTCTATTTGCTTGAGTAAGTATTGAATCAAGAAAGAGAGATATAACTCATTGATATACTTTCATTAAGATTGAGTCTGACTGTCTAGTTGATTCTCTTATAAGTATATTGGAGTTAGTCCATACAGATTGCTAATCGAAATATTGGGTGTGGTTGTTAGACCCCCGCTTTTTCAGTGGTGCCGAACTGTAAACTAGTTCCCAAACGCATCCATAATGTCTTCCAGAAATAAATCAAAAAATTTGTATCTCTATCAGAAGTAATAGACTTAGGAATGCCATGTAATCGAACTATTTCTCTGAAAAATAAAGATCAAGCATCAGTAGACTTTTTACAGGCTATGAAATGAGCCATCTTGGAGTATTTGTCCACAAAAACTATCACTGAATCATTTCCTCTAGTTGTACGAGGTAAACCAAGAATAAAGTCCATACTAATGTCCACCCATGGAGCTTCTGGAATTGGTAAAGGTGTATAAAGGCCAGTGTTTTGAACAGTACCCTTAGCTTGTTGGCAAACCATGCATCTCATAACATATTTTTGTACATCACGCTTAAATGAAGGCCAATAATAACGTTCTTCTATAAGTGCAATAATTTTATCTCTTTCAAAATGACCACCAAGTCTACTTCCATGCAGTTCACGTATTGAATGAAGTCGCAAACAACCATTAGGAATGCAAAGACGATTATCTTTTGTTTGCGGGTGAAAACCGTTTCTGCTGATTTTGGTAATTTTGGGTGTGTGGGTGAGAAACGAATCTAAACCCTAAACAATGTACTGCACGTGAGTACTTTTGATTCGAGAGGTCAATATGTACAATCCTGGCCTAGACCAAGAAATGGTCATTCCAGGCTTGCTTCGGTCACAAAGTGAAGGAGAAGGTTTGGTCTTAGGGAGAGAAGCGAAGAAAGTGTTGAGACCAGAATAGTTGATTCTTGAAGTGTGGGCGTTTTGTGAATTGTATCAGAAAGTTGAACTGGTTAGCTGGATGAAAAAGCTATCAGATGATGTTGTATTGTTCTCCTGACCAAAACTTGTTGTTTGGTGGAAATAGGTGAGACCTATTTATACAAGTCATAGTGAAACGTACCTTGGTCTCGTAGGAAGTGGAAACGATTGAGTGGTAGAAGAAAAGTGTAACGTGTAACTGTCAGACGTTATGCTTCCATGATGAGGGAAGTGAATTCGTGTAACCGCCAGTCATTACGCTTCCATGATGAAGGAAATGAATTGTTTACACCGTTACTTTTCACCACCACTAATTATCCCATTTCATGACACTTTCTTGTAACGGGGGCATTGCACGCCGCACGCTGTAAACCGCCAGACCAATACCCTGATGAGCATCCCCAGTTTATGACATATTTTGATGTCTCGAGTGTTTTCGTGGAAAACATGTAGCACCTTGCTACGTGTGGCAAGTTAAAATCGAGAGGCTTGCCGCAGGTAAATAGCATGTGATGCTAGGCTCTTTGGATAGTCGCCTAAAACTTGTCGCGAGCTTACCGGTTCGGTGGCGAACTTGGATGGCTGAGATTGCATCTCATGAAGAAGGATGGCCATTGATTATGGCCACATGCTAATGGCATGCCAGCTGCGTAGCCATGGCATAGCGGCATGACAATGGCGTAGCCGTGGCATAGCGGCATGCTATTAGCCGCGGTATAGTGGTATGCCAGTGATGTTGCGGCATGGCAAAAGCTAAAAATTGGCTCCTTGGCCAAAGTTAGGGTTTGGCGCCGTGGAAGAATTCGTCATGGAAGAATTAGGGCTTCGCATGGCCAAGTCTCCATGGAAGAATTCGCCGTGGAAGAATTAGGGCTTGGCGTGGCCAAGGCTCCGTGGAAGAATTCGCCGTGGAAGAATTAGGGCTTGGCATGGCCAAGGCTCCGTGCAAGAATTAGGGTTTGGCGTGGCCAAAACTTAGCATCGTGGAATCGGACCCACATGTGGAAACATTGGCCCTGTTGCCACGCCAATCTCTTTGCTCTTAGAAACGTTATTTGGCTTTGGTAGCAATTTTCCCAAATTAGGGTTTGGCATGTTGAAACCCTAATTAGTGCACGTGGCATGCGGCTTCGGCATGGCGCCACTTTTTTGCAAATAGCATCATGGCTATGCCAAAGGAACTATGGCAAGGCCATAGTGTGGAAATAACCACAGGAGTAAAAATTTCCGTGGGTGGCTATTTATGGAAGGTTGCCACGAAGTGGCATGTTTGCGAGGTAGCATGTTGCGAAGTTGTCGCGGTAGAGTGGCATGTTGGCATGCTACCGCGGTTTAGTGGCACGTTGGCGTGCCGACCAATATGTTGTCGTGGTAGGGTGCATTTGGCTTGTCAGTTTAGCATAGTGGCGCGAAAGGGTGCGTTTGGTCTTTAATGTATGGTGGCAAGTTCAGAGCAACTTGATTGGCCCAAAAGGGGGCCGGTCAAACATAGGGCGCGACTATACTTCTGGTGAGAGTATGGCGAGTTTAAAGCGACCTGATTGGTCGAGGAAATAGGGTCGGGGCGTGGCCAATGGCGTTAGCTGGCCTCGGGCATGACCACGCCTCTTTTTGCTGTTGCGGCTCCCTGTTTTTTCTTATTCTGAGCGAGGTTCTGCATCGCTAATCCATGGCGGATTAATTACTTAGTTTGCTTAGGCTTAATTTTGACAAGCAAGGTCTGGTATATTGCGCGAGGCGCGAAACCCTAACTTCTGCAAGTTAGTCAGGACGATTGACTGAATTCTATGTGTCGACACAGAGCTCTTTTAAGTTCGTTGCCAGAGAGCAGCATGCTTTTCTGATTGAATACCTTATGCAGAGATCTTATTCTTGATACTTGGAGATTCGTGCTACTCTGCTGCGAGTGAACACGAATCGTCATGCCATATCAACATTAAGAGTTCAGCCGGAGAACATAGCGTAGAAGGCATTCAGAGGAACTTATATTAAGTGAATATACGCGAGGCGCCGAAATTCACAGAACATCTGGGATTCGCCAGTCTGGATAAATTTCATGTAAGTATATTGAGTGGCACAATGAATATGCCAGTGGAGAGGATAACACACGTGGATCTGTTTCCTTGCAGAGTGACGTCACATCAGATGCAAGGTTTTACGATTTTAACCCCAAGCTAAAAACACCATCAACATTAAGTCCCCTGTTTAGCTCAGAACAGTGGCATTGTTGCGGGGTAAGCATGAGATGGTGACAGATGAGGATAAAATCGAAAAAAAAAGTCATGAAGAGATTGTCAGGGAGATTTGGCTAACCTTTGTCTGGAGGTACAAAGAATCTGCGATCCTTGCATCGTTGGTTTCGCATAAATTTGGTTTGGCCGTGGGGTGTTGGCCTCAACACTGCAACTTTGGATGCTAATTGGCAGAGGTGGTACTGCGACTTGGTCCTCGGAGTGGCGAATGTTGCTAGCTGGCTAAGTTACGGAATGCATGGAGATGGCGTTGTCTTGAACGGCCAAGATGGTGCTTCCTTGATTGGTGGAGATGGCGCTGCTTTTAACGGCTACAGAAAGGTGGATGGTGTGGCTATCTTGGAAGGGCCGATGGCGAGGCTGGCTTGGAAGGGCCGATGGCGAGGCTAGCTTGGAAGGGCCAATGGCATGACTAGCTTGGAAGGGCCAATGGTGTGGCTCGCTTGGAAAGGCCAATGGAGCGTTGGCTTTGAATGATGGATGAATGATAGAAGAATGAATGATGTACGGCGCTGCTTGCTTGGCTACATCCATGGAATGGTGCTGCTGGTTAGATCCGTGTAGCAGCGTTGTTGGCCAGGTCCGTGGAGCGGTGCTGTTGGCTAGGTCGTGGAGCGGTGGATGGCGCTGCTGGCATGGACGCGGACTTCTGGCACGGGCGTGGTGCTGCTGGCTTAGTGTCACATGCCCATTTAATCGCCTAAAATTTTCATGGGACATGACCGGAAATGATTGTGGTTCAGTGAATCATCTTCACCCACAATCACTCAGCCTTGCATACTTGCATCAAAGTACGCATCTGCCTTCACTCATAAGGCATTGCACAACGGAAGTCTTTTCTTCTTTCTCTCTAACTCTTCATGCCCCATAAGCATAAGAGGTTCTTGCCATGCACTTAACAATTCTCACACAACATCAGCAACGTAATGAACACAAAGAATACTGCAACAAACCCATTTTATTGCACTAAAGGAAGATTACAAAACTCGTCCATCACATTGACCAAAACAGGCCATTCACCCTCTTGGTGAATGCCTAAAACTCTCTCTACATTAGTGGTTCTTCTCCCAAACGAACAACACTAGACTTATTGATCCCTAAGCTATTTATACAAGCTAATGATCAGGCCAAACTTCTGTGCAATCGCTTGCACAAGCCTTGGACATCCAAGTGTCCAAGTAGTTTCCATAACCACCACTTTCAACTGCCACCTTTTGAGTTGCCATGCCAACAGGTGCCACACTTGTTCTTGGTGGTTATGAATACTCTAGTATGGTTATAAACACACTTTATAACCGTTCCATCTTGTCTCACTTCATTGGCATGCTCGCAAAGCCATACACCAACTCCTAACCGTCACTTGAGTCGTATTGCACCACTGTTGTGCTTTACTGAATTCTACCTCGCACCAATGCTCAGTCCTCTTGGCCCTGCATGCTTATCACTCTAAGATAATGCACGGACAATCCTTAAGCTTCAATCATCAAGGACAACTACTTAAGCTTACTCTAGTTACTCATGCGTCATATATGCTTCACTTCGCCAATTTGCTTGACAACAGTAATGCAACTCTTGCATTACGAACTTGTTTACATTGTTCAAGCTTTGGCCATCCTTGAACTAATTCATAGACTAATCCTTAGTCTATTCTACATGCTTGCATCTTCCTTGAGTTTGGGCCAACTCAATTCCACGGACATGCCAACATGCTGCATGCCAACTCGCTTTGTCTTGCCTTCTACTTAATGAATCTTCATTGTGTCGGCCAATAGCTTCATTACTTATCCAAATGCATTAACAATTTAGTGCCACCCTTGCACTTCATTGGCCCTGCGGAGTTCCACTATCTTAGCGCTTGACAGTCTATACAGCATACCGCTATTAAGGCCTGCGTTGCGCTATTATGGCTTCAGATTGCACCATTACAGCGGGACTCTGACTTGGCCTGCAACTCTGTAACGCGTAATCATTATGCGCCACTTGCATGACCGTAACAAACCTCCCCCACCTAATCCGTTCAACGCCCTCGTTGAACGCAACCAAGTATAAACTCTATACTTGTTCTCTGGCCTTGTACGCTTCTGAGCCCTTCTCAGAAATCAGCAAACTTTTCTTGGCCTTTAACTTTTCCAAAACTTCTCTTCCTAGTACTCTATGCCATCGCTTAGCTTTTCTTCCTTGCCATTGATCCTACTGATCTTGAACTTTGTTGTTGCGTCGCGACCGCTTTCAACTGTATCTCAAATCATATATCAACACCCAAGTGAAACTTGGAAATTCTTCTTGGCAATTCCCTGAATTAGTCTTGAATTTCACTTGAATCATTTGCGCCTAAGTACATGCAAGCAATGATTCCTCCCAACTGATCACACTGATCATTGCCATAGTCTTATGCCTTCACTTTCCGACTTTAGCCATTGCTGCACTTTGCCAACATCAGAACTTTTAATAGATTTGGCCTCCAAATCATTTTGCAAAATTCACCTTCTTGGACTTGCATCATTTGTATGCCAAAGAACCTGCACCTTGCTGTCATTTGCTTGCATTGTCGCAACATCACGATTGAAATGCATGACTTTGGTATAGTCATCACTTAGGATACCCCTGACATCAGACCGTCTTTTTAGACCAGGCATCCTCTTTACGCGCTTTTGAAACCAGCACTTTAAGCATCACTTGCTCTTTCAAACTGCTACGCTTTAATGTGGCGGAAAAACAACATCATGTTCTTCCAAAAAATGAGTTAATCTTAACTCATTTACTTGATGGACTTACATCTTCATTCTTGTTGTGTTACTCCATGGTATCGCTTCCATATGCCATTGCACTTCCACATAACTCTCAACAGCAAACTCGACTATGCCACCAACTATATTTGCTTCTTTCACTTTCAGCGTCTTCTATTGCATATTTTGGCTTAATATGCTATGTAGCATCTTCCACGCGAACTAGCTTTACTTTGAACGAAAGAGGCAAGATCTTTCACTTCAAATACCCTCATTCACTACTAACTTATATAGACAGACTTCATTCCGACACCAAGGTCCACTCGACCCAAACTGAAAGTATACTCAAACTTGAGCAAATACTCGCGCCAACTGATTGCAACTTATAAGACCTAACAAGCCTTGCAATACTGACTTCATCTTCGCTTCTAAGCAACAAAGGAAGCGATACAGCAGCTACTGTTCCAAATATAGCAATTCAGTTTGCCACATGCACTCTTCCAACTATCAACGTTCTTATGCAACTCTCATAACGAAGCACAATATAATTGACACTTAGTTGAATACTCCTTTTAGACGGATGCTATCATTTTGCTTTAGCTTTTATGAAGATTTTCTTTAATAATTGCCACATGCCATCTTTATGCATCACCACCCTGTCCTTCTTTCCCGCATCCACAATTTGGCTAACTTGCATCTCCTACCGCATCATGCATTCTGGCCATGCCCAAATCTCATTTGGCGCATGCTACTGCTGCATACATGCTATGCCAATCAGCACCCAAATCTTGACACAAACTTGTGCACCTTTGCACAACCAGAACGTACTTAACTTGGTGATTCTGAGCATCATCATAGATCTCAGCAAAGTCATATCACTCAATGACTTCCGCGGATAAACACTTTGGACAGTTGCAAACAAGGTCAAAATCCTTGCAAATGAGGCGCCACTGCCTACGTTCCATGAAGAAAGAATGCCACATTCTTCTTCAAAATTGGAACTCATTTTTGCTGCCCATGCACATCTGGTTACTCTTGTTTTTCCCCTTCTCCAAAATCATCTTTGTAGCAATACTGATTTGTAGTTGACAAGAACATCCGCTTGTGGTTATATGATCAAATGCAGGTCTTTGAACACCCTTGTCGAAGCATACTGATCCCACTCATAAACCAGGTGCAAAAACACTCCTTGTGCGCATCTAGCATCAATGAAGAACTCTTTGCAAACGCAAGACCGTGGTGTATCCGTTTTCCCCTAACTTGCGCTTCTGTCTTCATCCTTTCCATAAGATTTATGCTAGATAAGAATTTGCCATCCAATTCTTCTTTTATGGCATCACAATTTCCACAAACATGCTGATTCACAATCAGACTTTGAATTACCACCAAGGTACATGCATTCGAGAGAAATAACTATAATCTTCCATCAACTGGCTACGATGAAAACACCTTCAATTTATCGCATAGACATGTTCATCATCTACTTTGCCACTGCAAAGGCCATCAGCTTCTTTGAGTTCAGGAATTTCCCCAAAAATTCCCATTACTTCTTGTAATGTACTCGCTACTGATAACACTACGAAAGAATACATTCCAAATGCATAATCTTCGCATACTTGTGAGAAACATGGACTTTAAACACCTGACTTGCACCATAGAAGTCAGCATACTCCTTAGTTTTGTCATGCCATCACTTGAAAACTCGGTTTCTAATGATTCTTGCACGTTCGTCTAACACTTTGGGGTGGAATTCAGGCACCTTTGCCATGAACTTTCTTGGCCTGCTGCTACTTCAAGCTTCAAGTTCATTCCAATTGATCTTTACACACAAGACCAACTTCTTCTAGTCTCCATACTAGTGAAACCCAAACAATTCTTCACTGAATTCAACAAACAAAATGACATTAACTTGAGTAAAAGAGAGAAAAATCAGCAATTGTGTCCCCTAACACAACTCTGATACATGCTGTCACATGCTCATTTAATTGCCTAAAATTTTCATGGGACATGACCGGAAATGATTGTGGTTCAGTGAATCATCTTCACCCACAATCTCTCAGCCTTGCATACTTGCATCAAAGTACGCATCTGCCTTTACTCATAAGGCATTGCACAACGAAAGTCTTTTCTTCTTTCTCTCTAACTCTTCATGCCCCATAAGCATAAGAGGTTCTTGCCATGCACTTAACCAATTCTCACACAACATCATCAATATAATAAACACAAAGAATACTGCAACAAACCCATTTTATTGCACTAAAGGAAGATTACAAAACGTGTCCATCACATGGACCAAAACAGGCCATTCACCCTCTTGGTGAATGCCTAAAACTCTCTCTACATTAGTGGTTCTTCTCCCAAACAAACAACACTAAACTTATTGATCCCTAAGCTATTTATACAAGCTAATGATCAGGCCAAACTTTTGTGCAACCGCTTGCACAAGCCTTGGACAGCCAAGTGTCCAAGTAGTTTCCGTAACCGCCACTTTCAACTGCCACCTTTTGAGTTGTCATGCCAACAGGTGCCACACTTGTTCTTGATGGTTATGAATACTCTAGTATGGTTATAAAAACACTTTATAACCGTTCCATCTTGTCTCACCTCATTAGAATGCTCGCAAAGCCATTCACCAACCCATAACCGTCACTTGAGCCGTATTGCACCACTGTTGTGCTTTACTGAATTCTACCTCGCACCAATGCTCAGACCTCTTGGCCATGCATGCTTATCACTCTAATCTAATGCACGGACAATCCTTAAGCTTCAATCATCGAGGCCAACTCCTTAAGCTCACTCTAGTTACTCACGCGTCATATATGCTTCAGTTCGCAAATTAGCTTGACAACAGCAATGCAACTCTTTCATTACCAACTTGTTTAATTGTTCAAGCTTTGGCCAGCATTGAGCTAATGCATAGACTAATCCTTAGTCTATTCTACATGCTTGCATCGTCCTTCAGTTTGGGCCAACTCAATTACACGGACATGCCAACATGCCGTATGCCAACTCGCATGTTGCATCTTGCAACTTTGGATTTGTCTTGCCTTCTGCTTAATGAAGCTTCATTGTGTCGGCCAATAGCTTCACTACTTAGCCAAATGCATTTACAATGTAGTGCCACCCCTGCACTTCATTGGCCCTGCGGGGTTCCACTATCTTAGTGCTTGACAGTCTATACAGCATACCGCTATTATGGCCTGTGTTGCGCTATTATGGCTTCGCATTGCACCATTACGTCGGGACTCTGACTTGGCCTGCAACTCTATAACGCGTAATCATTATGCGCCACTTGCATGACCATAACACTTAGCTACATCTGTGGCATGGTGAGAATTGGCTTCAGTTGTGGAAACTGGCTTCAGTCCGAGGAATGGTGGAAATTGGCTTCAGTCCACGGAATGGTGGAAATTGGCTTTAATTGTGGAAACTGGCTTCAGTTCTCTGAATGGTGGAAATTGGCTTCAGTCCGTGGAATGGTGAAAATATGGCTCTGGAACTTTGGCTACCAAATGATGATGGTGGCGCTGGAACTTTTGTTACCAAATGGTGATAATGGCGCTGATGGCTTCAGTCCGTGGAACGGTGGAAATGACACTTGGAAGGCTTGCTGGCTGGATCAAGGAATGCTGGAGAGTTGGCGCTAACTTAACCATAGAGTGCTGGAGTCATGGAGAGTTGGCTTTGACCACGGAGTGTTGGAGCCATGGAGAGTTGGCTTGACCACGGAGTAATGGAGCCATGGAGCGTTTGTAGGTTGAGCGAATGGTGTCCCTTGTGCTGGCGCGCTGCTGGTTTGGTCATGGAGCGAAGATATTGGCACACTACTTGTCCGGCTATGGAGCATGAGTTTGGTGTGCCTAGTCATCTATTCATGTTCATGGAGCAATAAAGAATCCTTATTCTTTTCAAACTCTAGAAACTGCGTTCGTATGAAAAGGGGTATCGACCCTCTTCTGTTTTTGTTGTTCGTTCGGCTTCGTGCTTTCATCTGCAGCGTCTGGCTCCTCTTCGTCATTTGTCAGCGGTGGTAGAGAGAGCATTAATGACAACAAAGAAATCTTCAATAGTTATAATCGACGGCAAGTAAAGCCAGGAGAAATCAAGGTAGATTCTCTCGCATGTATCCACCCAACAGTACCGTCGATCTTCTTCAGAATGTGTAATAAGGCTCTGACTCCAGAAGAATTAGTATCTAACCTCTCCAGTGGATTTCAAAATTTACCAAACTCCATTGCGATCTTGGGATAGATGGATGAAACACATGCTCGGCAATGATCATGTTAGGGCCAATCCTGGAGATTGTGGTTGCGTTGTTGGTTCATCCTTGATTTTAGGTTATTTGGTGCCTGGAATTTATGATTGCGATGATGATATGTTTTGGATGCTTGCATGGTCGAAATCTTCTAGAGCCATTGGGTGAAGTAGACGAGCTGAGAGTGTTCCATTGCCGATGTGTTGTTATCAAGCCTTTAAGGATTTCGTTCCAGGCGACATCCTTTGCACCATCTTCTGAATCTTGGACTATTGCATGGAACGGGATGCGGTGAGCAGTCCCCAGTTATACTTCTGTTAGATCCGATGGCGTGGCCGGATATGTGAATGTATCTCTGTGGCGTACTTTTGGTGTCTTTGATGCGCGTGTACGGCTTCATGTTGAGAAATTCTTGCGGCTCGTAAAACTTCGACAGCGATGATGTTGAAATCGGGAATAACCTGGTTGAGGGAAGTGAAGGCAACCCATTCTGGTGATCCCCATGTGTGATTATCCTGAGCCTATTTTCTCGTGGAAGATGTGCTTCTGCTGCATTCACTGGTAAGGTGATGACTGCATTTAAGCTTCTAAACATGAAGGAGGCTTCAGTCCCCAGGTGTAGCCTACTTTAATTGCATCGCGTTGAATCCACGCCTATGGGATTTGATACAATCTTATCATACTCTCCTGGATGTGATGCTGGGATGCTTGGAATATCACATGGACGAAACATTATGGATAACGAAGAAGTAGAAGTGAGAGAGTCACGTCGTTAATCGTGTCTCCTTCTGTCTCTTCAAGAAAAATGTTTCGGACGCGTCTCTGGAGTTATCTCATGAATGCTTGATTGTTGTCGGGGATGGACCGTGATGAGCAGTCCTCGGTCGCACTTCTCTTTGGTTATTGAAGTTGTTTTCTCTGAGTAGGTTTAGGATCCGCCGCGGCCTCGTAAAGTGTTGCAGGCGCCTTCTAGACAGAGAGGTGATGATATTCTTACGCTACACCTTTGAAGGGTGGATGACCTTGTCGTGGCTATGACTTTTGGTTGACCGTGTCTTTTGAGCTTTGACAGTGAAGGGATCCCGTGTAGAGCCTCAGTCCCCAAGTGTGGTTTACATGTTTATATCTGGTGTGGTCGGTGAGTTGACCATGATAAGGATATCACCATCTTGCATCCGTACTGGTGACTCTATTACTTCTTCCATGTGAAACTAAAACATGGAGAAGTACAGATTACCCTTGTAGCGGTTTTTTCCATGGTCAAGCTCTGGCTGGTATCGACAAACGAGCAGCAACAGTTCTTGGCAGCAGATGTGATCAGAAGAGAGCACATCACGTGGGAACCAAAATATGTTGGCTGGAATTGCATTGGCGTCCATGGAAGCAAAGGGATCGGATGGATGCATAAGCAAGTAAACTGTCCACGACCACGAGGTTTGGCGAGATGGATCATAAAGTGGCCACAACTGCATTCCTTGGATGACGGTGATCACGATCCTTGACAGGGAGGAGTGTGGTGGCTACGAGCACGAACCTTGGAAGGAAGGAGTGTGGAGGCTACGGAACGATCTTTGGCAGGAATAAGTGGCGTTGAAGCGGCTTCGGCTTTTGAAGAGGACGTTGAAGCGAAGCGACTTCTGGAGAGAACGTTAAAGCGGAGCCGTTGCTGGAGAACGTTGAAGTGGAGCCGCTGCTGGAGAACGTTGAAGTGGAGCCGCTGCTGTAGAATGTTGAAGCGGGGCGACTTCTGGAGAGAACGTTGAAGCGACTCCTGGAGAAAACTCTAGTGAGGGCGTCATTAATCCTTGACTTCGAAAAACGACTTGGTACGATATGGTATATGGGAAGACGTCACAAATAGTGCTAGTCGGCAAGTAGCGTTTTTCTCCTCATGGGAAAGAATACGCTTCTTCTATTTGATTTTCCCTTGCAACTCTCAAAGCCTTGACAATTACAATGTTGAAGTCGGAGGCCGCTTCAATCAGCGTGCTGTCAAACTCGACATCCTTCAAGTGAACAGTGGTTAGGAGTCCCCGGTTCCATCTACCAATCGTGCTTTCCAGGAGAGGTTGGGGTTCGAGAACGGGAACGGCTTCCCTGGCTGGAAACAGCTGCTTTCCTGTTGCAGTGCGGTTGAGGGCTGCAAATATGTCTTGACGCTGCGCCTTGGGTAAATACAGAATCTTACATAAATGTCTCATCATAGACTACACGATTTTGTGGGCGAAGTCCCCAGAAATCATGCAGCTCCTGACGGGAAGAGGGTCTCTGTGAACTCAGGAGGGTTGTTGATTTTCTTTGCCCTGATTTTGAAGAGGTCGTTCCTGATCTTCACGTGTGATGAAATTGGATTGCTGATTCTTTTCTACTGGGCGTTTAGGAGCTACGCGAGCCTCTTCATCTATAAAGGCGCGTCCTGCTGAAGTACTTGCGCCGGATGTTAAAAGTATTCCTTGTCATCTCCATCTGGGGTTGACGTGACTCTTGTGGCTGCCGCTCGTTAGTGTCTTGAGGAAAATAGTTATGTCCTTCTGAGTTGTAGCCATGTCTGTCTGAGACCTACGAGAACTTTTTGTCTTTCCGTCAAATCAACAGTGGTAAGGGGAGGTTGGATTCCCCTGGCTCCTCCATTATCTCGTCCAGGTGATGGAGTAATAGCGGCTCTGGTGACGGTTGGAGGTGTCAGTCAGGTAGAAACTTTGGGAGAGGCGGCAGCGGCTCTGGCGATCGGTGGTGTAACACCTGAAGGAACATTTTCCGCGCTGCTGGTGTTGGAGGGTGGCGTATTAATGTCACTGGAAGGAGCATTAGTACCAGGGATGATTTCAACGCTAGTGTTCTCAGGGTTTGTTGCTGATCCGGACCTGAGTTCTGCCATCTTGAGATCGTGTTGAAGAACGGTATTGGAAATAGGAAATTGATGTTGTAACCGAGAGACTAATCTCCCACTGTGGTCGCCAATTGTTTGCGGGTGAAAACTGTTTCTGCTGATTTTGGTAATTTTGGGTGCGTGGTTGAGAAACGAATCTAAACCCTAAACAATGTACTGCACGGGAGTACTTTTGATTCGAGAGATCAATTTGTAAAATCCTGGCCTAAACCAAGAAATGGTCGTTCCAGGCTTGCTTCGGTCACAAAGTGAAGGAGAAGGGTTGGTCTTAGGGAGGGAAGCGAAGAAAGTGTTGAGACCGGAATAGTTGATTCTGGAAGTGTGGGCGTTTTGTGACTTGTATCAGAAAGTTGAACTGGCTAGCTGGATGAAAAAGCTATCAGATTATTTCTGGATGTTGTATTGTTCTCCTGACCAAAACTTGTTGTTTGGTGGAAATAGGTGAGACCTATTTACACAAGTCATAGTGAAACTTACCCTGGTCTCGTAGGAAGTGGAAACGATTTAGTGGTGGAAGAAAAGAGTAACGTGTAACTGTCAGACGTTATGCTTCCATGATGAGGGAAGTGAATTCGTGTAACCGCCAGTCATTACGCTTCCATGATGAAGGAAATGAATCGTTTACACCGTTACTTTTCACCACCACTAATTATCCCATTTCATGACACTTTCTTGTAACGGGCGCATTGCACGCCGCATGCTGTAAACCGCCAGACCAATACCCTGATGAGCATCCCCCAGTTTATGACATATTTTGATGTCTCGAGTGTTTTCGTGGAAAACATGTATCACTTTGCTACGTGTGGCAAGTTAAAATCGAGAGGATTGCCGCAGGTAAATAGCATGTGATGTTAGGCTCGTTTTGGCTAGTCTCCTAAAACTTGTCGCGAGCTTACCGGTTCGGTGGCGAACTTGGATGGCTGAGATTGCATCTCATGAAGAAGGATGGCCATTGATTATGGCCATATCTTGTTGTATAGCGAAGTGGCGTCGGCCACATGCTAATGGCATGCCAGTGGTGTAGCCATGGCATAGCGGCATGCTAATGGCGTAGCCGTGGCATTGCGGCATGCTATTAGCCGTGGTATAGTGGTATGGAAGTGATGTTGCGGCATAGCCAAAGCTAAAAATTCCCTCTTTGGCCAAAGTTAGGATTTGGCGCCGTGGAAGAATTCGTCGTGGAAGAATTAGGGCTTGGCGTGGCCAAGGCTCCGTGGAAGAATTCGTCGTGGAAGAATTAGGGATTGGCGTGGCCAAGGCTCCGTGGAAGAATTAGGGCTTGGCGTGGACAAGGCTCCGTGGAAGAATTCGTTGTGGAAGAATTAGGATTTGGCGTGGCCAAAACTTGGCGCCGTGGAGTCGGACCCACATGTGGCAACATTGGCCATGTTTCCACGCCAATCTCTTTGCTCTGGGAAACGTTATTTGGCTTTGGTAGCAATTTGCCCAAATTAGGGTTTGACATGTTGGAACCCTAACTAGTGCACGTGGCATGCGGCTGCGGCATAGCGCCACTTTTGTGCAAATAGCGCCATGGCTATGCCAAAGGAACTATGGCAAGGCCATAGTGTGGAAACGTCCACATGAGTAAGAATTGTCGTGGGTGGCTATTTATGGCAGGTTGCCACGAAGTGGCATGTTTGCGAGGTAGCATGTTGCGAAGTTTCCGCGGTAGAGTAGCATGATGGCATGCTACCGCGGTAGAGTGGCATGTTGGCATGCCGACCAATATGTTGTCGTGGTAGGGCGCGTTTGGCTTGTCAGTTTAGCATGGTGGCGCGACAGGGTGCGTTTGGTCTTTAGTGTATGGTGGCAAGTTCAGAGCAACTTGATTGCCCAAAAGGGGGCCGGTCAAACATAGGGCGCGACTATACTTCTGGTGAGAGTATGGCGAGTTTAAAGCGACCTGATTGGTCGAGGAAATAGGGTCGGGGCATGGCCAATGGCGCTAGCTGGCCTCGGGCATGGCCACGCCTCTTTTTGCTTTCGCGGCTCCCTGTTTTTTCTTATTCTAAGCGAGGTTCTGCACCTGCTAATCCATGGAGGATTAATTACTTAGTTTGCTTAGGCTTAATTTTAACAAGCAAGGTCTGGTATATTGTGCGAGGCGCGAAACCCTAACTTCTGCAAGTTAGTCAGGAAGATTGACTGAATTTTAATGTATCGACGCATAGCTCTTTTAAGTTCGTTGCCAGAGAGCGGCATGCTTTTCTGATTGAATACCTTATGCATAGATCTTATTCTTGATACTTGGAGATTCGTGCTACTCTGCTGCGAGTGAACAAGAATCGTCATGCCATATCAACATTAAGAGTTCAGCCGGAGAATATAGCATAGAAGGCATTCAGAGGAACTTATATTAAGTGAATATACGCGAGGCGCCGAAATTTACAGAACATTTGGGATTCGCCAGTCTGGATAAATTTCATGTAATTATATTGAGCGGCTCAAGGAATATGCCAGTGGAGAGGATAACACAGGTGGCTCTGTTTCCTTGCAGAGTAACGTCACATCAGATGCCAGGTTTTACGATTTTAACCCTAAGCTAAAAACCACCATCAACACCTTTATACAAGAAGCCATCTTGAATGAGAAAATCATCAACCCCATGAGCCAAACAGTTGCATTGTTCCCAAAGTGATTTAAAATCATCATCCTCATCGTAGATCTCTTTGATATAATCAAAGGCAAAACTCTCATTTCGAATAGTTTCTAAAAGATGTCGTCGTCTACTTAGAGCATCTACAACTTGATTAAGCTTTTCACTTTTATGTTTGATACTTGTTAATCGTGGATAACCACCTGTTATGCATACGGTTAACCTTAGCTGAAGTCTGGAGATATTTCAACGCACTATTATCAGTATTAATGATAAATTCTCGATGAACCATATAGGTATGCCACTGTTTAAGAGCTTGTACAAGTGCAAGCAATTCCAATTCATAAGTAGATCACTTTTTCCGTGTCTCGGAATTATTTTCACTATGGTAAGCAACTAGATGTCCTTCTTGAGATAAAACTGCTCAAATTCCAATAATAGAAGCATCACAGTCAACTTGAAAAGGCTTGGAAAAATCAGGCATTACAAGAATAGGAGCTGAACATAGTTTCTCTCTAAGAGTAGTGAAATTTTTATCAGCTTCCTCAGTCCATATGAACTTTTCTTGCTTTAAACAACCAGTAAGAGGTGCAGCAATGATGCTGAAATTTCTGACAAAACGTCTATAAAAAGAAGCTAATCCATGTAAACTTCTCACCTCTTTGATAGAAGTAGGAACATGCCAATCCATAATAGCTTGAATTTTAGAAGGATCCACATGAATACCCTTGGAAGAGATTACATATCCCAAAAAAGTAACTTCATAGAAAATAAATGTGCATTTCTTCAAATTCACAAACAAAGAATTGTCGAATAAAACTTTGAACACCTGAGAAAGATGATTGATATGCTATTTTGCACATCTACTAAAAATTAATATGTCATCAAAGTATACAATGACAAACTTACTCAGAAAGGGTTGTAAAACCTGATTCATGAGTCTCATAAAGGTGCTAGGAGCATTATATAAACCAAAAGGCATAACAAGTCATTCATATAAACCTTCTCTCGTTTTGAAATCAGTTTTCCATTCATCTCCCTCTCTTATTCTAATATGATGATAACCACTGTGAAGATCAAGTTTAGTGAAAATAATAGACCTGCTAAAAGATCAATCATGTCCTCAATACGAGGAATAGTAAACCTATAAGGAATGGTGATACGGTTCAAAGCTCCGCAATCTATACACATTCTACATCCATTATCCTTCTTAGGTACCAGAAGTGCAGGACAAGCACAAGGGCTATTACTAGGTATAATTAATCATTTAGTCAATAAGTCATTAACTTGTCCCTGTAAAATGCCATGTTCAGTAGGACTTCACCTATAATGAGCTTGATTAGGTAAAGAAGCTCCAGGTATAAGATCAATGCAATAATGAACATCTCTAAAATGTGGTAAACTCACTGGTAATTCTTCAGGAAATAATGCATGATATTTAGATAATAATGTCTTCATGAGAACTCAAAGTGTGAGTTGAATGTAAAGAGCGAGAGATAGTATCCACCAAAGCAGTAGTCTTGCTATCACTACGTTATTCAATTACTTAAGAAAACTTTGAAGGAAACAGAGTTACCCGTTTAACATCTTTGTAAAAAGTATAAGTATTCTCAAAACAGTTATGAACTGCTCTAACATCATACTGCCATGGTCTTCCAAGAAGAAGATGAGTTGCAGTCATATCAATAACATCACAGAGCACAGATTCTTTATATCCAACAAAAGAAAACTCAATAACACACTGATGAGTAATACGTTGTGTTGAAGAACTATTCACCCAACCTACAAAATAAGGAGTATGATGTGGGGTAGTTGGTAATCCCATTTTATTCACAACAACATATGCAATGTAATTGTTTATACTGCCACTATCAATGATCATGTCACAGACTTTACCACCAACAAAACACTTGGTTTTGAAAATATTATGTCTTTGAGAATAGCATGGTTCAGTGAGCATGAGTGGACGAATCATCAACAAAGTGATCACCATAAGTTTCATGTAATTCAATATTTTAAACTTCTTCACCTTCATCCTCATCAAAAACATTAGTATCTTTTGACTCACTATGTATCTGATTATCTCCAATGAAACCATTAAAGCGACGAAAATCAGATGAAGAATGACCAGGTTGGTTACATTTATTGCATTTATCTCCACGAAATTTTGAATAAATGTTAGGAGCCCTATTGCGAGGTGGAAATTGTTGTTGCATTCTATTAGAGAATCTGGTACTTGCTGGTTTAGTTTGTTGTTGTTGAATGGATTGAGGTTCAACAGGTGATGGTAAAATAGGTGAAGTATTTGTAATTGAAGTTGGTTGAGCAAAAGAAAAATTCACCGGTTGTTGTTTTGGTTGATAAGATGGACCATAACTAATTTCATGTGGATCAACAATGACTGTTAATCCCCTTTCACCTTGATTACCATAAGAAGAATTATATGGTCTGGCAGCTTTATAATAATTCTTATAACGAGTTTGACGTGGTGTTGCTTGTCTGGAAGTATTAAGTACACGCCTTTCGACTTTAATAGCTTGTTGGATAGCTTCAACCATAGTAAACGCAGAATGTGTCATCCCTTGCTGAATTAAGTTGTTTAGTCCGTCTACAAAACGTGCAACTAATTGTTCTTCAGACTCATTCAACTGCTTACGTGCAACCAAGCTGTAAAACTCAGCTACATATTCCTCCACGAGCCTAGCTCCTTATCGACAGTGTTGAAGTTTGATAAACAGTTGGTGCATATAATCTCTAGGTAAAAACTTATCTCTCAATAAGTCTCTCATTATTTTCCAAGTACGTATTGGAGGCTTGTGAATGTTACGTCGATCATCACAGATTTTATACCACCAAGCTGCATCTCCACCTTTTAGTTTATAAGAAACCAGCGTAAGCTTAGAAGAGTCAGGTACCTCCATGAAATTAAAAAAAAAAAAGATTCTACTTCATAAAACCAATCCAACGATTCTTCTATTTGTAAACCACCATGAAAATTGGGAATATCATCTTTCAATTTATATTATGGCAAAGTTCCATAAGGATTTATGCTAGATTTTAATCTTTTCTCATCCTCCCACCTTTGTTCTTTCTCGTCTTCAATCTTGTCCTCGTCTTCATCACTGGGAAGATTCACAGTTGCAGGTTTCTTATAAGGACTGTTAAGAAAGCTCTCAAATTGTTTTGTGAACTTAATAAATTGAGAAATATCTTCAGGGACATGAGTATTCTGAACAAAAGAACTTAAAAATTTTGTTACTTCATCGTCTTTTGTATCTTTTGATTTTTTTTCTTCAATTTTTTCTTCTTTATCATCAGACAAACCTGGCATGTCCTTATCTTCCAAACCTGCGAGTTTCCATAATTTTAGTATACACTCTTCATGAACTCCGAGCTTTGTCTCTAGAGAATTTTTTGTTTCATCAATTTTGGTTTGGAGTTTGGTCTCAAGAGAATTAATGGAGTTTGTAATCTCAGTGACGGTAATCTTTAATAAGTTTTGCATATCATCTTTTGTAAAAGTTTCGTCTGTCATTGCAAAGAAAACTAATACAGTTTGTGAAGTAAGAAATTTAGGGTTTTGAGTTGCGGAAGCTGTTTCAAGGATCTGTTTCTAGATAAAAATCTAAAAACGTGGTAATTGATACCAACTAATGTAATACGTGTAAGAAAAAAGCAATACAGAGATTGCAGAAGATGAGAAGAGAAGAAAATGATGAGAAAATAGAAGAACAATAGAGTTAAAAGATGAGAACGATAGAAAGCTCTTAAAAGAGTTGTTTTGAATAATCTTGATAACAAATAATGTGTCTTACAGAAACGAAGTAAGCATGTTTATAAAGACATAACAAGAATCCTAAAAATAGTAAAACTCTAAAAGAAAAAATAAGAAAACTCTTAAAAGAAGTTCTAAACTTGATAAACAAGTCTAGAACTTTTGATACATTGAATACAGGTAGATGTCCTACATCACAAGCCCACATGATTGGCAAAAAAGTGAGCCACGCATTCACTCCTTTTATCAGTGGTCTGAGCTCTGAATTGCCCTCTCTTTACGTATACAATGGGAATTACATGAAGTGTTGTAACTCATACTTGATACTTGATTCTTCTTAACTAGGCCCCTGGTGTATGCCTTGTCCTTTGTTCTCATCACCATTACCATTTACCAGTGAATTGAATTCAAATCCCCAAATCTCATGAGAAGGAATGAGGCCCATACCTATTTGAATGAGAGAGCAGTACTCTCTTTTTTGCTAAGATAAAGGTTTCATTCCACAAAAGAGTTTACAGATCTAGGAGAAAAACGGGTTTGTCACCCATACATTCACTGTTCACATACCTCCTACATTGTTTTGCTGCTTTCTATTAACGTAATCTACATTTGAGAAAGAAAAAACGTTAAGAATTTATAAATATTAGACCCATTCCTGACTTCCTATATTATATTTTGCCTAATGATTTTTAAGCCTAGTTTGGTATTGTTGTGAGTTTTATAAAAGTGCTTTTCTGTCTCCATGGAAACGGAGTTTTGCGAATTCTCCTGTGATGTGTTGTGTGTTGTGCTTTAAAAATAAAGTAGTCCGACTTGGTAAACTATGATATGTAAAGTATTGTGGAACCAACAAACTGTAAATTCTGTTTGGTAAATTATCATGTTGAAGTGCTTATGATATGGCTAATGACGAAAATAGACATGGTTTAAAAATTCTTTTTAAATTACATTTATTAATAATATATTTTTCTTTTGAATATTATTTAAATATAATATAATTTTTAAATAAAGACAAAAATAATAATAATTCTTATTCATATTCATATTCTAATCATTTAATATTTTAGTTTTAAATTTTTACCTTTAAATATTATTACTATTTTTATTATTATTATTTTTAAAATATTATTATATTATTGGATAACGATTATTACATGAAACTAGTTGGAAGCCTAACAAGTTAAGCTCCAACGACATACTACTACATTAATTGAACAGGTTGTTGCGCTAGCCTACCAGCGAGCCTCATGGGTAACCTAGCCAAAGGAGCCGAAGCGGATGGGGGTTGAGATTGTGTCACAAGGGGGCAAACTCACTCTACCTTCCATGTTAATTTCTCAATATTACGCCATTGGGGGCTCGAACCTGGGACCTCCCGGAACGCATGAAACTTTGGGGAACGAGGATGACCAGCTGAGCTAGGTGCCCGTTATTATTATTATTATTATTATTATTATTATTTTATTGTATTTTATTTTATTTTTAAATATTTATTATTGGATAACGATTATTACATGAAACTAGTTGGAAGCCTAACAAGCTAAGCTCCAACGACATACTACTACATTCATTGAACGGGTTGTTGTGCTAGCCTACCAGCGAGCCTCATGGGTAACCTATCCAAAGGAGCCGAAGCGGATTGGGGGCTGGATTGTGTCACAAGGGGGGCAAGCTAACTCTACCTTCCATGTAATTATTATTGTTGTTGTAATTATTATTTTATAACAAAATTGATAAAATTTGATTAGTGAAATAATTGTACATAATAAATATGTAAGGGAAGATTTTGTCTTTTTAATATAATAACAAGGTTAAAATAGAGAATCAATTAATTAAAATTGAGTGGGTCCACATCTTCTGCTTTTACTGTTTTTAAAAAATACTCCTGGGTAGCTTTTAGAAGTTGGCCTAAAACAGAAGTGCTTTTGGATAAAAGCGCTTTGAAAAAAGTTTACCAAACGCTATTTTTCTAAAAAGTTTGTTATAAATTGGTTACAAAGTGCTTTTATAGGGAAAAAACAATCCCAGACGTGACTTTAGACCGACAACAATGCCTTTCCATAACCAAGAAAAATCTAGAGGTTTCCTGCAGAGGATGACAATTCAATTGGGGGATGAATAAGACCCCAAGCTAATTTGCCATATCAAGGATTTTTAATCCTGGCATTTTTAGGGGCGACCCAAAAAGAATTAGGAGAGACACTAAAAGACAAAAAAAAGGTCACCCAAACGTAATTTTAAGCTACCCCTTATCTCTGATTTTTCGAAATGGCCAATATGCCCTCATATAATCGGGAGCATACACCATAATTGGTAGGTTAGAGGTGAATCGGTAGGTTGAATTGAAACTATACCTACCGATTATAGTGTAGATACTTCGGCTAATAATCCCTTGTATAATCGGTAGGTTATCCAACTTGTAAGACTACCGATTATAAGGAGCCCCATATTCAACCTTGGCCAAATTCCATAGGTTCTGAGGGGTTCAGAGCCAACAATAACCACTTGGCTTAAGTTGTGGATGTAGCCATAATCGGAAACTAAATAGGTTGCAAAACCTACCGATTATAAGTTGCCCCAAAATGAGTTTTTTCTAAAATCCTTCACTAATGAATTTTGAAACCTGTTATAATCGGAAGTTTGTACATCTTAACAATCTACCGATTATAAGGAGCCCCAAATCGAACCCTTGCCAAATTCCATAGGTTTTGAGTGTACACAGCCAGCCACAACCACTTGGTTCGTGTTTTGGATGCAGCGGTAATCGGAAGTTTAATATTTTCCACAACCTTCCGATTATAAGTTTCCCTAAAATGAGTTTTTTCAAAAATCCTTCATGTAATGAATTTTGAGATCTAGCCTAATCGGTAGGATATATTACTTCTTACCGTCCGATTATACGAAGCCCCAAATCCAACCTTTGCCAAAATCCATAGGTTTAGAGGGTACAGAGCCAGGCATAACCACGTGGCTCGTGAATTTTGAAATCTGCTATAATCGGTAGGATATACAACTTATAAAGTTCCCGATTATACAAATAATCGGAAGTGTAATCCTGTAATCGGTAGTCTGGGGTCTATATATTAGTGTTTGGAAATTGTTTTTGGGTCACTGTGAGATATCTTCCGATTGAGTGAGAGAAGAAGAAGAAAAAAAAGAAGAAGAAGGGGTATATGTCGCCAACTTCCGATTGTTTTCAACTTCCATAAACATGGATGGGTACGAAGAAGAACGTGAAGTTGTTGGCTATATACCCTCGCCCAAAAGACTTCGAGTGTTAACCTTCCTGTTGTCACATCTTCACGTCTTGTTTCATGATACCATGTTTTCACAATGACCAAATCTTCAGCTGCGTCAAACGTTGCCATTCTTGTTAGTTGAGATATAGAATGAATTCACAAGAGTGGACGATGGAAAATGTATTTGTAGAATACACGATGCTATATATGTGTTGTTTGGTGCATAAATAAGAAGAGTTTACCCTCCTTATATAGATGAGAGTCCCAACGTCTCTATTTTTTGAAAATATGGCCGTTGATGCGTACTTTTACAAGACTGTACTGAAATTACGCACAATTATTCCACACAATCGGTAGGAAATTGTTGAACCAAAGAAACCGAATATGAGTAATCGGTAGATATTGATAGTTATATACTTCCGATTATAGGCTGTTTTGTCAACAGAGTTCTCAGTTTCATTAGAGTAGTATAATCGGAGGTTTATCAATATGTATAATCAACCGATTGTGTGTGGTTTTCGAGGCACGGCTAGATTCTTTTGAAATAAATAGTCGTTGGAGTATAATCGGTAGGTATATAAAGAAATCAAACTTCCGATTTTCATAAATATTTTGAAATTCATAACAATATCACCTACGTATCATCATAATTTTACACTGAACTTCCACAATTCTATTACAAGGTATTGTGATTAGCGTCGTGGACGTGTTGGACGAGTCCTAAACGGATTAAATCTTTCCATCACCCTAAGGATTCTAAAATGAGCTTCATAACAGAAGATTGATCTTTTCCATCTCCGTCATTCCCCGAGAGATCGTACTATAACCTCATCATTGGTTTCACCCCTCAATCGATATTGATTCACAAGATAAGTTAAATGGAAGAATTCGTCGACGTGTCTGTGTATTGAAACAACTCGGCAGAAAAGATCAGCGGAGTGGCGGTTGTTTGGGTTACCGGCGTCGGCGCAGAATTTTTCGTGAATTCTCCTCAAATAACTCATACTCATTACGCCTCATTGCCTACGTTCTTCTCCTCGTTTTGGATAGAATTGATTATAGCGCCTACATAAAGATAAATCTTCTTCAATTGTGAACTCCGTAGGATTAATGAATGGTTGTGCCATTATGTTGAAGATGATGTTGGAGAGAGTTTAAAGGTATTTGTGTTCCATAGAGGGTAAAAGGATACAATCCTTATATAGAGTTTAGAGTTCAAACAGCTCTATTTTGCAGGGGAAACTGTATAATCGGTAGTCAAATAAGGTACTTCCCCTTCCGATTATACAGTTGCCCCAAATTTTGTTTTTGTCGAAATCTCAATTTTCTCGAATTTGAGAACTAGTATAATCGGTAGTCAAATAAGGTATTTTTCCTTCCGATTATACAGTTCCCCCAAATTTTGTTTTTGCAGAAATCTCAATTTTTTCGAATTTGGGAACTAGAATAATCGGTAGTTAATACGACTTCCGATTACATAGTTGCACCAAATTTCTTCTTCGACAAAATCACCAATTTTGGGAATTTAGGAGCTACTATGATCGGTAGCCTAGTGAGGTTATTATTCTACCGATTGTTATACAACCAAGATACACGTTTGGCACAAAAACGAACTTAATCGGTAGTATAACCACGTTAAGAACCTTCCGATTGAGATATATCAATCGGGCAAAAAATAGCTTCCGATTATGTAAGGGCATTAACGTATTCTCCGCGTTTTTGGACATCCCTTAATGTTGTGTATGGGTTGGGAATAAAAAAGTCGCCCCTAATTCTTTTGGAGTCGCCCCTAAAAATGCCAGGTTTTTAAGTCTTTAAAGTCCAGACCACCTTGAAGTCTATGAGAACCCGCAAAACGTTTCTCCAATTCTTTATGTAAATATCATCTGGGTTGCTCTTTCCCCACCAGAAATCCCTTTGGGATTGTTCCATTTTTTGAATTATGGTGTCTGGGATGAGAAAGGTACTCATGTGGTAAGTTGGAAAAGGATTGTTCCATTTTTTGAGTTATGGTGTCTGGGATGAGAAAGGTACTCATGTGGTAAGTTGGAGAAGGATTGTTCCATTTTTTGAGTTACGGTGTATGCGATGAGAAAGGTACTCATGTGGTAAGTGGAGAAGATTTCAAAATATTCTGCGCCATTATGGATCTACCTGAAAGCTGTTTTCCTTTCCACCGCGTAAAGGAAGTTTTATGGTGTCTGGAATGAGAAAGTACTCAGCAGTCTCTTGCTTGGTTAGGAGTGTGGACGACTCCATTCTGCTTAAACAGAATTCCACTTAGCTCCAAGTTTTAGCTGCCCGAAAACATCAAAGTATGGGACTAAAAGCAATTTGGACGGCTAAACTGCCACCACCTCAACAAAATAAAAATAAAAAAGATCTTCAAGCAAAACGGGCACCTTCTGTATGAGAACTACTTCCATGATCCAAAAGCTTCAGATTCATTTTGCAAGGTTTGCATACAAAAAAATAAGTAACGGTGCATTACCCAATAACACCTAAAGTTTGTTAGAACAGGTCTTTCTTGTCATATATCTTCAGTCACAAAATTTCTTTCATGTAACTTCATAATAAGCTCTAGGCCTCTGATATAGAATGATAAATGGAATTTTAGATGACAAAACGACTTAAAAAATACTGATGAAACAGCCAAAACATATATATACCTTCTTTCTTTTTTACTATACACAACTCTGATGTTAATTTTTTCAACCAAATATTTTTGGTTCCTCCAGTAGTGGCTCACCAGCCAATTGTTGATAACAAGTATTCCAATACCAACATCAATGACACGGGTAGAAGAACATCGACAGGTTTGTACATTCACGGATATAAGTGGCAGAATAGCTTACCAAAGCAACCATCATCGACTAGAAGAGAAAATACTGAATTTGAATTGACACAAACAAATACCCTCATAGAGAATGGCGGCCGTCTGTCTTCTCTCTTGTTGGTCGTTCATCTTGTATTTCTTCGAGCTCTTCCAGATCACCTCTTTTACCCGCTTGTTCTTTCCAGTAAGCAACCAACTTCTTTAAACGAGCCACTTCTTTAGATGAAACATTTTTGCTTGGATCATTCACAATGGATCGGACTCTTGAGGCATACCTGCATTACGAAATACTGTGTGAAACTTTCGCAAAATGTAACGTAACACCAGCTACTTCTATCATTCAAGTCGACTATGTCACTGAAGTTCATAAACAAATCTAAACAAGACAACATTGGAGAGCTAGAAAATAATTTTCATGAAGGATTGACGCTGCAAACTAAACAAGAAAGTCGATGTAAGAAAATTTTCATAGTGGATAAGGACATCTATTGAATTTCAGTTATAAATCTCTTCATTAGGCCTAAATCTTGATTGAAGTTGATAAAATGAAGAAAAAAAAAAGAAAAGAAACATACGTGAGAGAATTGTGGCTTTCATCTACATTTGACTCAGCTGGAGAGACGTTCACGAACATGAGAGTTTTTGCATTTCCACCTAATGAGTCGCTCATCAGCATTGTCAACTTGTGATTCCTGTAAGGAATGTGCTGATTATCTGAAGAAAGGGCACTAATCACATCGCCAAGTGCTGAAAGCGACTTGTTAATGCTTTGCGCTTCTTTTAATTGATTTCCAGCAGAGCCTGATTTCTTAACTCTTTCTGAGCCAGCAAGATCCACAAAACTCAACTGTAAACATAGATATTAGCAACTTAGTAACAGAATATGGTTCCAGCCAACTTAATTATTTATTCAGTTTTACTCAGATGAAGGCAAGTAATAACTATCATGATTGAGTAAAATAGATTCAAACCTTTCCTCGAGCAATTGACTGAGTTTGCAAGTTCGTAGTTTCAATAACAACAGAAAGAATCAAATGAGATCTTGAACTTTCTTCATTCATCTGAGTCCCTGATGTATGACGTTGTTCAGCACCTCTCAATGTTATGTTTCTCAATTCTTCATAGGTCGAGATGGGTAGAACAGTTACATTCTCTATCGATACCATTCCCTGAGTATATTGAAAGATTGAACTTAGGATAACCAAGGATCAATCTTAGAAACAAATGTTGAGTAAGAGAAACAACTAGTTTAGCTAACCAATGATCAAAACATAGTATTATATAATGGGTTAATGAGTAACAGAAACCACGGTACTAAAAAAAGATTTCTTCATCAATAAAAAAATATGTGGCATTTTCAGATTCATATTGAACAACGTTTTCAACCATTTAGTTGAAATGGATAAGAGTATAACCTTTGAATCTTTTTTAATTTCTAGCTTCAAACGCTTTGCATTCTTTGGCAATAAAAGATCTACTAATGTATCCTGATACAACTCAACCATGTACGCCTGCAGAATATCATTGCAAATGTCAGTCAAGAAAGCTATGTTCGCATTGACAATTTTCTCTATTTTGTTCTTAGGAAATAAACAAGGTAGCAGAACTTACTTTCAACGAGAACGAATATTTTTTACTGTCACGCTTTAAGATTTTGAAAACTTCTGCAGTTGCTCTTGGGGTGAGCCCAGGGTTGTCCTCCGACCCATATATAGTGAAAGTCTTTCCTGAACCAGTTTGACCATATGCAAATATGCAGACATTAAATCCATCCACAGCTGATTGCACCAGGTACTGCATTAGAGTAGTGCACAAAGTCAAGGACATTATAAATAATTCATTTTGTTAACTCTACAAAAATAGATAAATAATTAAAGAACTTACCTTTGTATCTTCAAAAACATCCTCCTGAGAAGCACGGCCATCAAAAACACGATCATACAGATGTTGCTTTATTTTATCGTCTTTCCAAGGATGTTCGATTGTATACTCGTCATAACTTACAACAACATTCTTTTCCCCTTCAGAAACTTCTTTGGCACTGAGAGGGCGCAACCGGCAAAATACTCTAACCTTGCCTTTCATATCTAAAAATAGTAGACTCACAGGACAAAGTATTTAGTGACATACAAATAAGTAATAGGGTAAACAAATAAGTAAAAATACAAGAATAAATCGAAAGTTCAGAACGACCTTACCTTCGATTGTATTGAAATAACGCTTCCGTAAGACTTGCTCTTCCTTGTATAGTGTTTCAAATTCAAGCAGCTGAGCCCCTTGTCTCTTCAAAATAGCAGCAGTTTGTGCATTTTTCCTGTCAATGTCCTATAATCAAGTACAAGAGATATGAGAACATTATACCAACAATATTGAGCAGAAAAGGAGTTTAAATGTTTAATTTAATAAATACATATATTAAAAACAGGTTGTCTTTATACTCCCATAATAACAATTCAAAAACATGCAAGCTAATACAGGATAATCACCTCCTTCATTTCCCTTAGTTCCTCTAGCTCTCTTAAACTAGTTTGCAAAGTATCTAACTCTGAATTTCTAACTGCTAGAGTAGACTCTGCAACAGCAACTTCTTGTGTCACTTGTTCCAGTTTTCTTTCAAGTTCAGCCACCCGTTGTCTGAGGGTGCGCCGTTCTTGTTCAAAGTTTCTCTCTAGAATCTCCATCTGCAGTTTTAGATTCAAATAAACATCAAATTCACAATTCTTTAGCTTTTGGAACAAGAATATTAATAATTACATTTTTAAAACACAAGATTGCAAAGGTCATTCAATACCTCGTCAGATTTCTTCTTGTCAAGCCTTGTTATTCTTTGCTCCAATAATTGTTTTTCATTGGCCAATCTTTTTGCAGTTTCTTCAGCTGCATGAAGCTCCCCAGTAACGGATTTCAACTCCTCTTGTAATTTATTAACAGCCTGCTTTTAAGGATAAACGAAAATTAAAAATGTCAATTGCAAGTTTAGCTGTATAGGGCCATAAAATGTACTGCACTCAGAAACACTTACAATTTTCAACAACTAAAACGACAGGGGATCTTTAAGTTGGTAAGCATAAAAATGATTTCAAAGGGTTACCTGAGTATTGTGTACTTGTGAATCCTTCCTAGCATTATTCTCTACCGTAGATCGCCCTTGACTAAGATTCGCCAGTCTCGCCTCAATGCTTCTCTTATCCATAAGAGCTGCCTATCAGCACAAAATTATATGTATGATGAGTTTGGTAACTTACTTAACTTGGCTGCAGAGTTTAAAAAGAAAAACAAAAATTTAACCTGCAATGGAAACAGAAATCTATACCTGTAGAGCTGAATCTTTTTCTTCACATAGTGATCTTAGTTTATCACGATCACACTTAACATCTTCAACATTTCGCATTTCAGATCTCAATGAGTCTTTCAGCCTTTCTAGTTCCTCTTGCATTTCAACTTCTTGTTTTTGCTTTTCATGCAACTCATCAGATAACTACACAACATAAATAACTTATTATGCTTTAGAAAATCGATGTTATGTTTGAGAAAAATAGAGATCTGAAAATTAGCATCGTGGTTTAAAAAAACATTTCAAAGCGCTTTTCTGAGCTTCACTAAGAGAACGCACTGAAAAGTATGCTTTATAAGTAGGTCGGGTACTTAAAGAAAAGGGTTTAAAGCACAACCCTAACTTGTCTTAAACTTTTACAACCTGTAAGAAGCCAGCTTTCAAGGAAGTAGAAAACTTGTATAACTTATAAGAAGCCATTGCCAACAGTAGGAACTTGTTTAACTTATAAAAAGCCAGCTGTCAAGAAACACGAGACGTTTCTTATTCTCTTTAAAACTTCTTCTTCCTCTTCTTCAGTGTACTTGTTAGTTTTCAATTAGATTTCAAAAATAAATAAATAAATAAATAATATATAAATATATGCTTTAAAGCTGCGCGCTTTACGCTTTCGCTTTTCTAAACATGGGTTAGCATCTTCACACAATCCAGAATACCTACTTGATCAGCATTTCTTTGAGATTCTTCAACGGCTTTAGACAATTCCTGAGCACGCTTCTCATAGACACTCATGCTAGGAGATTTTGGCTTTTGGGTGATATCTCCATTGACAGGCCCGTTGGCAGCAGAGCGTGCCTTTGAGTATCGACGCAGCATTACATCATTTATATGTGTTTGAAGGGCAACACAAATTTCTTCTCCCTGAAGAGTCCCAGTTTAATTAGAATCCAAAAGACATACATTAGGAAAGGATGTTTGAAAAATAAATTAGAACTATTAAGGACCTGCTTGGTTTCAAACTGGAATATATGTAGGACCCCTGCAACTCTCATCTTAAAGAAAACTGCAGTATTGCTGCTACCGAATTGCATTATGTCTCTTAATTCAGCAGAATGCAAATATTCTTTTGGAACCGGACGGAAGAAATGAACCTAGATTGTAACAAAAAAATTATCTTATCAAGTTTCATATCATGATGATAGTACATCTTCAGGAAGGTAATTGCAACATTGCATCAATTGTAAACTTACCCCACGCTTATTGATGCCTAAAGTGATACGACCTGGAAGTAATCCAATGGGATCATCAATCTTCCGAACACTAAAGAATACCGAATTTCCATATGGAAGAATTCTTAGAATTCGAAGAAATTGTTGTCTTGCATCATCTTTTGATAAATGTTCCTAAATGAACAGCAAAAGGAGTTAACAGAAGGATATTATCAAGCATCAAAGATAACCAGAAAATCCCAAAATAATCCTCACCATCAGACGATAACGAGAAAGGATATCTTGCTCCCAATCCCGCTTTGCTCGAGTAATTGCAATTTGCCTAGGTAAGAACCTTTCAAGAAGTGATGTCCAGTCACTGAAAAGTTTTCCATATTCAGAAATTAAAGCTCATAAGGTTATGTTGAAAACAAGCCCCAGCTTGCAATAACAGGTGAAACAATTCAAAGAAGTGAGAAGACAAACTTACGTGCATGATTCAGGACTGCCGAGGAAACCTATCTCAACCAAAATTTGCAAAGCAGAAAGATGTGCAGCATCATCCCTCCCAACAGGATAATTACCCAGCATATAATCATGTTGCAACTGCCATAAAATTGTTCGTTAATAACAAAGTTGATGATGTAGAATTTAAAAATCACATTACACCCAAGGCAACCAAGATGACCTCTAACTATAACAAATCATGTGATACTTTATCTGAAATTAATCAAATGGTACAGAAACCAATTCCTTCGAGCCATAATTTCTGATAAACCATATATGTCCCATATGAGATGTTCAATGTTGATAAAAACAAAATGCCCTTGGTACAAACTTTATGTACTCTTCCAGAAGCACAATTGTATGGTGTTTTGAATAGAACAAAGACCAAACCATATAGGTGTTTGGTCTATTTACATGATCTTTCATCAAGTTTTGGACCAGGCTGAGTCACTCACTCACATTTGCTTAGAAAACTGATTAACATTCCAGAAGGGGTCTCCCTCAGATTACTTTTAAAAACTAGCTCAAAGTAACCTTAAAGGTGAGCACACATACCTGAACATACGATAACTGCACAAACATTTGCTCTTCAATAGATTCGTCTGACTCCCGAAACAACTTCTTCTTAAATGTCAACTTGCAATGTAAGATATCTCCTTTACTTCGGTCTTTGGCAGCCTTAAATTCAGCTAAAAGATCCCCGATGTATTTGTTGTCATCTAACCCAATGTATTCCTCTGTAGGCGTGACAAAAACTGTTAGCAGGAAATATATCAGTTGTTTAATCTGGAGGTCTAACCAAGATGATGAGTTTACCATTTCCTGGATCAGTTGATTTAGAGCCACTGACAACTTTACGGCACTCAAAAAGGCTGAAACTGGAATATGTGGTGAGTTTTATAATCCCCGCAAGTTCCTGTGAAGAAGCAGCAATATTACAATGTGATCATATATCAACGAGAAGGAAAAGCTGCAGATCAATCACTGTAGTCTTAACTGAAAATCTAAGAAAGGAGGAGTTACTAAAACATTCATTATATATAAGTGTGAAACTGACTTGATCTTAATTAGGGGATAGAATATGATGGCACCACAATAATCAACCTTCTACAAGCAAATACTTAAGTACACCAGGTTAGCTTTTCAATAGTTTAGCAATAAATCTAATCAAGTTAAGCCAGATTAGTAACAATCTGAATTAAGGTCTGGTTTAGTGTGTAGTTGTGTACTTAAAGTTAATATATACTACATTTAGTTTAAGTAGTAATGAACTGCTATTGAGGTGTCTCTCTCTATATCATGATTGAAAATTCATAGGAAGATCTTGCGAGCAACGTCAAGGACTCTATTCCAGCCTCTTGTGTATGAGAAAAAACTCTGATTTCTCCGTCCCTCGAGCACGGGGATATGGACATAGAAGTTTGGGTCAAAACCTAGTTCTAATTAGATCTATTTCTTCTTGCTAATTCTATCAGCGAGTATTGTTAGCAACAATCTATACAATGTATGATGGTGTGTATCATGTTGTTATGACGTTGTTCGGCTTAATTGTACAGTATGATAATACTAAGAGTAGTTTTGTTTTCAGCATAAGGTATCGTTTACAATCATAATTAAGGTTAAGTTATGATGATTAAGGTGCTGACATCTAACACACAAATATATCAGTGAATTGTGTGTTCTCAAAGTCTTTTATGGCTATTTAAGAGTGATATAGCAAATAATACTTTGCCCAAGGTCTTGGCAAGATGATATGTAGACTACCTCAACTGCATCGGCAACAGTTGTTGACATGTCGTATGTGATTTCTTCGAAAGTTTCGTCCAAGAAGAACACTATGGTAGTTAGCTTTCGACCACTCAAAAGTGCTTCAATCTCCTCACGACCAGGCATTGTTTGCCTAGATCCAGCCTTCACAGAACGCTTCAATGCATTTAACGTGTTCAGTGCAAACCCTTGAACTTCGCTATCAATATTCACCCCATGAGCCACATGATGAACATGCTCCGACAAATATCCAGCAATCTCCTTGCTTGGAGGCATGGAGGACGCACATAAATACATTAGCTCCCATGCTTTAATCAAGAATTGCCTGTATATTCAAAATTCAAAAAAAATTGTTAATCGAACACTAAAGAAATGATAATCTTGCTTGAAAGAATTAAGATTCAGATATGATAGAAATGAAAACAAAGATGCTTATTTTTAAAATAAAGAACTTACTTATCAGGTGTATTGCGTGTTTGCTTTGAGATCTGTACATAGAGTTCATCTCGAAGTTCTGAACGCTTTAGAGTGTGCTTAAATAGTTTCTCAACAAGCTCAATCCTTTCGTCTAAGCTCATAGGGGTTACTTTATCAGATGCATCTACTCCTGTATACTTCAAAATCACTTGGAACAATTTTATGGCCCGGTTTACCAGATCACTGTTAATCCTGAGCAATGAGGTAGGAATAGGATCCTGTTCAAAAGGATATATACATCATTAGTTTGAAGTCCAAATAGATTTCTAGCTAGGTCGTATCAATAGCAGTTATAAGTATTCCTCATCATGCCAATTTTATTACCTTTTGAAAACAAAGCATGTCTTCAAAGGTGAACTTTTCCCGAACTTGAGGACCCACAGATCTTTTAGAGAAAAATCCACGCTTCCCAGCTGATTGAATTTGCTTATGCATCGACCTCAGAAACCCCTCTACCTGAATTTGAGCACATAAATGAGTGTTAAAATGAATTGGTCGAACAATTCAACCACTTGTTTATGCATCTAAAAGATCAAACAAACAGGGAATTTCTCGCTACCCTGTTAGTGGAACCAAGTAAAAAAACTAGGTGATGAATATGTTTACTTTGAGTTCTTTAAAATATCATCAGGGACTACAGAAAGTTAGTGAGAGAAAGAATAACATATTTTCGTACCTGGAACCTATCAATCAAAGGTATTGCACTAGCCAGTTCGGCCGGCATTGCCATTGAAAGTGTCATTGGAGTGCTGCAGAAACATATAGTAGTGTATAAGCTTGCAGTTAACTGAACTACAAAAAAACTATAAATAAAGAGAGCAAAAAAGGGCAAAATTTAAGATAAAGTAGATCCGACTGGCAGAAGGCACCAAGTGTGAATCACATGAAAGCAAACATTTGGAGCGTACATTGAGACTGCACTAAGTCAAGTTAGAAAGAAAGAAACTGGATTGCTTTCTAATACTTAGTTCAAAATGAATTTGTAAATTTATATACAAGATTTTCTAGCTGACCAAATTGACAACCAGTCACCATTTTTACATTATTCTGCAAACTATATAGTCATAATGTCATACACAAGAAATTGACAAACTCGGGATCGTTAATGACAAATGAAGTATCAATTTGATAGCCTATAACTACTGGAAGTGGAACTATAAAAACTTACGGAGGTGCAAAATTTGAACCATCGCTATCGTAATCATCATCATTTGACATGGCGGAATAGCTATGTGAGGGGGTCGCATTCCCATTGCCGGAGCTAAAACCAGATCTACTAGTTCTTGAACTATGTGAGTAGTCAGGTGGTGCATCAACCGTCATTGGATCAAACACTTAACAAGACCTCCCAATAGCTTCTGTGTAGCTCCAATTTCACTTCTTACTGCTCCTTTAACTGCACCAAGTAAAATCCATATTTAAACAATTGTCAAATAATTAACATGGAAAACTGATCATCCCAGCCAACAACAACAAAAAAAGAGAGAAAACTAAAAATTAGTTGACAAACAAGATAGTTATGGTCCAAGGAAGGAAATTTTACATCAAATTCAGCTCAATTGATCAATAACAAAAAAATGATTAACCTAATCAAAATCATAAAGAAACAAATAATCTTCAAAAGCAACAACCTTGGAGAATCTAAGGCAAAAAATGAAAAAGTATAAATTTTCAATAAAAAATAAATAAATGAAATCTTTATGCAGATAGCTTATAGCTTGTAAGAATACCCTAAAAATCCCAGAAATTCTCGTCTGTACTGGGAATGCACCAAAGCACCCCAAGTCCCAAAATATCCATAGATCTAGAAACCCCAAGAACTCTTCAGATATTCAGAGTACTAAGTAGCTGATGATACCAGCTAAGACTCCTAACAAAGCAGCTACAAAAATGTGATTAACCATCAACAAACCCTAAAAAGTAAACAACTGAAGATCTTCAAACTACACATTACAAACCCCCACAATCAAACTCTTATCTTAGACCCAAACACACTAGAAAAACCAGGATTTTGAAAATTCAGCTCCAAAAATAAAGAAAAGAATAAGAATAATAGAAGGGAGAAGAAGAAAAATAATGATTACCAGAGAAAATGGGTAGCAGATTACAAAGGAATTGTCTGCATAGAAGCTCTATTTCTTTTGGGGCGTAGAGAAGAAGAAGAGCTAAGAGCTAAACTCACACGTCGTGGAAGAGAGAGAGAGGGGGGGAGTAGAGTATTATAAAACAGGAAAAAGAAAACAAGCCTCCCCATAACTTTAGCATGAGACAATTTAGAAAGGAGAAGATGATAATTAAGAAATTGTGATAATTTATTTATGGAATTACTGAAAAGACCTTTCTATTAATATTTCTGCCGGTTCATTTAAATTCAAGGCGGGAGGACGGCCGTAAATTATTATTGGACAATGAAAGCTTGCTTTGACTCAGTTTTGTATTTGTACTTTGTTTGACAACTTCTTTCACCCATGGACCATGGTAAATCATTTTGGAAGTTAAAGCGGTGAATGCTGTCATTTGTACTAAGAAAAGTGAAAATTCACATCATGCTAGAGATGCGTCTCCGTAACCAGTAATTTTTTATTTTATTTTATTGCAGGCTCTAACAAGACTAGCTAGAGCTGCAATTAACAAGTCTTGGAGTAATAACTCCCGTTACATCATTTTCAAATAAATGAACAATAAAGCTAGGTAAATTCCCTATCCAAATGCCTTCGTTTTTCTTGTAAATTCCATCTTTAGCAAGTCTATCAGCAATGTTATCTTTTCCATATCTTTGACTTTGACTGAAATTCAGTTGATTGAAGTAGCCTTTCATATTGTTGATTTCCCTGATGAACCTATTAGTTTCCCACTGAGGTTTGGAAGTCCGTTTGCAAAGTTGGATTGCAAATTCTGAGTCACTCTCCACCTCCAAATAAGTAATCCCCAGCTCCATAGCCAAACGTATCCCATCTCTAATGGCCCAAACTTCTACAAGATTATTTGTGTTCTTGAAAATATGTTTACTGTAACAAGCAATAAAATCTCCGCCTTCACTTCTAGTGATGCCTCCAGTACCTGCAAAACCATTATCATTAGCAGATCCATCAGTATTTAGTATACGAAAAGCAACACTAGGGGCCTTGTTTGTTATTGGTTTGTTGTTCCATTCCCTTATTTGTATAAGAAGGCTATTATTGGGGCGTCACACTCCAATAGAGGGGTTTCACTTGGATTCTTAATATCCAAAAAAGCGGTTATGGGATATCCTAACACATATACAAAATGTTTAGATTACCCTTTAACTAGAAGTGATTTTACGTCCAGGTTTGGATTAATTCCAACCGTAGAATTTTATTTGCATGTAATTTTACGTCCAGGTTTGGATTAGTTCCAACCGTAGAAGCTCATTTTACGTCCAGGTTTCTTTTAATTCCAACCGGAGAATCCGATTTTACGTCCAGTTTTCTTTTAATTCCAACCGTAGAAGTGATTTTACGTCCATGTTTGGATTAATTCCAACCGTAGAATTTTATTTGCCCAAATTTGAATTAGTTCCAACCGTATAAGCTCATTTTACGTCCAGGTTCCTTTTAATTCCAACCGTAGATGATTTTACGTTCAGGTTTGGAATATTTCCAACCATAGAAGTGATTTTACGTCTAGATTTGGATTATTTCCAACCGTGTGGAAGTTTATTTTACAACCAGTTTTTCTTCCCACAAAAACTTTGTCCCGGAATTCACCAAGTATACAACAAAATTCATTAGTTTAATTTTTATCTAATTAAATTAAATTAAAATTAACTAAATAAGGGTTGTTTAGTCATTACAAAATTATTTGAGATAAGGGGGTTTTGATATTACTTATGGGTGATCCATTTTTGTCCTATTAGGTTACGCCCCTCTAATGGAATGTGACCCCCC